>NC_090821.1:11785263-12120263 GCF_000390325.3 Nicotiana tomentosiformis
TATGATATCACCACACTATATCATCCGGGGAAGTCCAATGTGGTGGACGATGCTTTAAGTAGGAAGACGAAGAGTATGGGCAGTATTGCGTATTTACCGGTAGCAAAGAGGCCACTAGCCATGGATGTTCAGGCCTTGGCCAATCATTTTGTGAGATTGGACGTTTTGGAACCTAGCCGGGTTCTTGCTTGTGTGATTTTTCGGTCTTCTTTGTATGAGTGCATCAGAGCGCATCAGTATGACGACCCCCATTTGCTTGTCCTTAAGGACACGGTACAACACGGTGATACCGAGGAGGTTTCTATTAGAAATGATGGTGTGTTGCGGTTGCAGGGCTGGATATGTGCCCAATATGGATGGGTTGCGTGAGTTGATCCTTGAGGAGGCCCAAGTTCGCGGTACTCAATTCATCCTGGTGCCGCTAGGATGTATCAGGATTTAAGGCAATACTATTGGTGGGGAAGAATGAAGAAAGATATAGTGGAGTATGTGGCTCGGTGCTTGAACTGTCAGTAGGTGAAGTACAAGCATTAGAGGCTGGGCAGTTTGCTTTAGAGACTTGAGATTCCGGAGTGGAAGTGGGAGCGTATTACCATGGATTTCGTTGTTGGGCTCCCACGGACCTTGAAGAAATTTGACGCAGTGTGGGTTATTGTGGATAGGCTGACCAAGTCGGCATATTTCATTCCGGTGGTGACTACCTATTCTTCAGAGTAGCTGGCTTATATCTATATAGGTGAGATTGTTCGTCTCCATGGCATGCCAGTGTCCATTAACTCCGATCGAGGCACGCAGTTCACATCGCATTTTTGGAGAGCCATGCAGTGTGAGTTAGGCACGCGAGTTGAGTTGAGTATAGCATTTCACCCCCAGACGGACGGGTAGTCCGAGTGCACCATTCAGATCTCGGAGGATATGCTACGTGCCTGTGTTATGGATTTTCAGGGGTTCATGGGATCAATTTCTATCTCGTGTAGAGTTCGCCTACTATAACAGTTACCAATCAAGTATTCAGATGGCTCCTTATGAGTCCCTATATGGGAGATGGTGACATTCTCTAGTTGGTTAGTTTGAGCTAGGATAGGCTAGCTTGTTGGGCACTGATTTGGTTCGGGATGCCTTGGAGAAAGTCAAATTGATTCAAGATCGGCTTCGTACAGCACAATCTAGGCAGAAGAGTTATGTTGATCGGAGGTCTCGTGGTGTAGAATTTATGGTAGGAGAGAGGATTTTGCTCCAGATTTCACCCATGAAGGGTGTGATGATGTTCGGGAAGAAGGGAAAGTTGAGCCCTAGGTATATTGCTCCTTTTTAGATCCTTGAGAGAGTGGATGAGGTGGCCTACAAACTTGCATTTCCACCCGCTTATCGGCAGTTCACCCGGTATTCCATATTTCCATGCTCCGAAAGTATTATGGTGATCATCCCACGTATTTGACTTCAGCTCAGTCCAATTGGACAAAGATTTGACTTATGTTGAGGAATTGGTGGCTATCTTTGACAGACATGTCCGAAAGTTGAGGTCAAAGAGCATTGCTTTGGTGAAGGTCCAATAGAGGGGTCATCCAATCGAGGAGGCGACCTGGGAGACCAAGCACGACATGTGGATTCATTATCCTCACCTTTTCGTCACTTTAGGTATGTCTCTATGCACATTCGAGGACGAACATTTGTTTTAATAAGGGGAGACTATAACGACCCGATCGATCATTTTGTGTACTTGCACTATGTTTCCCCTTTTAATTTTTCACACATATGTATTCTTGGTTTTATGACTCATGTGGTTGGTTAGTTTCGTTCTGGGAAGGTTTTGGGTTGATTATGTTGACCAAACTTTGACTTTTGTGAAAAAGACCCGAGAACGGTATTTTGATGGCTCCGATAGGTTCGTATCATGATGTGGAACATGGGCGTATGCCCGGAATCGAATTTGGAGGTCCCTGGGTTTATTTAACTTGTTCTGCCGAAAGTTGGCAATTTGGGGTTTAGAAGTTTTTCCAAGTTTGACTGTAGGTTGACTTTTTGGCTATCAGGTTCGGAATTTGGTTTGGGACTTGGAATAGATCCGTTTTTCTATTTGGAACTTGTCTGCAAAATTTGGTGTAATTTGGAGTTGATTTGATAGGATTCGGACGCTCGGTTGCAATTCTAAAGGTTCTTGAACTTTTCTTTGAAATTCATGTGTTTTGATATCCGATTCATAGTTCTAGATATTAGTTTTGTGTTTTGATCATGAGAGCGAGTTCTTATGATGTTTTAGACTTGTGTGGATGTTTGGTTTGGAGCTCCGAGGGCTCGGGTGAGTTTCAGATGTGTTTCGAAAAGATTTGGACTCAAATATAGGTTGTTGGTGTGCTAGTGCTGCAGTTATCATAATTGCGAGGGGGTGGGGGGTGGGGGCTTAGGTATCGCAATTGGGATACATGGTTCGCAATTGTGAAGTCTAGGCTTAGGTAGGTTAGTTCGCATTTGCAATAATTTGGTCCCATTTGCGAGGAGGACATACTTCGCATTTGCGAGGTCTATGTCGTAATTGCCACATCTGCTGCGCTTGACAGGTGTCAGAATTGTGACATCTACAACTGAACAAAAGGATGGAAAGTCGGGATTTTATCTCATTTTCTCTCATTTTAGAACCCTAGACTCGGTTAGAAGCGATTTGGAGAGGGGATTTTCATCTACAATCATTGGGTATGTAGTTTTAATCAATTTCTAACTATATTTCATGATTATATATGTGATTTAACATCAAATTGTTAGAATCAAAGAGAAATTTTAGGGTTCTTTTGTCTAAGTTTTGAAAAATGAAAATATGGGTTTTGAGAGTCGAATTGGACTCGGATTTGAAAATAAAACACATATATATAGACTCGTGGGGTTATGAGTTGTCAGAATCTATCCTTGGACTCAGGTTTTGACTGGGCGGGCCCGGGGTTGATTTTTATTGACTTTGGGGAATTATGTAAAGATCGTAGCTTTATCTATCATAATTATTTTTCCTTGTATTGTTAGATGATATTAAGTCATATTTTGTTAGAGTTGAGTCGTGTGGAGGCAAGTTCTAAGGGAAAAGCTATTTTTGAGGGTTGATTTAGCCTAGTCGAGGTAAGTATCTTGCCTAACTTTGTGGGGGAGAGAATTATCCCTTAGAATTTGGGTTGATTGTGTTAATAAAATTATGTGAAATATGTGTACACGAGGTGGCGAGTGTGTACACGGGCCTATATGTGTTATTTTGACTTGTTTAGACTTTTAGACTTCTCCATTCATTTAATTAAAATAGTCATCACATGTTATATCTTCCATTGTTAAATTGACTCTCACATGCTCTATTTGACGTTATTTGCACATGTTCAATCTTTATTGTTATATTTGCTCTTATATGCTTTAGTTGAAGTTGTTACCTCTGTTATTGTCTTGTTACCTCTTTTATTGTTGAATTACTCTTACTTGAAGTTGTCATTTCGTAGGAATATTTTCTTGTTGGGTTATTGATGTTGAAGTTGTGAAAGCTATTATCACATTGAGGTTAAAATTGTTGATTGTTGAGATATCTTTTCTTGTTGAGTATTTCTCATTCATTTTGATATTATTGAGATTCTCGAGCACATTGTGGCTGAGCCATGAGCTATATGTTGTGGTAATATTGGTATTGTTGATTTTGGCAAGTGTTGTGGCACATGGGCACGTGTGGTGCGAGTTGATTATTGTGTTGTGATATTGATATGCATGCAATGGTATAAGGATAGGGGTTGATACACATGCAGTGAGATAAGATGGTCGTGTGTTTCTAGTAAAGGAATTACTTGAAGCCGCGCGGTGAGACAAGAGGGGCTAAAACATGTGTAGCTATTTCGGAAAAATAATTTCAAAATAAATTCAAGGCTCATGTAGTGAGATAAGAAAGATTGTGATTTTTATTTGTGATATCAGGTTATGAGGCTTGGTACCTCGATTGTAATTCTTACTGTATATTTATGTTAAATCTTGTTGGTTGAACAGTTTTTGTTATTTTTTCATTGTCTTACTTGTATTTGTCCATATTTGATTACTTGTTGTTTTCATCATGCGTTCACTTCTTGTTGCCTTACCGTCTTAAATTTCGCCGTTAGCTTACATTATTGTACTGCTTATTTGTAATTTATTTTCTCGTTGTCCATTATTAGACTATACTATACTTTGTTTAGTTTTTTTATCCTAGTAGGTGTCTTGACCTGGCCTCATCACTACTCTACTCAGGTTAGACTTGATACTTACTTGGTACTATTATAGTGTACTCATGCTATGATTCTGCACATTTTTGTGCAGATCGAGGTGTATCTGCTCGTGACGGACGCCAGTGATCGTACAGTTATTTCCGGTGACTTCAAGGTATACCTGCTCGACGCTCGCAGTCCTCGGAGTCACCTTCTATTATTTCCTTTACTACTTTCTATCCTATTATTAGACCGAGTTGTATTGGAGATTTTATTATATTTTGTAGAGATTATGACTCAGTTCCACCGATTTTGGAAATTTTGTTACCGATGTTCCGTTTTGGAGTTATTATGAGCTTTATCGGTTTATTTTATTATCTTAGTTTGTTATTTTTGTTAAGCTATCAATGAATGATAGGCTTACCTAGTTTTAGAGACTAGGTGCCATCACGACATCCTAAGGTGGAAAATTGAGGTCGTCACATAACTACAACATAATAACAATATACCCAGTGTATTATCACATTATGGGTCTGGGAAGTGTAAAGTATACGCAGACCTTAACCCTGCCTTTTCTAAATAGAGAGACTATTTTCAAAAGACCTCCTGCTTAAGAAAAATAATTCTCAGTGAATTTGAACAAGAAAATAGTAATAAAGAGGTCATGTTGAAAATACTAAAGACGTGAAGATTAATAACATCGAAATAACAACAACAAAATTGAAGTAAAGGGAACAACAGAAAACAATAGAAATAGAAGAATAAGAAAAACACAAAAATGATAATGCTAATATGAAACAAGTGTGTCTCGTGGACACTCGGATCTGACTTGGCACAATGTATATATTGTCTTCACATTTGAGCGCTGAGTATTATTCCAACCCTTTTTTAGCTGAAAAAGTAAAGCAAAACTCTATTTTTACTCTTATAATCTACCTCTATTTCATTCCTAACTCTTCCATCCTTTTTCATTTTTATTCTTGTCTCTTGACAAGCACCATGACAAACTCTTTCTACAAATAACCTACCCGTAAATTTGGCAACCTCATCGGAAGCATTTCGATCACCGATGACCCCTCACATTTTATTTCATTTATTTTTTGTTTTCTCTAAATTCTTCTTCTTAAACTTGTGTTGTTATATATATTTTTTTGCCCAGAAATCACTGCAGGCCAAAAAGGATCTTAGCCTCTTGCGTTTATCCCATTTTTTAAAACTTAAAATAATGCAAAAATAGAGACATTTATTCTATGAAATTAAACTAATAAATCAATTTATTTTTTCATATAATTTGCAATTTCAATCATAAGAAAGATATTGAAGGAATAATTGGATAGAAAAGATGGTGGAGATTGAGATGGAGAAGGTAGAATCGATTAATTAATAGTCAATAATGGTGGATTGAGGGTGAAAATGTCTAAGGAAGAAGTGGGTTAGACTAGAAGTGTTTGAGGAAGAAAGGGAAACAAAATGGAGGAGGAGCTGCCAGGGGTAGGGGAGGGAAGAAGAAAGGGAGGAAAAGAGGTGAAGGGGACGAAGAAATGAAAATAACGGAAAGGGAAGTAGTGGTTGGTGGTGGTTCAACGGAAGAAAAAGTTGGGTTTTGGTGGCAAAAGGAAAAAGAAAAAATTGGTATTTGGAACAACAAATAATAACAAACTCAGTATAATCCCGTAAAGTGGGGTCTATAAATGGTAAAGTATATACAGACCTTACCCCCTACCTTGTGAAAGTAGAGATACTGTTTGCGATATACCCCCACCTCAAAGTACAAGTGAAAAAAAACCAGACATAACAAATAATAACAACAACAAGATAAGGTGATAAGGTGAAAGGTAAAAGAATAATCGAAACGAAAGAACCGACATATAGTAAAAGAAATCTATGGATACGAAGGTACAAAAGTATGAGACTGATACTAATGCTATCGACATGCAAAGGAGATAATTCCGCCTATCTACTAACCTTCTACCCTAGTTCCCAACCTCTACACCCTCCTATCAAGGATCATGTCTTCAATAAGCTGATGTTACGTCATGTCATGCCTAATTGGATTTAATTTTTCTTAATTCTTATTTTCTTTTACACATGATTAATTTTTTTATTTGATTATTTTAACATATCAGTGTGCTTGTGTTTTACGCATGAGGCCTGCCAGACACAGGGGTTTAGGAGACACACTTTTGCAGGAAAATAAGTGTCTAAATGGTCTTTGGGTAAGTTTAAGTGACCAACTGACAATTGAAGCCAAGTTTGAGTATCTATTTATGTATTTTTCTATTGTTGTTGTCACGACCCAAAATTCGTCTAGTCGTGATGGCACCTAACCCAACCCGCTAGATAAGCCAAGTAATATTCAACACAACTCAAATGAGAATAATGAGAGGAAATGAATAAAATAACTGAATTTCTATACAAACTCTCAAGGATTGGTAATACAAGTCAAAAGCTTCTAAGACTTAGGATTTACAAAGCTAGTACGAACTAAATACATCATTTGTTCGAAACATACATAAATAGATTTACAAATCTAAAGCTACCAAAGACAAGTGGCAGTTGTAACCGGAACGCATGTACATCTTCAATACCATCTCCTGCCATACACATCAATATCAGCTCCAAGATCTACATGCAAGGTGCAAAAGTGTAGTATGAGTACAATCGACCCCATATACTCAATAAGTAACAAACCCGACCTCGGGTGGAAAGCAGCGACGAGCTTTAAAGAAGGTCAATGTCCAACAACAATAGAGAATAACAACTCGTAGTAATATAATGGAAACAATAAAGCTAAATAACTCCTGAGATATATGCTCAGCTCGTTCACAGTTACGAGAAAGTAGGCATGCTTTTCAAGTATAACAGTCAAGTCCAAATCTTACCACTGAAAAATAATTAAATATGAGTTTATCAAAAGAACTGTATGCACTAATTCAAAACACCAGCTAAGAATTTCCATTTACAATATAGCAAGAGGAAAGTACATCTCTATGCCTATATGTCAAGTCATCAATTATCATATACCGCCTAGCATGAGGAATATACATCTATGTGTCTATATGTCAAATATACATGTCAAATCATCAAATATCATATTACCGTCTAGCGTGAGGAAAATGCATCTCTATGCCTACATGTCAAATATATATGCTAATAAATAATCTCACGATGATATCATCAAGTACACTCACTCACATCACACTCAAGATGTCTGGCTCAAATGCCCTCACTCCATCATACACACACAATTACTCAGATTGTACAGGTGTCTGGATCAAAAGCCCCTCACCAAAGCACGTGTATATATCACTGTGTCTGCGCTAACTACTGGTTTATCAGACTCTGGATGGGCGGATCCTGCCCAAGCAATAATAATAAATCCAATAGGGCCTACTGCGGCGTACAGCCCGATCCAAATTATAATAAAGATAATATAGCCTGCTGCGGCGTGCAGCCCGATCCAAATAATAATAAATCCAATAAGGCCTACTACGGTGTGCAGCCCGATCCACATAACACTTTCTCAGATGGCTCTAAGGCCTACCTCACTCATCAACCTCTCAAATCTCAAATGCTCACAATCTCATATCACTCAGCCCAAATAGTACCACATATGAAAAAATAACAACAATGTGTGATGTAACAATGAATAATGAACAGAGACTGGGATATGATATGCAAATAAAGAATCATGACTGAGTGTATAACTTACAGTTAAGTCAGATAGCTCAAGACATCATAAATAGCCTCATTAGGTATTAACCAATTAATCACATAGCCTAAACATGATTTCCAATATGAATCACAACTCAGATAATCAAACAAGTAGGGAAAATATGAATATAACAATGTTATATAGCAAAACAAGTTCGGTAATAGCCATGAAGTCAACTCGGATCATGATTACTTCGGTGCACGTGCACACGCCCGTCACTTAGCATGTGCGTCACCCTAATGCATCTCATATAACATAGTTCCCAGGGTTAAATACCTTCAAAACTAAATTTAGATATGTTACTTACCTCAAACAAGCCAAATCAGATACCTAGCAAGCCAAGAAATACTCTAAAAACGCCATCCCGCGCTAACCAACCTCCAGACGGCTTGAAACTAGCCAAAAGCAACTCAAAAATATCAAATAATGCCAAAGAAAACAAACCCAAACGATAAAGGTTGAATTTAATAAAATAGTCAAAGTTAAACCAAAAGTCAACCCAGGCCCGCACCTAGAAACCCAACAAAACTCATAAATTCTGATAACCCATTCAATTACAAGTCCATACATACCAATTTTACTCAAATTCGACTCATAATCGATGTTCAAAACCCAATTTATCATTTTAGGAAAGTTTAGAAACCCCCCCCCCCCCCCCCCCCCAAAAAAAAATTTTATCTTCTAAAATCATCAATCAAATGCCAAAATCGAAGATAGAATCATGAAATATTATCAAATCCGACTCGAAAGTACTTACCCCAATCAATGTGGTGAAACTCCTCTCCGAAATTGCCCAAATCCGAGCTCCCCAACTCAAAATGCGATAAAATAACTCAAAGGTCTGACACACAGTGCTTATATGCACTGCCTAGTGGTACCCTATGCGATCGTGGTAGTACCTTCGCGATCGCGAAGCAAAAATATGCTCAGCTTCAAAAATCTCATAGCGAACACGATCTACATCCGGTGAATGCGAAGGCCATCAGGGCCCCAACCATCGTGAATGCGACTACATAATCACGAACGCGATTCACAACTCGCGCCTACCACATTCCTCTTTGTGAACACGTGAACAAGACCGCGAACACGTTGTCCAAATCTCTCTAGCCCTAATTACTTATTCTCTCACGTGACATCTTCAACACGTACATGATGACTCATCAGCCAAAATACTCATCGCGATCTCATTTGTGATCTCACGATCGTGAAGCTCAATTGGAGCACCAGTAAACTAGCAACTCAAACTCATCCGAAATGATCCGAAATCATCCTGAAACTCATCTGAGCCCCTCAGGACCCGATATGAACATTCCAACAAGTCCCAAAACATAACACGAACCTACTCGAGTCCTCAAACCATACATAACAACATCAAAACCATGAATCGCACCTCAAATCAAACTTAATGAACTTTTGGACTTTCAACTTCCAAAACTCGTGCCCAACCATAACAAATCAACTCGTAATAACCTTAAATTTTGCACACAAGTTCCAAATGATATAACAAACCTATTCCATTTTTCAGAAAAAGAATCTGAACCCAATATTATCAAAGTCAACTCCCGGTCAAACTTAGGAACATTCCAAACCTTCAAATTGCCAACCTTTGCCAAATAGCGCCACAACCTTCTAGAAACATCCAAATATAAATTCGGGGATATGCCCAAGCCTAGAACCACCATCCGGACCTAACGGAACCATAAAATCTCTGATCCGAGGTCAAATACACTAAAGTCAAACGTGGTCAACTCTTCCAACTTAAAGCTTCCTAGTTGAGAATCATTTTTCCAAATCAATCTCGAATCACCCGAAAACCAAAACCGACAATACACACCAGTCATAATACATCATACGAAGCTACTCATGACCTTAAACCACTGGACTGAGTGCAAATGCTCAAAATGACCGGTCGGGTCATTACATTCTCCCCCCTTAAGCATATGTTCGTCCTCGAACGTGCCAAGAGTCATTCCAAATCCATCAAATCACAGCATAACCTCCCCGTACACATACCTGTGGGTGATCCCACGTCACCCAATCCATATAAGCCTGACAACACAACCTAACTGAAGATCCTTTATTCAACTTTAGCCTATAAATCTTGGAATCAAATCTTCAACATCTGGAATCCATTACAAGACCCGATTCTCACATCTATACACTATATAAGTCTGAACAAGCCGAATCAATCCATAACTATAACCCAAAAATGTAATCACATGATATACCACATAACTAAGATACTCATAACAATAACTTCCGACCACTATAGCTGCTCAATAACAAACCCGGTACCGGTAACAAACCTCATATCAATTAAAACCTTATTCTGGACTTTCGTACACCGCCAATGATGAAAGAAACATGCAGATACTCATAACCACTCATCGGATCAACAAGTAGTGGAGCTCTCTCTCTCCCTATAAGAACCATAGCCAAATCATAAGCTGACTAGTGACATTATTCTTCCAAATATAGTTTAATCAAGTCTGATAGCACTCATTATAGGTCCAATAATCTCATCTCATCCGGTGCAAGTTGCTCGACCAACATGCCACACCAGCACCACCTCGAGCCACATACCGTGCAATACGTGCACCCAACAAGCAACAACTCAAATGTACCCAATAAGGAGAAAGAGAGTCAAATGAGAGAACCATTTCGCAAGCTCAACAGATACCACCACAAGCACAATGCTATGAACCCATCACACAAAGGAGAAACAAAAGACACAAAATTAACACAAAGGATCATATCCCAACATAACTACGCTGCAGTGCGTGACCCAATCCCAACACCGGTCCATATGAAATACCTCGAGTCATAATGCTCAAAATCAACAACCACATGCAAATCAACCACAACACACGAAGTGCATGACCATAACCATGGAGAAACGGATAGCACAATATACCACAAACAGGAAAGGTCATAACCAAGGCGCAATTAACCTTTCAACACTCCAAGTATCATCTCGCTCGAATTTTGCCACAAGGCCCAAACAAAAACGCATCATGTGTGCAAATAAACAATATATCACAACCCATCGTAGCATAGAAGAGTAACACATAGAACATATCAGAACACGAACAAGCACAACTCTAACCGAATGGCACATCCCTAAACAATAGTAGTGTTGAGTCAACATCTAGAATACACGTCCTCATTAGGCCTACCAATGGGCCCCTTGATCAACTCCGGTCATCCATAAATAGATAAATAACCCTCCAAAAGTCCACAATAACCTAACCATAACACCTATTATTAGTTGTCTAACTTTGGTCATACCTTCACAGTCCGTAACTAAGGAACAATCTGCCTCTCAGAACCCTCCTAGTCTCCAAATACCTAAAATACAATCACCATATCCAATCCAAACTCCACCTCTCAAACGACTAACGCATCTATCATACTCAATATCTCGCGAGAAATACTTCTATAATTCTTCTGTGCCATATAGAAAAATCATATCATCAGCAGTCGATCAACTAGGAGAGTACCGTAATACCAATGAAGCATCCGTAAGTCAAAATACAATGTGTCTCTCGAAATGTGCACTCTTCTCTGGTGATACCAGATAGTGCCAGCATTCTTCTAAACATCATAAACCGTCCATACTATCTAGAACTCATGACTTTCCCTTCAAAACTGAACTACAACATGCACATGCAAATCTCAATCTCTTACGATATACCTCATCTATCATGCCATCATATGAAAACACGAGAATCTCATTATCAACTCTGAGTCACAAGCAGGATACATACTCAATCATCCATAAACCTACCACTGGTCCTCGTATCCAAGAGAAAAATTACAACATCCAATATACTCATCATCCATGACGAAAACATCCGCCCCGAATCGTGGTCGACACCGTCGAGAACTTTTTGAAACCCATTTTCACATAATCAAGCCATCAGAACTGAATTCCTCTAATTCAAGCAAGTCACGTAGGACGCCAAACTCAAGAGTATTACCAAAAAATACCGGTAAAGCCTACCACATCAAAAGAACCAAAAGAACCGATCGTTTCTATTATTGTGCTTATCCAAACCACTACCAAATCGACCTATTTCTTCAAACTCCTCTCAACTTGCCTTCAAGTTAACACTTCTCCTTACCAGTACACTACGATCCTTAACCCAAATCTCACTACAAGAGATCATAGTACGAAATCACGTCGTCTCAAGATCCATAAGTCACTATACTCCCTCTTAGACACCCAAGCATACCGCAACCGAGATACCCACTCTGAAGAGACCTTCTGCAAATCTGAAGTTGTTTCTTTAACCTCTCTGATATTGAAATGTAGAATCCATAGTGATATAAAAATATTGTGAGTCCCAATACCATCCAAAGCAAATCTCAGATCTTAGCCTTTATAAATCCAGAAATTCCTCAAATGCCACATAGGAATCTTGAACGCATTAGAACCTTCACGAAAGTCATCCACTCTACTCTAATCTTAATTGCACCAATCAAACGAGCCAAACAACTTGTGCTCCTTTAGCACACCAACACCCAAAGAAGTAACCCATATCTCTAATCAACCAAGCGAGTCCCTTTTCTTAGCACGTTACATCTACCACGATTACTAACCTGAATCATTCCAAGATTTCCAATATGCCCAAAAGGTATAATACATCATGCATCCAGAAATTTCCTTACTCAATTCACCCTCAAAGCCAACCTCTTCAATCCATATCTGATCCACAAATATGCCTCAGACTAAAACTAACGTAACATATGACCATGCAATTTGATCGTCGATAGCAGACTCTCCCACTTGGCTCAAAGCCATAGAACATAACATCTGATAACCCACAATACCTTTACTCTATAACTGCCATAATCTCGGACTGTAATTCGGCCAAATCCTTCATGAACTCATGTAGCACTAATCATAACATACCTCAAATTATCTACTAAACTCAGATTCCTTCTTGTGATAGTCAAGCCAACTTCCTTAAGAGATCCAAACTCAAATTGCAAAACATGTAACCCATCGGTAGAAAGAAACTCTCCATAGAAGCATCATAAGAATCACGCAACCTCAGAACATCCCACAGGAGATAACCCACATGCTTAGCCTTAAACTAGCATTCCTTCATGCCCTTTCATGGACACAACTATTATGCAATCACTAAATCTTCCCGAGTCTGAACTCGTCAACAAGACATAAGAATCTATTTCATCCCACAAATGAACAACATGAAAGACCCCTCAACACACTCATAACTTCAGACTGTACAACACATCAAGACAGAAATCAAGAACCCATAACCCTTTTCACATCCGAAGCAAACTCTTCTCGTCCCATCCAAATAATCTAAGCATAGTCCTTAGTCATATAATACTCATCATATAGCTTTCCAACCATACACTGACCCATCATCCCACTCCTAGGGATGACACCAGACATATAAGTCCAAATATATATACTCACACAACTGAAACTACCGAGCCAAATCTACAGTCTGAACCTAGTCTCAAGTCCTCCAGACTGGCCCATCACCAAAACACAGAAAACATATCTCGAACCTCATGCATGACAACACAAGCCGTCGATGCACAGTTGATACTGAGCGCTATACATAACACATGAGTGAGTGGAAGGATTTCAAAGAGATACATTTCAAGTTGAACCAATGTCGCACGATAAGGAAAGAAAGATGGGAAGTTTATCCTAGATGCCCTGTAGCCTCTCGAATATAGGTATGGACGTCATCATACCAATCCGCAAGGCTCTACTAGACACTTGCTCATGACTCGTAGAGCTTATGAACATAGAGTTTTGATACCTACTTGTCACGACCCAAAATTAGTCTAGTCGTGATGGCACCTAACCCAACCCGCTAGGTAAGACAAGTAACATTCAACACAACTCAAATGAAAATAATGAGAGTAAATGAGTAAAATAACTGAATTTCTATACAAACTCCCAAGGATTGGTAGTACAATTCATGAGCTTCTAAGACATAGAATTTACAAAGCTGGTACGAAATAAATACATCATCTGTTTAAAACATGCATAAACAGATTTGCAAATCTAAAGCTACCAAGGACAAGTGGCAGTTGTAACCGGAATGCAGGTATATCTTCAATTCCATCTCCCGCCATACATAGCAATTCAGCTCCAAGATCTGCACGCAAGGTGCAGAAGTATAGTATGAGTACATCCGACCCCATATACTCAATAAATAACAAACCTAACCTCGGGTTAAAAGCAGTGACGAGCTTGGAAGAAGGTCAGTGTCCAACATCAGTAACCAATAACAACTCGTAGTAATATAATGGAAACATAAAGGTAATTAACTCAAGAGATATATGCTCAGCTCGTTCACAGTTACGATAAAGTAGGCATGCTTTTCAAGTATAACAATCAAGTCCAAATCTTACCACTGAAAATTAATTAAACATGAGTTTATCAAAAGAACTGTATGCACCAATTTACAACATAAGCTAAGAATTTCCGGCTACATATAGCATGAGGAAAGTACATCTCTATGCCTACATGTCAATATACATGTCAAGTCATCAATTATCATATACCGCCTAGCATGAGAAATATACATTTATGTGCCTATATATCAAATATACATGTCAAATCATCAAATATCATATTACCATCTAGCATGAGAAAAATGTATCTATATGCCTACATGTCAAATATACATGCTAAGTAAATAATCTCATAGTGATATCATTAAGTACACTCACTCACAGCACACTCAAGATGTCTGGCTCAAATGCCCCCACTATATCACACACACACACAATCACTCAGCACTGTACGGGTGCATTTCTCAAAAGCCCCTCACCAAAGCATGCGTATATATCAATGTACATGCGCTCCCTGATGGTATGTCAGACTCCGGAGGGGCGGATCCTGCCCAAGTGCTAATAATAAAGCCAATAAGGCTTGTTGCAGCATGCAACCTGATCTAAATAATAAAGCCAATATGACTTGTTGCGGCGTGAAGCCCGATCCAATTAATAATAAAGCCAATAAGGTCTGATGTGGCGTGCAGCCCGATCCACATAACACTCTCTCACATGGCTCTAAGTCCCACCTCACTCATCAACCTCTCAAGTCTCAAGGGCTCACAATCACGTATCACTCAGCCCAAATAGTGCCACATACGGAAAAATAACGTGTGATGTAACAATGAATAATGAACAGAGGCTGGGATATAATATGCAAATAAAGAATCATGACTGAGTATATAACTTACAGTTAAGTCGGATAGCTCAAAACATCATAAATAGCTGCATTAAGTCTCAACCAATTAACCACAATGTCTAAACATGATTTTCAACATGAATCACAACTCAGATAATCAAACAAGTAGGGAAAACACGGATATAACAAGGTGAGATAGCAAAACAGGTTCGGTAATAGCCAAGAAATCAACTCGGATCATGATTACTCTGGTGCACGCCCACACGCCCGTCACCTAACATGTGCGTCACCCCAATACATCTCATATAACATAGTTCCCCCAGTTAAGTACCCTTAAAATCAAGTTTAGATATGTTACTTACCTCGAACAAGCCAAATCAGATACTGAGCAAGCCAAGTAATACTCTAGAAACACCATCCCGGGCAAATGAACCTCTAGACGGCTTGAAACTAGCCAAAAGTAACTCAAAAATATCAAAATGCCAAAGGAAACAAACCCAAAAGATAAAGGTCGAATCTTTAATCAAATACTCAAAGTCAACAAAAAAGGTCAACTAGGGCCCGCACCTCAGAATCCGACAAAACTCACAAATTCCGACAACCCATTCAATTATGAGTTCAACCATACCAATCTTACTCAAATCCGATTGCGAGTCAATGTTCCAAACCAAAATTTTCACTTTAGGAAAGTTTAGACAACCCCCTCCCCTATTTCTCATCTAAAATCATCAATCAAATGCCACAATCGAAGATAGAATCATATAATATAATCAAATCCGAGTAGAAAGTACTTAACCCACATCCATGTGGTAAAGATCCTCTCCAAAATCGCCCAAATCCGAGCTCTCCAACTCAAAATGTGATAAGATAACTCAAAGGTCTGAAATAGAGTACTTATATGCACTGCCCGAGTGGTACCCTATGTGATCACGAAAAACATATCTGCCCAATTTCAAAACTCTCATCACGAACGTGATCTACATCCGGCGAACGCGAAGGCCATTAGTCCCCCAACAATCGCGAACGCGACTTCATAATCGGGAACGCGATTCACAACTAGCGCCTGCCACATTCCTCTTCGCGAATGTGTGAACAAGACCGCGAACGTGTTGCCCGAATCTCTCCAGTCCCAATTACTTATTCACAAATGCGACGTCGTCAACACGGCGCGATGAATACCCAACTTACCTGCCAAAATACTCATCGCGATCGCGTCTGTGATCTCGTGATCGCGAAGCTCAGTTGGAGCACGAGAAAACCAGCAACTCAAACCCATCCAAAATGATCAGAAGTCACCCTGAAACTCACCCGAGCCCCTCGGGGCCCGGTCCGAACATGCCAATAAGTCCCAAAACATAACACATACCTACTCGTGGCTTCAAGTCACACATAACAATATCAATACCACGAATTGCACCTCAGATCAAATTTAATGAACTTTTGAACTTTCAACTTCCAAAACTCGTGTTGAACCATATCAAATCAACTCGTAATAACCTCAAATTTTGCACACAAGTTCCAAATGACATAACAAATCTATTTAAATTCCTGGAACAACAATACGAACCAGATATCATCAAAGTCGACTCCCTGTCAAACTTAGGAACATTCCTGACCTTCAAATTGCCAACTTTTTCTAAATAGTGTCGCAACCTTCTAGAAACATTCAAATGCAAATCGAGCCATATGCCCAAGCCCAGAATCACCATCCGGACCTAACAAAACTATCAAAGCTCCGATCTGAGGTCAAATACACAAAAGCCAAACTTTGTCAACTCTTCCAACTTAAAGCTTCCTAGTTGAGAATCATTCTTCTGAATCAATCCTGAATCACTCGAAAATCAAAACCGACGTTACACACCAGTCATAATACATCATACGAAACTACTCGTGACCTCAAACCACTGAACTGATTGCAAATACTCAAAATGACTGGTCGAGTCGTTACAGTAGTATTATCTATATTATATATTATTATAAAAGCACGCATGTTAAAATACTAAATATTATACGACAAAAATATCCCTAAAATATTTATTTAACTTTTACGTCCTTTAAAAGATAAAATACTTCTTCAAAAGATAATTCGCTCTTGGATAAAATTGAATTTACAACTTTGCTTAGTACGAATCATGGACTTCTAATCCTAATTAAGTTGGAAATTTTACATGTTATAGCTAAATATTGTACCCTATTTATTATAAATATTATTATTTATAGTCGTCTTTTATATTTTATAGCAAAATACACATTTAAAGTGTATTCTACCGTTAAGGTGTGAAATATGCGAGTTATCTTTCTCTCTATCTTCCTCCTCCATGATTTCAAATAATTTTTCTCTCTCTCTCTCTCAAATGCCTGAACAAGCTCGCCAATTTCTCTACACGAATACAACCACGATTTTGTTGTTAATAAGTGCTCCCTCACAAATAGGTAAAGCTTTTGGGTTGGTATTTCTTACGTCACTGTCATTCTTCTATTTCTCATTACAAGTTATTCAATTTCAGTCATTGTTAGGGTTTTGTGAAGAAAGTTCAATTTTTGACTTTAATGACTGACTTAAGCACTCTGAAGAGGGTTACACGAGATATACCCACTATTACCCTCAATTTTGATGGGCCATTTTTTGATTTGCACATTACTCAAGAGGAAGTTGTATTTGTAGGCTCTGTTTCTACCATGGAAGCCAAGATGCGAAATAAACTACGCAATGACCCCATGAAACAAGTTGAAGGTGCGAAATCTACTAAAAGAGCGATAGTTGTTGATGTTTCTAAAGTTTCGGCACATAACACAAATGTGGAAACGAGAAAAAAAAATTAGCAATGTTGCTTCCGGGAGCAAGGGAAAATATGTCGCTAAAGGCGATAATTCGAAAACACTGAAGGAGAAGGTGATGTATATTTTTTTTATCCCACTGTATTTATTTATACAGTCACACGAATACATGAAATACAGCATAGTAGAAATGTAATTGTAGCTACGGCCAGTAAATATAAATATTGTAGCCACTTAACTATAGTGGTTTCTAAATATTCCTCAATTAAGTTTTTATGTTTACCGTTATTTGAGTTATTATGTGTCGTGCTTATTGATGAATTCCTAAACTCATACACTTACATCTACAACCTTTAGCCAACGATTGATTATTTCAAAAATTCACAAGGGTATGATACAATAGATACTAACAAAGAGTTTTATTAGGTGAGGGATAAGTTACTGAAATAGAATTCTCATTGGAAGAAAATACACATCAAAATTCGTCGTTAAAATAATAGCCTACTGCTACTTTCTCTCCTTAAATTACATCATACATTGGTTAGTTAAATTGGCCACTAACCTCATGTCACGACCCAAAATCCCAACCTATCGTAACGGCACCTAACACATTAATAGGCAAGCCGATAATCACATAAAAACTACACATTTGAATTAAAAACAAAATTCAATAAACTCAACAGTGGAAAATCTCATGGATAACTGATAAAACGACTGTCAACTACAACAATCCCAAAATTCTGGTGTCACCGAGTACATGAGCTACTAATGCCAACATAGTCTAAAACTCTAGTACAACTATCTGCAAAAAATAGAACAGTATTAAATAAAAATGAAAGGAAGGAGAGTCAAAGTCTATGGGTATCATAGCAGCTACCTCGAAGTCTCTGAATAGGTACTAGCGCCACTCTAGCAATCACCGTGTCCAGATGTACCTGGATCTGCACACAAAGTGCAGAGTATAGTATGAGTACAACCAACCCAATGTACTCAATAAGTAACAGGACTAACCTCGGGCTGGAAGCAATGACGAGCTCGGAAAGATACAATCTGAATTTAAATAATGACAACACAAATATAACAAGATAATGACAGTAATAACTCAGAGAGCTTCCATATTCAGCTCAATACAGTACATAAATTTAGGCATGCTTTCAAGTTCAATAATTTAAGCTCAACACTGGGAAAAACATATGCCAAGTACAACTAGCATGAGGAATGCAAATCTCTATGCCTACATGTCAAATATGCATGTCAAATGTAATGCATCACAGTGATAATCTCAGGTACTCACACTCTCGGAGTACTCAATCTGCCTATCTCAAACTCCCACTCATCACACACAATCACTTAGCACTGTACAGATGCATGGCATCTATGCCCCTTACCAAAGCACGTGTATATAAATCATTCTGCCTGCGCTTACTGTTGGTATATCAGATTCCGGAGGGGCGAATCCTGCCCAAGCACTAATATAAAGCATATAAGGCCTGCTGCGGCATGCAACCCGATCCATAATAATAAATAAGCCAATAAGGTCTGTAGCGGCATGTAGCCCGATCCACAATATCACTCACAATCCAACTCTCAGGCCCCAACTCAGTCATCCATCTCTCTAGTCTCACGGGCTCACAAAGCTCATACCACTCAGCCCTAACAATGATAACATGATGTAATAGCAAATGATAGCAGAGACTGAGAAATAATATACAAATGAATAAATATGACAGTACATAATTGCAACTTAAGAAAATAACTTAACTGCAAAAATGACCTCTGTGGATCCCAACAAAATAAGCACATAGCCTAAACAAGATTTCTAACATGGATCACTGGTCAATTACTCCAACACGTAGGAATTAAATGGAAAAAACAAGACTAGATAACTACACAATATCACAAAATCAACCGAGTCATAATTACCACTGTGCACACCACACGCCCGTCACCTAGCATGTGTGTCACCCCAACACCAACCATATAACACGTATTCCAGGGGTTCATACCCTCAGTACCAAGTTTAAAAATATTACTTACCTCAAAGTGTGTAACTCAATACTCCAACAAACCCTTGCCTCGCGAACCGGCCTCCGAACGACTCGAATCTAGTCACAAACAACTTGATATATTCAATAAAAGTTATAAGAATCGATCCCATATGATAAAACTAAGTTCTTTAACCAAATTTAAAAAGTCAACCCCGGGACCACATCTCGGAACCCGACAAAAATCACAAAAATTCAAACACCCATTCACTTGCGAGTCCAACCATACCAAAATCATCCAATTCCGACATCAAATCGACGTTCAAACCTCTATTTTTTATTTTTTCAAAGTTTCCACAAAATATCTCATTTATTCACTTTAACTCACTAATTAAATGCTAAAACAAAGATAGAATCATGGCATAATGATGAATCCGAGTAAGAAAATACTTATTCTGACCCAAGATGTGAAAATTCCCTCCAAAATCGCTCAAAACTGAGCTTTCTAACTAAAAATATGAAATAATACTCTAACCCTTGATTTGGAATTTTAAAGTTGCTGCCCAGTGATTACACATCGCGATCGCGAAAAATTCCACGCGATTGCGAAGAACAAAATCCCCAGTAACCAAAACACTTCTATGTGAGTGCACCCTCAAGGTCACGAACGCGGTGACCAATATTTCAAACCTACACAATCGTAGACTGACTCATGCGACCGCGAAGAACAATGCGTCAGAATCCCATACCTCTCCTACCTTCTTCGGGAACGCGTTCATACACCCGCATTCGCGTAACAAAAAATCTCAGAACTTCGCGAATGCGACTACCATATCATGAATGCATAGAAAAAATGCCTAGTTGCCAGAAAAAGGCTATATGCGATCGCGTCCGTCTTCTCGCGATAGCGAAAGAGGAAACCAGAAGCACAGATATCAGCAATTCCACAAAGTCCAAAATGAGTACGAACTTGATCTGAATCACACCTGAGGCCCTCGGGACCCCATCCAAACATACCAACAGGTCCTAAAATATGACACAAACTTATTCGAAGCCTCAAATCACATCAAACAATATCAAAAATATGAATCGCATCCCAATTCAAGCCTAAAGAACTATTGAATTTTCAACTCCTAAAACTAATGCTGAAACATATCAAACCAACTCCGATTGATCTCAAATTTTACACACAAGTCATAAATGATACAACGGACCTATTCCAACTCCCGGAACAAAAATCCGAGCCCGGTATCAATAAAGTCAACTCTCGGTCAAACTTCTGAACTTTTCAGCTTTCGCCAATTCAAGCCAAAACGACCTACGGACCTCCAAATCAATATCCGCACATACTCCTAAGTCCAAAATTACCATACGAAGCTATGGGAATCATCAAACTTCCAATTCTGAGTTGTTTACTCATAAGTCAATATCCGGTCAACTCTTTCAACTTAAGCTTCCAACCTTGGGACTAAGTGTTCCAATTCTAACACATTTTCGGAACCAAAGTAACCACCCCAGCAAGTCACATAACCACATATGAATATAGAATAAGCAATAAATGAGGAAACGGGACTACAATACTCAAAACGACCGGCCGTGTCGTTACACCTCCCTTTCTGTCGATAATGTCTATTCAGCACAAATTCAAATTCCTTTTGAGGGGATAAATCTACATAGCTAACCCTCAAACAAATACCAAATATTAAATCCTATGTCAATTTGCTGGCTTCATTCTGCACTCTAGCTTCCCGTCCTCGTGTATTTGCTTGTATAGAGATTAGATGTTAAAACTTTACGTATTTATTTTAAAATTCCCTTTTTAAGTCCAAAGGTTGCTTACTTATTGTTGTTGTTCTTTAAATAAAGATGGTTGTTAGAAAAAAATTAATTTACTCTTTTTTGTATTCATATAGTATATGTTTTTTGTTCGGGTTACTATTGTTTAAAGATGATTTACAGAAATGTTTTAATCAACTATGTTTTGTTATTATATTTTTCCTTTTGTTTATATACTTTAATGGATTAAATTGTATAATGCTGAGAAATTCGATTTTACATGTGCGGTTTTTATTATAGCCTTTAAAGATGATTAAAGTTTATTTCTACAATAATCACAAAGTGGACAATATTGGCATCAATTGCAGTAGTAATACAATTCTTGAAGAAAATAATGTTAAATAATTTTGTTACTCTGTAACGACCCGACCGGTCATATTGAGTATTTGCACTTCGCTCGGTAGCTTACGGGCGTGAGTAGCTCCGTATGATATATTTTGATTTGTGTGAATCGCCGGTTTTGGTTTTCAGGTTATTCGGGACTGATTTGGAAGAATGATTCTCAACTAGGGAGCTTTAAATTTGGAAGCGTTTACCAAGTTTGACTTTTAGCATTTGACCTCAGATTGGAATTTTGATGGTCCTGATAGCTCCGTTGGGTGATTTTGGACTTAGAAGCGTGTTCGGATTGTGAGTTGGAGGTCCGTGGTTGAATTTGGCTCGAAATGATAAAAGTTGAAATTTTGAAAAGTTTGACTGGGAGTGAACTTTTTGATATCGGGGTTGGATTCCGATTTTAGAAATTGGAATAGTTTCGTTATGTTATTTGGGAAAATTTGAAGTCATTCCGGATTGATTTGCTATGTTTCGGCACGCGTTATTGAATTTGAAAGTTCAAAGTTCATAGACTTCGATTTGAGGTGTGATTTATCGTTTCGATATTTTTATGCGTGATTTGAGGCCTCGAGTAGGTCCGTGTTATGTTATTAGGCTTGTTGGTATATTCGGACGTGGTTCCGAGTGGCTCGGATAAGTTTTGGACGAGGTTCGGATCATTTTAGTTCATGTTGCTATTGCTGGTTCTGGTGCGACCGCACATGCGGCTGGTTTGCACAGGTGCGATAGTCACAGAAGCGACGAAGGAATCACAGAAGCGGAAATAGTTCTAGGTGAGTAAGACAGCAGAAGCGGAGATTTGGGCGCATATGCGGATGCGCAGGTGCGAGGTGATGGAGTGCAGGAGTGAGGTATTTCGCAGGTGCGGATGGTGGCTCGCACCTGTGATGTCGCAGAAGCGGATATGTTATCCGCAAGTGCGAGGGTCGAGTCCTCAGCTGATTCTGCAGAAGCGGAGGTTATGTCACAGAAGCGACGCCGCAGAAGCAGCTAATGTGCCAAATGCTGGCAGAAGCTATAAATCGAGATTTTGGTTCTTTCTTCATATTTTTAGATGTGGGACTCGGATTGAGGCGATTGTTGGAGCAATTTTCATCACAAGGATTGGGATAAGTTTTCTCTACTCGCTTTTGGTTATATTTCATAAATCTGCCTTCGTTTTTGGTAATTGGATTGTGAATTTTAAAGAGGAAATTGAGGATTTTGGCCTAAAGTTTTATAATATGAATTTTTGAGTTTTGAACATTGAATTGGAGTCGGATTTGAGTGAAACTAGTATGGTTGGACTCATAATTGAATGGGTTTTTGAATTTTATAAATTTTGTCGGGTTCTGAGGTGCGGGCCCGGCTTGGGCTTTTGGCAGATTTTGGGCTTTTGATTCAAGATTTGATCTTTTCGATCGGGATTGGTTCCTTTAGCATTATTTGATGTATTTGAGTTGTTTTTGGTTAGCTTCGAGCCGTTTGGAGGTTGGAACACGCGGGATGACATCTCTGAAGCATCGCTTGGCTTGCTCGGCATTGGTATTAGCTTGTTTGAGGTAAGTAACTCTTTTAATCTTAGTGTTGAGGGTATGAAACCCCGAAATACGTGTTATGTGATTGGTATTGAGGTGACACACATGCTAGGTGACGGGCGTGTGGGCGTGCACCATGTGAATTTGGACTATGTTGCTTCCATGGCACTGTATAGTGGTCCTACTTTGTTGATATCCGTGTTTTCACCATGTGATAAAGTAGTTAAGCTGTCAATCATACTAGATATCATGTTTAGGCATTCTGCTGATATTGTTTTGTCCCATAGTGGTCGTTTCTTACTGGCATCTCACTGATTTTATTGATATTTCGTACTCAGTCATAATCATGTATTTATATCATATTTCAGTCTCAGTTATTTATTGATACATCATATCATTATTGTCGGGCTAGTTTCATGACATTGTGAGCCCATGAGTGAGACTGGAGAGATTGATGACTGAGTGAGGCAGGGGTCCTGTTTGTGAGGATGTTGATATTATAGCACGTGAGTTGTCTGTGCAACACGTGAGTTGTCCGTACGATTCCATATGTTGATATTATAGCATGTGAGTTGTTCGTGCGATTCCAATATTGATATTATGGCACGTGAGTTGTCCATGCATTATAGCGCTTAGGCTGAAAGGAGCCCCTACGGAGTCTGCACACCCCCAGTGAGCGCAGTCGACTATAAATATGGATCGAGCTACACGCTGCAGCGGGTATTGTACAGCGCTGAGTGATTGAGTGTGCTGAGTATAGTGAGAGAGAATGCAAGACGGTGATATTGAGTACTCTAAGAGTGTGAGTACATGAGTTCATCATCGAGATGCATTTCATTTGACATGTGTACTTGTGATACATGCATAGAGGTGCATTTCCATCTGCTACCCAGTTGTGGTTTATTTATGATTTTACCTGTATCTTGACATGTTGGCATAGAGAAGTACTTTTCTCATGCTATCAGAAAATGAAACATCTTACTTATTGTTGAAAGGATTTTGGGAAAAATCACAGTTTTCAAACTTACTCGTATTTTGGCTTTTCGGTAAAAGATTTGGATTTTCATTGAGATACTTGAAAAGAAATGGCTACTTTTCTGGAACTGTGAACAAACTGAGCCTTTTATTTCTGAGATACTTTTTTGTTACTTATACTATGCTATTATGAACTGTTGTAGAATATTGGTGATGGACCCGACCTTTTTGTTAGCTCGTCACTACTTTTAACCTAAGGTTAGGTTTGATACTTATTGAGTATATGGGGTCGGTTGTACTCATACTACACTTCTGCACCTTGCGTGCAAATGTTGGTTGCTGATTTTGCTGTGTTCGATGAGAGCTGGATTGAAGCTGTACCTGCATCCCAGTTGTAGCTGCCTCTTGTTCGTGGTAGCTTTAGATCTATAAAACCCTGCTTATGTACTTTTCAAATAGACGATGTATTTATTTCATTTCAGCTTTGTAAATTCTATTCTTAGAAGCTCATGATTTGTACTATAAGTTCTTGGAGAATGTATCAGATTCAGATAATTTCTTACTTAATTGCTTTATTAATGGTTATTGGAATTGGTTAGTGGTTAATTGGCTTACCTAGCGGGTTGGCTTAGGTGCCATCACGACTAGTGGTTTCGGGGTCGTGACAACTTGGTATCAGAGCTCTAGGTTCATAGGTTCTACAAGTCATGAGCAAGTTTCTAGTAGAGTCTTGCGGATCGGTATGATGACGTCCATACCTATATTCGATAGGCTACAGGACATTTAGGATATACTTTCCATCTTTCTTTCCCTATCGTGCGGCATTGATTCAGCTTGAAGCATAACTCTTTGAATTCCTTCCACGCATTCGTATGTGCATATGAGCGCTCGGTATTGGTTGTGCATCGGCGGCTTGTGATTCTATGAACGAGGTTCGAGATGTGTATTCGTTGTTTTGGTGATGGGCCAGTCTGGAGGACTTGAGGCCATAGTTAGACCGCAGCTTAAGCTCGGTATCTTCAGTGGTAACTTGTACATTTGGACTCATATGTCCGGTAATGCCCCTATGAGTGGAATTTATGGCTCGATGAGCAGTGAAATGGCTATGTGGTGAGTATAATATGATTGCGAGATGTGTTCGGATTGTTCGAATGTGACGAGAAGAGTTTACTTGAGAGGTAGCAAGGACTATTGGGTGTTTGATTTCTGTCTTGATGTGGCATATGGTCTCGAGGTATGGGTGTGTTGAGGGATCTCTCATGTTTTTTAGTCGTGGGGTGAAGTAGATTCTCATATCTTGTTGATAAGTTCGGAATCGAGAAGATTAAGTGATTGCTTAGTAGTTGTGGCTGTGAAAGAGTATAAAAAGATATCAGTTTGAGGCTGAGCAGGTGGGTTATAACCTGCGAGGTAATCTACGGATGTGTGATTTTTTATAATGTTGTGTGGAGGCATTCTTTTCTACCAGTTGGGTATATTTGTGCGATTTGATTTTGGATTGGTTATAACAGTTGACCTGACTATCACGAGGATGAATGCGAGATTTGCAGACGATTTGAGGTATTATATGGTTTGTGTTACATGGGCTTACGAAGGATTTAGTTGAATTTCAGTGCAGGATTCTGGCAGTAATAGAGTATGGGTATCGTGATGTTATCGACTGTTTTGTTCTATGGATTTGAGCCAAGTGGGGAGTCTGCTATCGACGAGTTGATTGCACAATTGTGTGTTGTATTGGTTTTGGTTCGGGGTATACTGGTAAATCAGTTATGACTTGCAGAGGTCGAGATCTACGATGACTCGGGTAGAGGCATTTCTGTATACAGGTTGTATTGCACTCTATGGGTATATAGGAATCATAAAATAATTGAGTGGTTATTCGCGAAGGATATAGTGTACATGGAGTAGGAATTTTCTCGATTGCTTAGGAGTGTGGGATACTCCTTGGGTGTTGGTGTACTAAATGGGGCACAGGTCATTCGGTCTGTTAGGTCGGTTCAATTGAGATTTGGGTAGAGTGGATGACTCTCGAGAATAGTTCTAATGGATTCAAGATTTATATGTAGCGGTTTGGAATTTTCAGGATTTGTATATGGCTAGAAAACTGAGATTTACATCGGATGGTGTCGAGCCTTGTGGCATTTTTATACCATTGTGGATTATGCATTTCTATGTCAAGAAGGTGAAGGAAACAGTTTTAGGTTCACATAAGGTCTCTTTAGAGTGGGTGCCGCGATTGTGGCGCTTTGGGGTGCTTAAGAGGGAAGTCAGCGGCTTATGGGCCTTAGGGCTTTGTAGTTTTATACTAGGGTCTCTTGTGTAGTGAATTTTGATTAAGGATTGTGGTGTTCCAGCAAGGAGAAGTATCAATTTGAAGGAAATTTGGAAGGGGCTTGGAGAAATAGGACAGTGTGGTAGTAGGTTGGATCAGCACAATAATGAATATAATCGGTTCTTTGGGTACTTATGATGTGGCTAGTCTCCACAGGTGTTTCATGGCAATGCTCTTGGGTTTTGGTGACCTGCGTGGCTGGGTGAGTTAGAGAGATTCAGTTCTGATAGCTTGGTTATGTGCAAATGGGTTTCAAAGAGTTCTCAAGGATTTTACCACGGTTCGAGGAGTATATTTCCTACCGGTGTGAGGAATATGTTGCGTATTGGGATTTTCTCATGGATAAGATCAAATGAAAGGTTTATGACCGATCGGGTAAGTATTCTGCTTGTGACTCATAGTTGATTATGATGCGGTGTGTTGTGTGGGATTGAGATTTGCATGTGCAAGGTCACAGGTCAGTTTGGAAGAGAAGGGTATAAATTCGTAGGCAGCATGGACGGTTTCAGATGACTAGGTAAATGATATTACTAATCGGTATGGCCTGATGAGAGTATACATTTTAGAAGGGGAAATGTGTTTTGATTTATGGATACTTCATTGGTACCGTGGCACTCTTCTGGTTGATCAACTGCTGATATTCAAATTTTGCTATGTAGAACGGAAGAATTTTAGAAGTATTCCTCGTAGGATGATCGTGTATGAGAGATGTGTAGACATTCGGGCGGTGAAGATGGAATCAGAAATGGTGATTCGTGTGTTCTATGGATTTGGAGACTGGGAGTTCTCAGGAGCAGACTGTTTCATGGTTGTGGAATGTGAAGTCGTGGCCGAAGCTAGTCAGATGATAGTATGTGTTATGATTCAGTCATTGTGGACTTTCGGAGGGTTATTTATCCATGTGTGGGTGCCCGGAGTTGGTTTGGGAGTCCATTGGTAGGCCCAATTAGGATGTGTATTCTACACCGAGCCGGATTAGTTGGCTCCATACTGCTATTGTTGAGGGATGTGCCATTCGGTTGTTGTTGAGCTTATTCATGTTCTGATACGTTTTGTGAGTTACTCTTCTATGCTACGAGGAGTTGTGATTCGTTGGTTTTAGGCACACATGGTGTAGTTCTATTGTGGTCTTATAGCAGAATTTGAGCGAGATGAGTAGTTGGGTATTATATGATTGAGGGTGTATTGGTTATGTTCTTTCGGGTTTTGGATGGCATTGTGTCATCTGCTTCTCCGTGGTTATGGTAATGCACTTTGGGTACTTGATGTCGGATTGCGCATGGTTATTGATTTTGAGCATAGTGGCTGAGGTATTTCATATGGATCAGTGTTTGGATAGGGTCGCGCATTGCGGCAGAGTTATGTTGAGATATGATCCTTGGTGTTAGATTCGTGTGTTATGGTTCTACAGTGTGTGATGGGTTCTTAGCATTGCGTCGGGGTGGTACCCGTCGAGCTTGCCGGACGGTTCTCTTGTTTGAGTCATTTTCGTGATTGAGTACATCTGGAATGTTACTTATTGGTGCAGGGATTGCATGGCTGGCTTTAGATAGTATTGGTGTGCCATGTCAGTAGAGTAGCTGGTATTTGATAAGATGAAGTCATCGGATCTAGGATAGGTTCTATCAGATTTGATTGTGGTATATTTGGAAGGATAATATCGAAAGCTGGCTTAGAAATTTGCTATGGTTCTTATCGAAGGAGAGGGAGCTCCAGGACAGGTGGATCTGATGAATGGTTACAAGTTTCTGCGTGTTTCTTTCATCATCGGTAGTGTACGAAGGTTTTAGAATGGAGTCTTGTTTGATATGAGGTTTATTACCGGCATTGGGTTGTTTTGAGCAGCTGCTGTGATTAGAAATCATTGCTTCGAGCATTTGAGCTATGTGGTATTTGAGTTTTGAGTATTTGAGTTATGGTTACAGCTTTTGGTACATCTTGTTCAGACTTATACAGTGTGTAGGTTGCGGGATTCAGATCTATAAGAAATTCCGGATGTTGGAAATTGGATTCTAAGGCTTGTGGGCAAGGTTGAATTGAGAAATTTCTGTTATGTTGTGTTATCGGACCTGTATGGGATAGGGTGACGTGAGATCACCCCCGGGTATGTGCATGGCAAGGTTATACGGCAGTTTGATGGCTTTGAGAACAACTCTGGACAGGTTCGAGGACAAACGTATGTTTAAGTGAGGGAGAATGTAACGACCCGACCGGTCGTTTTGAGCATTTGCACTTCGCTCGGTAGCTTATGGGCGTGAGTAGCTCCATATGATGTATTTTGATTTGTGTGAATCGTCGGTTTTGATTTTCAAGTTATTTGGGACCGATTTGGAAGAATGATTCTCAACTAGGGAGCTTTAAATTTGGAAGAGTTTACCAAGTTTGACTTTTAGCATTTGACCTCGGATTGGAATTTTGATGGTTCCGTTAGCTCTGTTGGGTAATTTTGGACTTAGGAGCACGTCCGGATTGTGATTTGGAAGTCCATGGATGAATTTGGCTCGTAATGGCAAAAGTTGAAATTTTGGAAAATTTGACCGGGAGTGAACTTTTTGATATCGGGGTCGGATTCCGATTCTGGAAATTGGAATAGCTTCATTATGTTATTTGGGACTTGTGCGCAATATTTGAAGTCATTCCGGATTGATTTGCTATGTTTCGGCACGAGTTATTGAATATGAAAGTTCAAAGTTCATAGATTTCGATTTGAGGTGCGATTCGACGTTTCGATATTGTTATGCATGATTTGAGGCCTCGAGTAGGTCCGTGTCATGTTATTGGACTTGTTGGTATATTCGAACGGGGTGGTCCCAAGTGGCTCGGATGAGTTTTGGACGAGGTTCGTATCATTTTACTTCATGTTGCTATTGTTGGTTCTGGTGTGACCGCACATGCGGCTGGTTTGCGCTGGTGCGATGGTCGCAGAAGCGACGAAGGGATCGCAAGAGTGGAAATAGTGCTGGGTGAGGAACACTGCAGAAGCGGGGATTTTGGTGCATATGCGGATGCGCAGGTGCGAGGTGATAGAGCGCAGGAGCAAGGTATTTTGCAGATGCGGATGGTGGCTCGCACCTGCGATGTCTCAGAAGCGGATATGTTGTCCACAAGTGCAAGGGTCGAGTCCTCAGCTGATTCCGCAGAAGCGGAGGTTATGTCGCAGAAGCGGCTAATGTGCCACAGGTGCGAAAATACTGGCAGAAGCTATAAATCGAGGTTTTGGTTCTTTGTTCATATTTTTAGATGTGGGACTCGGATTGAGGCGATTGTTGGAGCAATTTTCATCACACGGATTGGGGTAAGTTTTCTCTACTCGGCTTTGGTTATATTTCATGAATCTACCTTCGTTTTTGGTAATTGGATTTTGACTTTTAAAGAGGAAATTGGGGATTTTGTCCTAAAGTTTCATAATATGAATATTTGAGTTTCGAACATTGAATTGAAGTCGGATTTGAGTGAAACTAGTATGGTTGGACTCATAATTGAATGGGTTGTTGAATTTTATAAATTTTGTCGGGTTCCGAGGTGCGGGCCTGGGTTGGGCTTTTGGTCGGTTTTGGGCTTTTGATTCAAGATTTGATCTTTTCGATCGGGATTGGTTCCTTTAGCATTGATTGATGTATTTGAGTTGTTTTTGGTTAGTTTCGAGCCGTTCGGAGGTCGGAACGCACGGGATAGCATCTTTGGAGCATCGCTTGGCTTGCTCGGCATTGGTATTGGCTTGTTCGAGGTAAGTAACTCTTCTAATCTTAGTGATGAGGGTATGAAACCCCGAAATACGTGTTATGTAATTGGTATTGAGTTGACACGCATGCTAGGTGACGGGCGTGTAGGCGTGCACCATGTGAATTAAGACTCTGTTGCTTCCATGGCACTGTATAATGGTCCTATTTTATTGATATCCGTATTTTCACTATGTGATAAAGTAGTTAAGCTGTCAATCATGTTTAGGCATTATGCCGATATTGTTTGGACCCATAGTGATCATTTCTTACTGTCATCTCACTGATTTCATTGATATTTCGTAATCAGTCATAATCATGCATTTATATCATATCTCAGTCTCAGTTATTTATTGATACATCATATCATTATTGCCGGGCTAGTTTCATGACATTGTGAGCCTGTGAGTGAGACTGGAGAGATTGATGATTGAGTGAGATCGGGGGCCTATTTGTGAGGATGTTGATATTATAGCACATGAGTTATCCGTGCAACACGTGAGTTGTCCGTGCGATTCCAGATGTTGATATTATAGCACGTGAGTTGTCCGTGCGGCATGTGAGTTGTCCGTGCGGATTATAGTGCTTGAGCTGAAAGGAGCCCCTCCGGAGTCTGCACACCCCCAGTGAGTGTAGTCGACTATAAATATAGATCGGGCTGCAGGCCGCAGCGGGTATTGTACAGTACTGAGTGATTGAGTGTGCTGAGCATAATGAGAGAGAAGGCGAGACAGTAAGATTGAGTACTCTGAAAGTGTGAGTACATGAGCTCATCATCGTACTTGTGATACATGCATAGAGGTGCATTTCCTTCTGCTACCCAGTTGTGGAGACATTTATGATTTACCTGTATCTTGACATGTAGACATAGAGAAGTACTTTCCTCGTGCTATTAAAAAATAAAACATCTTACTTATTGTTGAAAGGATTTTGGAAAAAATCATAGTTTTCAAACTTACTCGTATTTTGGCTTTTTCGGTAAAAGATTTGGATTTCACTTAGATACTTGAAAAGAAATGCCTACTTTTCTGGAACTGTAAACAAACTGAGCCTTTTATTTTTGAGATACTCTTTTGTTACTTATACTATACTGTTATGAACTATTGTGGAATATTGATATTGGACCCGACCTTTTTGTTAGCTCGTCACTACTTTCAACCTAAGGTTAGGTTTGTTACTTTTTGAGTACATGGGGTCGGTTGTACTCATACTACACTTCTGCACCTTGCGTGTAGATGTTAGCTGTTGATGTTGCTGTGTTCGATGGGAGCTGGATTGAAGATGTACCTGCGTCCTGGTTGTAACTGCCTCTTGTTCGTGGTAGCTTTAGATCTGTAAAACCATATTTATGTACTTTTCAAAAAGACGATGTATGTATTTCATTTCAGCTTTGTAAATTCTATTCTTAGAAGTTCATGATTTGTACTACCAGTTCTTGGGGAATGTATCAGATTCAGATAATTTCTTACTTAATTGCTTTATTAATGGTTATTGAAATTGGTTAGTGGTTAATTGACTTACCTAGCGGGTTGGATTAGATTCCATCACGACCAGTGATTTTGGGGTCGTGACATACTCAAAGGTTCTCTTTGTGGCAATTTTTGTTGGCAGGCGTGCATGCTGCAGGGTAATAAGATCGCATGTTGTTTGAAGAACAACCTAACACAACTAATGGCTTTCACTTTATTGCATTCTTTTAACTTATTTTACAACTTTAGGATGTGTTTGGTATGACAGGAAAATATTTTTCGGAAAATATTTTTCCATTTTTCACTTTTGATTGTGCAAAATAGTTTGAAAAATGTTTCCCTAGATATAACATTTTCCTGAAATTTGAGAAAAATGACTTCCCTAGAAAAAGTGAGAAAAACATTTTCCAAAAACTCCACCTACCCTCATATCTAACTCCAACCCCCTCCAACTTCAATTTTCTATTTTTTTTAATTTTTTATGCCACCAACCCATCCCCCCCCCCCCCCCCCCCACACACAAATTTATTTTATTTTTTTATATTTTTAATTTTCTGTTTTTTTATTTTTCTGAACCACCCCCCTTCCTCGCAAAAAGAAATTTACTTTTTTTTTGTATTTTCGATTTTCTATTTTCTGTTTTTTCGTTTTTCTGCACCACCTCCCCCCTCCCCTCCCCACCCCACCCCACCCCAACCCGCAAATTATTTTTTATTTTTATATTTTCAGTCCTGATTTTTTTATTTTTCAGTTTACAGGTTCGAAATTTTACGAGTTCTAAAGTTATGAGTTCGGAGGTTTATGTGTTTCGAAGTTTGCATGTTTAGAAATTATAGAGTTTATGGGTTCAAAAGTTTGCGAGTTCGAAAGTTTAGCGGTTCAGAGGTTTATGAAATTTGTGGGTTTGGAAGGTTGTTGGTTCGAAAGTTTATGGCTTCATGTTTATTGCATCTAAATTATAATTTATGAATACTCTTGAGAAGTTATTTTCCTTAATTTACATACCAAATACCGGAAAATGACTAAGATTACTACTTATTTTTCAAGAAAATATTTTCTAGCAAAACATTTTCAACGGAAAACATTTTCCGTTATACCAAACTCAACCTTAATCATATAACTTTGTAGTTTTAGAATGTTTAATTCCATTGTGTGCTTTAATTTGTCGAGAATTCATTGATGAGGTAAATTAATTTTAGGAAACTGATTATTGAACTTTAACAATTATATTATAATTCCTTTAGAGATGGAAGTTTATTATTTATAGTACGCATTTTGTGATACTGATATAAGATACGTTGCACGAACATAAAGACTGGTTATATATAAGTATGAAACATAGCGAAATGTCATTCGTCATTTTTATCCTTTAAAATAGATTTCACACTAAACAAAATAGTCATTTAATTATTTTTCTAATATTCATAATTTTAAACTATGTAGAAACTCCTTTATTTAAAATTATAAATCTAGTAAGATTTTAATTTTATAAATCCTTTTCATATTTAATTGTGTATAAGATTTGAATTGCCATAAAAACTAGAAATCGAGGATTCAGTTTAAACAAACCTTAAATAACAAAAAGCTTTCTAGCTAAGGACATGAAAAGGAATCGTTACTCCAAGGATAGGTTTTTTTTTCCTTTTCTTTTTAATTTCTTTTAGAATGATTAAAATATTTGTGCAAAACAAATATGGTATATTTTCTTTCTATGTATGTTCTTTGCTTTTGAAATATTTCTTCCATAGAAGACTTTAAGAAAAAAACAAAAAAGAATCGTAAAACTTTCCAAAGAAATTACTACTTAATTAGTAAAAAATACATTTTTTTTGAAAAACGTTTGCAAAATTTTTAACTCGCAAGCCGAAGACAATATATTACACGCAGTTGTTTCTTTGAATTAACTTCATTCAGTTAATTACCCTAAGGAATCATGTTAAATTTTTTTCTTAATTAAATACTACTTTATATAATAAAAAAAGCCTTTCCATATCCCAACTTATACGTTCTTTAGAACATTATATGTAGGTCCAAGAAAGTAAATAAAATCTTTTAATACTAATATAGTTAGTGCGGATCCATGCTGTCACAACTCAATTTACCCTGTAGGCCGTGATGGCACCCAACGTCGCCGCTAGGCAGGCAAACGGTGAACTAGCCATGTATTTATTCTTTTTAACAATTTCGAAATAGTTAATTTTTATTTATTAAGTAAGTAAGAGGTGAAAAATTTAATAAAATAAAGCATAAATAAATATGAGAGCAAGTGTGATGTAATAAATACTCAAAACCCATCAAATGTCTACTAGTATATTTTCAAGACCTAGTGTCACAAGTGTATGAGCTACTAATAGAATATATAAAATACTAAACTAATGTCTGAAATAGAGTAGACAGAAAGTAGATGCAAAAGAGAGACTACGGGTGCTGCAGAACATACTCGAAAGCAGCTCACCACTAAGCCTCGTGGTATCGGGGGTGCGCCGGCATAACTACCAGATGCACCTACCTCAGATCCTGCACGATTAGTGCAAAAGTGTAGCGTGAGTACATAAATAACATGTACCCAGTAAGTATACAGTCTAACATTGAAGATGTAGTGACGAGAGGTCGACATTGATACTTACTATGGGCCAATAATAAAATGCAGAAACTCTAAATAGTGATGGGGTATGGAAATAACAATAATAACACAATAACACGCAGTGAATAAATGGTTCTTTAACTGATAGTAAATTCCAAAATCTTCATCTAACACATACTAGTTTCAAATCACTTCCGGTTATTAAATATATTTTACCTCTCAAGCCATAACATAAAATCAAGTGTACTCGGGTTTCGAAAATTATCACGCACGATTTATGCCAAGGTTGTACGATAAAATACTATGTGCACTGCCGAGGGTCAAACAGCACGAACCATAAATGCATATATTATATTGCTGAGGCGAACGGCCCGCTTCCATGAGAATAGAAAAGTTTTTCTCGCTCATGGAAGTACTTGCGATGCGAGAGTACATGAATTTCTCAGAGCTATTAAGTATTCCTCAATTCTTTCCCCAAATAAGAAATCAAACTTGGAAGTTTTCAACTTTAAAATCTCTAGTCTCAGCTCTATTTAAGATAATTAATATGCACAACAAGCATGACAGTACAATTAAAGCATGATGTAAATCAAAGACTACCCGGACATCTCATGAAATATATCTAGGCATGGAATCTCGTCACCTAGTGCATGCGTAGCTCCCCACAAAAGTAATTCACAACAAAAATACACCTAAGGAGATGAGTTCCCTCTTACAAGGTTAGGCAAGAGACTTACCTCGTTCTCAAACTCACTTCTGGTCCACTAATCCGCTCTAAAAGCCCCAAATCGATGTCGGATAATCCGAATCTAGTCAAATATTATATAATTTAATCAATATATACTCAAAACTTCATAATTTAGCTATTAGAGTAATCACCCAACCCAAATTGGAAGATACTTAAAATTCGCCTTCGGGCCCACGTGCCCGGATTCCGGAATTTTCAAAGATAAATATTACTCATAGCCTCAGGAACTCAAATATATAATTTATATTTAATTCCATAATCAATTTCGTGGTCTAATCTTATTTTTACTAAAACCCTAGGTTCTTCACAAATCCCACAAGTTTTCACAATTATTCCATATTTAATCTACCTAAAACCCGCATAATTAACTTGAAAATGGGTGGGAGTTACTTACCTTAGGATATTGATGAGAATCCCCCCTCAAATGAGCTCTCAAAATTGCCCAAGACCAAATGAAATGTGAGAAAAAATGGCCTAAGTCTTGGATTATAAACCCTCATTGCCCAGCGACTTTCGAACCTGCGGCCACTAGATCGCATCGGCGAAACCGCAGGTGCGGTCAAAAGGTCACACCTACGATCCTCCACTGCCTCCAGCTTCCTCGCTTCTGTGGACGGAGGGGCGCTTCTGCGGGTCTGCTTATGCGGGTCTGCTTCTGCGGACTCCTTTCGCTTATGCGACCCACAACCGGCCAACCCAAGTCTGCATCTGCGGGGCCTCGATCTCTTTTGCGGGCATGCAGATGCGGAACACCCTCACACCTGCGACCACCCAGCTCCAGCCTCAGGTCCATTTTTGCGACCACTGGGCCACTCCTGCAAGTTCGCACCTGCGGCCCTTTCCACGTAGCTGTGATTGCACCACATCTGAAGCACCAACAGTTCTCCCATGCCAATTCCGAGCCCGATTCCAATCCGTTTCACCCCCGGGACCCCATTCAATCATACTCACACATCTAACAACCTAATACGAACCCGCTCGCGTGATCGAAACACCAAAATAACATCTAGAATTATGAACACCAAAACGCATGAATTCAACATGAAACTCAAAAACTTCTAAAAACACTTTCGCACGTCCGATTCCTATCAAATCGGCTCGGAATGACGCCAAATTTTGCGTGCAAGTTTTAAATCACTATACGGAGCTATTCTCGGGCTCAAAATCCCAAACGGATCTCGATAACACCAAAATCAATTTCAAACCAAATTTAAAGAACTTGAAAAACCTTCAATGTGCCAACTTTCAATATTAAGCCCTGAAACGCTCCCGGATCATCCAAAACCCGATCCGAACATACACTCAAGTCCAAAATCATCATACGAGTCTATTGGGACCGTCAAATCCCGGTTCCGAGGTTTTTTACTACAAATGTTGACCCAAGTCACACTTGACCCTTTTAAGCCAATAACAAGGAACTAAGTGCTTCGATTTCAACCCGAACCCTTCCAAATCCCGAACTAACCATCCCCGCAAGTCATAAAATAGTAAAAGTACATACGGGAAGTCTTATTTAGGGGAACAAAGATCTAGAAAGCAAAATGACCGGTCGAATCGTTGCACATGCTTTTGAGTTCGTGGGTGCTTTTTTATATATGTAAAGTTACTGCCAATACATCGTATAATTGTGCAACGATTTAAATACGGCGATTAAAAAATTAATGAGAAAACTATAGTACTAATATTACAAACGCTGTGAAATTATGATGAATAACACAATTAGCGAGAAAAAAGATGAGTAGATTTTGTGGTTTTGGAAGAACTCTTTGTTTTTTTAAAGCAAATTTCTTTTCTTTATTGGCGATAGTGAATTAGATAGAGTAACAAAAGAAAAGTAAAAAAAAAAAATGGTAAAACAAAGTCAGAAGCAAAAGAATACAAGTAGTAATATTGGCTCAAAAGAAGACGCTAGTAAAAATTAAAAGAGCAAAAAAGAGGAGCTAAGAAAAAATGGAGAAAATCAGATTTGATCCCTCACCCTAAGGAATCATGTTAGTCTGTTTTCTTAATTAAATACTACTCCATATAATAATAAAACTCTTTTCATATCCCTAACTTATACGTTCTTTAAAACACTATATGTAAGTCCAAGAAAGTAAATAAAATCTTTTTAATACTAATATAGTCGGTGCGGATCCATGCTTTTGAGTTCGTAGGTGTTATCTTTTTCTTTTTTTTTTAATGTAGTGTAAAACTATTTAAATACGACGATTAAAAAATTGATGAGAAAACTATAATACTAATATTACAAACGTCGCAAAACTGTGATGAATAACACAATTAGCGAGAAAAAAGATGAGTAGATTTTGTGGTTCTGGAAGAACTCTTTGTTTTTTTAAAGAAATTTTCTTTTCTTTATTTGCTATAGCGAATTAGATAAAGTAATAAAAGAAAAGTAAAAAAAAAAGAAGGTAAAACAAAGTCAGAAGCAAAAGAATAGAAGTAGTAGTATTGGCTCAAAAGAAGTCGCTAGTAGAAATTAAAAGAGCAAAAAAGAGGACCTAATAATTGGAGCAAAAGAAAGACAGTGCTTGATAATTTGAGAAAAAATGGAGGAGAAAATCAGATTCGATCTCTCACCCTTTGACTTTCAAAGCCCTTCAGCACCCAACATAAGCCAAAGCGAGTCGAGGCCTTTTCTAACCTAGGAGCTTGTTATATTTTTATATTCTTTTTCTTAAATTCTCTATATAATTTTACATATTTCGGGTCGAGGTTAATTGGTGTTTGAACACTCATTTTTTATCTGTAAATTCGTCTCTAAATATAATATTCGGGGTACACCTGCAATGTGACTAGTCAAAAAGTTCTTCTAGAAATAATTTCGAAAAACTTTATAGGGTGAAAAAGTACATTCAAACCCCTCTTGCATACAATCAAAGTGTGATCTTTTTGACTCAAAGCACAAAAATAGGTGAAAAAATTAACTGATGACCAATTTATATATAACGTATGCAACCCATGCGCTATATTTGAACTTTAAAATGGCGGTTAAAATATAAATATAGCGCATATACAGGATGCGCTATACCTGAAGTTGAAAAGACAGATAGGTATAGAGCATCCAATATATGCGCTATACCTATATAAATAGCTGCCCAGTCTTCTTCCTAGCGACAGAACAAAAAAAGCCCCCCCCCCCCCCCAATTTTTAAAGCTTAAAAACTATATTGGAGCCCACCCGTCCCCCAAATATCGTGTCTCCTCCGTATTTTAGCGAGCTAACACCGGATCCAAGATGTTGTCGTGTAGTGGATCTCGTCTATTGCTTGTTTCGACTCCCAAATCATCAATTTTTCACAATTCAAAAAATTATAAATCGAGGTATTCCGACTTACATTTTGGTAAAACTCATGTATGTAGAGTGCTAATTAGTTGTTTTTACTGTGTTTTATGCTTTTTGTGATCGTTTTGTGATATAATTAATTTTTTTTATCCGGATTAGTTTATTTATGTGCTAAAAATTTATTAAAAATATATATTATCATTTCATTGAATAATTAGTGTTATACGTGATTTTAGTGTTGTGCGCATATTAATATGTGACTTTATTATTGTTTATTGCCCTTTAGTGTTATGTTTAGCCTTTAATTATTATGTAGTGCCCTTTAGCGTAGTAAAACTGATAATAAATTTTAGCTTATGGTAGTTGACTTTGTCTATGGCCATTTAGAGTAGTGTGACTTTAGTGCTTTTTAAAATTCTGTAGTCTAGAATAAAAATTACGTGCTCTCATTAACAAACTCGGTTAGAGTACTCAATTATGGATTTAATGTATTAGTAGATAATTATCAAATGTTAGATATGAAGCATAAAATAATCAGTTGACATTATAAAAGAGACGATGCCGGAAATTTGGGCAAAATATGACAGTTAACAAACAAATCGTTAGGAATGAAATAAATTCAATATTATTTACTATTAAATTTATAGTATTTTTTATATGAATAATTATTGAATATATCTTGATTACTTATGAAAATTTAATTTTTAATTCTATTATAACTCAAAAAAATCTGAAAAAAGATGATTGTTCAAACAAAACCCTACAAAATTTTATTCAAAAAATGTAGGAAACTAACATATGAGATAAAAATATAAAACATTTATCAACCTAAGTATTTGTTATATGAATAATTACTAAAATATCTTATTAGTTATGAAAATTAAATATTTAATTCTCTGTTAACCCCAAAAATATCTGGAAACAAAATGATAGTTCAAACAAAACTCTCCTGAATTTTAGTCAAACAAATAAGAAAATAACATATAAAACAATAATATAGAACATTTATCAAACTAAGTACTATTATATGAATAGTTATTAAATATATCATGATTAGTTATGAAAATTAATTATTTAATTCTCTTATAACCCAAAAATAGCTGAAAAAGATGATAGTTCAAACAAAACCCTGCCGAATTTTAGTCAAAAATATAAGAAACAAACATATAAAATAATAATATAGAAAATGTATCAACCTAAGTAACAATATAGAAAATTTATCGATTAAATATTAATATAGCAATATATTTAAAGATGTTAAACGATTAAATAGGAAAATACTTTAATTAATACTGTTTAATTTACACACATCATCATGGAGCTTCCCCCTGTGCATCCCGGACCTGCATCTCGAGAGCTATTATTGCTCCAGGGCGACCATAGGTCTTCACACATCTGAGATGGGCAGTGTCTGTCTCAGACCTTCCATCCTAAACGTATAGACGATCTGTGGGAGTTTATTAGGGACCGCCCACTGCATCCTCATACAGTTAGAGATTAGCCGGTTGTAGTTCGACTAGGCCCTGATCACGGCAATGATAGAGCGGTGACGACCGGAGAAGCACACGTTTCATCTACCCATCGACGAGGCTACCATCACGCTAGAGGACGTGGAGGTTCTTTTCAGGTTGCCCGTTGATGGTATACCTGTAGCTTACCCGCATGCTCGTAGGGACTATACGGGAGAGGACTACCTTCATATCTTGTAGAGGCTCACCAGTTTCCAGCCTGCGGAGCCGACTGCGTTGAGTGGTGCTAGTCGATTACAGCTGACGCCCGTTAGGTAGCATCTGGTGGCATTGTACGCGGAGATTACTGATGACTCACTGCCAGAGGATATCGGCTGGCAGACGAGGCTATTGTTGCTGATGTTTGGTGGTATTATGTTCCCTAACAATTAGGGAAACCTAGTCAGCTTGTGATTTCTACATCATCTGGAGCGGCTAGATGACTTACCTGGTTACAGCTGGGGTGGATCTGTTCTAGCTTACCTTTATAGGCTGATGTGTCGGGCGTGCATAGGAACCATGAGAGACGTTACCAGTTTTATACCGCTACTGCAGGTGAAAACATAGTCAATTCTTTTCATGATTATAACAGAGATAGTAAAAAATGATTTAAAGTTTACGTCTACAATCTATATTAAGTTTGGGCCTGGGAGCGGTTCCTGCAGTTCCAGCCACCTCTGCCACTGATAGCTCTGGATGCACCACCTCCATTATTTCTCCCACTAGCTAGGAGGTGGGTAGATAGGCAAGGCCACTCCCGCGAGGTAGAAGCTCGATATCATCTCCATTATTACAGGGATTTGTTGGATTTACTTGAAGGCGCTCAGGTACATATATACTTAAGTTTACTTGGCCTGGCTTGATATGTCTTGCGTTTACTCACGATTCTTATGTTAAATAAATAGTTCATATGGAGTCCATACAACAACGCACTCACCGCTGGATTGCCAGATTAGCTTCCGCGGTCGAGCTATGTGGATGTCTTCGGTCCCACTTATACGTCTCGATATAGTTGAGCATCATGCCACCGTGCAAGTCCTTCGATAGTTTGGTCGACCCTATCTTGTACCTATTCCGCCCACTTGGCATTCCACACATTACCAATGGGATGATCGTCGCAAGGTCGACCAGACATACTTGGCCTGGCTAGAGGCCCAAATAGAGGATTGGGACCAGAGGTATGGCATGATTCCGCTATACCCTCCACTTAACCATTTGGACGGGGAGCATGAGTACATGGGTTGGGATCGCAATGTTACCCGACTTCTCATCGGGAATCCCATTCATCACGCTGGTGGTCGATACGTTCCATACGTCGGGAGGCATGGGGCACTGATATGTTATTTGTTATACTTACTTATAATGTTACATTACTTTAACATCTTTCCTTAATTAATATTTTATATGCTATGCAGGCTATTGGCTTACACCAGTTCTACCAATTGGGATTGGAGATGCTACATCATACAGGCGAGGGAGCGACAGTTGTGCATGGGCTTGGCCGTCGGGTTACCAATCTTGCTGCTACCCCATTGAGACGTGCCCGAGAGGATGCGTGCTTATGATACGAGGCTGCTTATGTGTTTCCCGAGGAGTACCATCATGGGCCAAAAGTGTCCCCTGAACGTGGTAGACGTGGCAGGCGTGGCCAGAGAAGAAAGGGTGGCCCACGTGGTCATGGTGGTCGACGAGGATGGGCTCCCCAACAAGGGGGCGTTGAGGCACCCATGGAGGATATTAGAGATGATCGGCCGGGTGACTACCCTGAGCCACATGATGCTCCTCATGATATGCCATCATTCAGCCTTCAGCTGTCACCAGGGACTTCACAATTGACCCTGTCAGCTCCAGTGTTGATCGCATGCATGACCATTATATAGCATGAGTGGGATCAGTATTTTCCTGATCGTCCAGAGCAATCGAGGGTTGCTAATGATCGTCCGATACGAGAGGTGCATAGTGCACGAAAACTGAGATATGGCTCATCACCGAGGGCTACTGAGAATCCATGTGGTACAGATAGGGATACATCACATCGACGCGAGATGTCATAACCTTCATCTACTCCAGTGCACCTCAATGTTCCGACAGAGCATTGTGTGGCTACTCAGGCGCAAGTTTGTTTGTATTACTATTATTTCAATTTGATTTTACCTTATATATTAGTCAGTAATATCTAAAGTGTTTATATGTTTTTAAAGATTTCGTCATCACCCGTCATGGAGGCCACATTGTGCGATATTCGCTTGCCGGAGACGGATGATCTTATTCAGGAGCCCGTTGAGATCATGGTATGACCATTAAAAGTTTTTTGCTAACACGTATGCTAGTATTCTATATTTCATATACTAAAATATCTTATTATTTTGTAGGTTACTGATAGCCCAACGGTCGCTTCTACCGAGCTTGCCAGCCTTACTGACGATCATGTTGCAGCGCATCCTCTGATAAAGAAGCGACGGGATGAGGATGATCCTGATAGCGTAGCCAGGCGGGATGAGATGTGCCTTTGGCCAGCCAATGCTATAAAGCATACAGGCTATGGGACTCATTGATATGTATTCTGAGTTGTATATATGACATTAAATATATAATAGTAAAATTATTGATGTTTTACATATTTTGCGCATGTGTTTTTAGTTTTCGGGTTATTTATTAGTTTAACACTAAAACACAAAAAAATAAGATAGCTTAATTGTCACGACCCAAAATCCAACTTGTCGTGATGGCACCTAACCTCACCCGCTAGGTAAGCCAAATAACAACAATCCGATTCAATTGATAATTAACTGACTCTAATACACTCCCCAAGGACTGGTAGTACAAATCATGAGCTTCTAATATTAGAATTTACAAAACTGGTATGAAATATAAATACGTCATCTATCTTAAATATACATGAATAGATTAAAAATTCTAAAGCTACCATGAATAAGAGGCAGCAATGGCTGGAACGCCGGTACATCTTTAGATCCAACTCCCGTCGTACGCAGCAACATCAGCATAAAAAATATGCACGCAAGATGCAAAAGTTTAATATGAGTACAACTGACCCCATGTACTCAATAAGTAACAAACCTAACCTCAAGTTGAAAGTAGTGACGAGCGAGTACACAAGTCAAATCCCTAACACCAATAGCCAACAACAGCTCATAACAATATAATAAGAAGTGATACAGGAAATAACCCAAAAATATAATGTTCAGCTCGTTCACAATTCCAGAAAATAGGCATGCCTTTCAAGTATGTTAGTAAAAACCCAAATCTTTTACCGAAAGCACCAAAATACGAGTAAGTTTAAAATTTGAGATTTTTTCTTCCAAAACTGTTCAACAGGTAAATGTTTCATTATCAAATGGCATGAGGAAAAGTACATCTCTATGCCTACATGTCAAGGTGCATATGAAGTCATGAATGATGCAATATCGTATAGCAAGAGGAAAATGCATTTCTATGACTGTATGTCAAGTGTGCATGTCAATGCAATGCAACATAGTGAAAAACCATATGCATGCTCTCAAAGTATCAATCCACTCAGTCCTCCCAATCACTCGGCACTCGTACTCGCACTCAATAGGTACCTGCGCTTACTGGGGGTGTGTGCAGACTCCGGAGAAGCTCCTTCAGCCCAAGCGCTATAATTCGCACGAACAACTCACGTGCTTCACGGACAACTCGCGTGCTATAATATCAATATCTAGATCTACACGGACAACTCACGTGTTGCACGAATAACTCACGTGCTATAGTATTAATAACCTCACAATCAGGCCCTCGGCCTCACTCAGTCATCAATCTCTCAAGTCTCTCGAGTCCACAATGCCATGAAGCTAGCCCAAAATGATGATATGATATATCAATAAATAACAACAGAGACTGAGATATGATATGCAATGAATGCACATGACTGAGTATGAAATTGCAATGTAAGCAAATAACTCAACAGCAGTAATGACCACAATGGGTCCCAACAGGATAAGTATATAATCTAGACATGGTTTCTAACATGAATCACAGCTCGATAACTCTAGTACGTAGATATTTCATGATTACAGATAAGTTGAGGTAACTATACAGTACCACAAAAATAACGGAGTCATAGTTCACACTGTGCACACCCACGCGCCCGTCACCTAGAATGTGCGTCACCTCAACACCAAACACATAACACATATAATCAAGGTTTATACCCTCAACTCTAAGATTAGAAGTGTTATTTACCTCGAAAAAGCCGAGTCCAATATCGAGCAAGCTAAACAATGCTCCAGAAAATCCATTCTGTGTGTATCAATATCCGAATGGCTCGAATTTAGTCATAATTAATTCGATTCAATCAACACAAATTATAGGAATTAATTCAATATCAAAATACTAATTTTTCCACAAAATCCGAAATTACACTCAAAAATTGCCAGTGGGGACCACGTCTTGAAACCCGACAAAAGTTACAAAATATGAATGCCCATTCAACCACGAGTCCAACCATACCAAATATACCAAATTCCTACAACAACTCGACCTTCAAATCCCTAGGCCCAAATCCTCTAATTTTACCTCAAAAACACGTAATCTAGTCGAAATACTCAATGATAATCCAATATTATTGACTAGAAATGATCACAAGTGACTTAACTCAAGTTTTTCCGTGAATTCTCTCTGAAAATCGCCCAAACCCGTGGTTGGAATGTCCAAAATAACAAAAATGTCGGACCCTTCTGTTTTGTAGCCTACCCAGCGTTTCTCCTTCTGCGGAGTACTTAACCGCATTTGCGGTCTTGCAGATGCGAGGTCCTCCCTGCTTCTGCGGAAAAGAGGTCCGCTTCCTCGGCCTTGCATTTGCAGAACCCAAGCCGCTTCTGCGATGAGGTCCCTCCCCTTTCACTTCCGCTTCTACGATCAACTCGTCGTAGGTGCGAGTCCTCTTCTGTGGTCCTGCATGCGCACCTGCGGCTCCTGCCCTTGCCAGGCCAATTCTGCTTCTGCACAACCAAGCTCGCTTTTTCGAGCTCGCACCTGCGAACCCATTTCCGCAGGTGCGATTGCATCAGTAGGCAGCAATAAGTTTCAATTGTTCTAAGTCCAAATTTGATCCATTAACCATCTGAAACTCATCTGAGACACCCGGGGACCTCAAACAAATATACCAACATGTCCTAAAACATCATACAAACTTAGTCGAACCTCTAAATCACATCAAATAATGCTAAAACCACGAATCACACCCCATTTCAAGCTTAATGAAATTAAGAATTTTCAACTTCTACATTCGATGCCGGAACCTATCAAATCAATTCCGATTAACCTCAAATTTTGCACACAAGCCATAAATGACATGACAGACATATTCCAATTTCCCGAATCGGATTTCGACCCTGATATTCAAAAGTCAACTCCTTGGTCCAACTTCTAAACTTAAATTTCCATTTTAGCCAATTCAAACCTAATTTAATTACAGACTTCCAAATAATTTTCCGGACACACTCCTAAGTCCAAAATCACCATACGGAGCTATTGGAATCATCAAAACTCTAATCCGGGGTCATTAACACATAGTCAACATCCATTCAACTATTTTAACTTAAGCTTTAAATGTTGGAACTAAGTGTTCCAATTCATTCTGAACCCTCTCTGATGAGTCACATTATTTTAATTGAACACAGGATAAGCAGTAAATGGGGGAACGAGGTTGTAATACTCAAAACGACCGGTCGGGTCATTACATTCTCCCCGCACTTAAACATGTGTTCGTCCTCAAACGTGCCAAGAGTTGTTCCTAAGCCTTTAAATCACTGTTCCACCTTACCAAGCACATGCCCGGGGGTTATCCCACGTCACCCAATTCTATGTAGGCCTGACAACACAAAATAACTGAAAATTATTAATTAAACCTTAGCCTATAATCTTGGAATTCAATTTCCAACATTCAGAATTTCTTTTCAAGACCTGAATCTCACATTTACACACTGTATAAGTCTGAACAAACTGTATCAAGCCATAGCCATAACCCCATATATAATCACATAACATACTACACAACTCGCATACTCGCAGCACCATTTCCGATCATAGTAACTACTCAAAACCAACCGAGTACTAGTATTAAACCCCATATCAACAAAAACTCATTCCAAAACCTTTGTACATTAATGATAATGAAAGAAACACGCGGAATCTCATAACCACTTATCAGATCAACATGTCATGAAGCTCTCTCGCCCCAACCAGAACCATAATCACTTTCTAAGCCGACTTTTGATATTACTCTCCCAAATATACCATAATCAAATCTGATAGTACCCATTATAGGTCCAATGACCTTATATTATCAAACACGACTATTCCATAGATTTGCCACGCCAAGATAACTCAAGCCACAAATTGTGCAATCCGTGCACCCAAAAATAGGAAAGGTCTCGAAGAAGAGAACCGTTTCGCAAGTTCAACAAGCACCACTACAATCGCAATGCGATGAGCTCATCATACATAATAGAACCAAAACACACGACTCTAAATCAAGGATCCTATCCTGATGTATCCCCGTTGCAATGCGTGATCCCATCCAAACACTTGTCCATATTAAATACCTCCAGCTACCATGCTCAAAGACAACAACCGCGCGCAATTTGACATCAAGTTCCCAACGTGCATGACCATAACCACGGAGAAGTAGATAGCACAATATAGCACAGTCCAGAGAGAACATAACCACATGCGCAATCAACCATTCATCACCCTAATATCCATCTCGCTCAAATTCCGCTATAAGGCCCAAACAGAACCACACCATGTGTGCTTATAACCAACAAATCACAACCCCTCATAGCGTAGAGGAGTAACACATAGATGATATCAGAGCACGAATAAGCTTCACTCTAACCGAATGGCACATCCCCCAATAATAGCAGTACGGAGTCGACCAATCCGACCTGGTGTAGAATACACACCCTCATTGGGCCTACCAATGGACTCCAAATCAACTCTGGTCACCCATAAATAGATACATACTCCTTCAAAAGTCCACAATGACCTAACCATAACATATACTATCATCTGGATAGTTTTGGCCACATTTTCACAGTTCACAGTTCACAGTCACGAAACAATCTACTTCTCAGAACTCCCAGTCTCCCAAATTCATAGAACACACGAATCATCATATCTGCTCCCTACTCCACCGCCCGAATATCTAACACATCTCTCATGCACGATCATCTCACGAGGATTACTTCCATAATTCTTCTGTGCCACATAGCAATAATTTAAATATCGACAGTCTATCAATCAGGCGAATACTGCGATACCAATAAAACATCCGTAGGTGCAAAACACAGTGTGTCCTTTTTTTGAATGTACACTCTGCTCGGGTAATACTACTAGTACCAATATTTGAAATCGTTTGTTCTCCATAAACTCATTACCTCCCTTTTGAAACTGAATCGTATACTTGCACATGCATATCCCAATCTCACTCCACTCACCGCCCCTATAAGACTATCCTACAAGAACACGAGATCCTCATTAACACTCTGAGTCACAAGCAAAAATACATACTCGGTTAGTTAGAAACCTTCAATTTGCTCCCATACAGGAGGAAATCAAAATACACAACATGTTCCTCATGCCGGTAGGACATATCCATCTCAAATTGTGATAGAAATCATCAAGAACACTTTGAACTCCATTTGCACATAACCAAGCTATCAGAACTGAATTCCTCTAACTCAACCAAGCCACACATATTTCCAAATCCGAGAGTATTGCCACCAAAACATCTGTAGGGCCTCACTATATCATGATCACCCAAAAGAACCGAGCATACCATTACCATACTGGTCTAGCCTACTACCCAGTTATCCTATTTTCTCCGAGTTTCTTCTGAATTACCCTCAAGTTAACACTTTTTCTTGTCAGAACACTACGATCCTTACTCAAAGCTCACTATAAGACACCCTAACATAAAACCACACCGCCCTAAGTCCCATAAGTCGTTGTATTCTTCTTAAGCACCCTATAAATATCACAATCGAGACACCCACTCTGAAAAACCGTATGTGAATTTACAATTGTTCCTCTTTCCTTCCTTATACTGAAATGTAGAATCCATAGTCATATGGAATTACCGCAAGTTCTGACACCATCCAATGTAAATAACCTCTAGCGATATGCGAATTCGAGAAATCTGTAATTGCCACTTGTACATTTTTGAATCCATCAGCACCTTCTCGAGAGTCACCCACTTTGCTCAAATCTAAATTGCACCGCCCAAACGGGCCGAAAGACAAATGCCTCATTAGTATAACAACACCCAAAGAAGTAACCTTGCCTTAGCACCACCAATCAAATTCATACTCCATGCGTACTACATCCTTCAAATAACAACTTAATCATTCCATGATTTTCATATTTTCATAAAGTGTAATGCTACCCGTATTCAAGAATTTTCTTGATCGAGTCATCCTCGATCTCAACCTCTACAGTCATAACTGATCCACAAGTATGTCCCAAACCAGAACTAAAATTTAATATATAACCATGAAATTAAACCGTCCGCAGCAGGCTCCCCCACTTGGCTCAAAGCCATAGAACAAAATGTTCCATAACTCACAATACCCATACTCTATTACTGCCATAATACCGCATTCAGTTCAACAAAAATTATTCTTAAGCTCATGCAACACTAACCATAAGATACCTGAATCATCCGCTAAACTTGCATTTATTCTCTTGACACAAGTCAACTTTCTCAACCGAATTCAAATTCAAATCTCAACACATACCCCGCTGGTAGAAATGAAACTCCCCACACAACATTATAAGGAACACACCTATGTAGATTACTCCGCAGGAGATAAACCACCTGCTTAGCCTCAAATTGGCATCTTGCTATACCCTTTCATAGCAGCAACTACTACGCAATCACTTAATCCTTCTGAGTCTGAATTCATTAATAAGATAGGAAAACCTAATTTGTGTCACAATTAAACAGCATGAAAGATCCTTCAACACACTCGCGACTATACGTCAAATCAAGACAGACACCAAGCACCCAATAGTACATTTTTATCACATTCAAGCCATCTGAACACATTCCGCAGTCACATCATACTTATCATATAGTCATTCCACCGCTCATCGAGCCACAAATTCCACTTATAGGGACACTACCGGACATATGAGTCAGAATATACAAGTTCTCATAACTTAAACTACCGAGTCTAAGCTGCGGTCTAAACCTGGTCTCAAGTCCTCTAGACTGGCCCATCACCAAAACACAGAATACACATCTCGAACCTCGTTCATGGAATCACAAGCCGGTTATGCACAGCTGATACCGAGCGCTCATGTGAGCATACATATGCATGGAAGGAATTCAAAGAGTTATGTTTCAGGCTGAATCAATTCTGCACGATAAGAAAAGAAATATGAGAAGTTTATCCTAAATTCCATGTAGCTTCTTGAAGATAGGTATGGACGTCATCATACCGATCCGCAAGACTCTACTAGACACTTGCTCATGACTTATAGAACCTATGAACCTAGAGCTCTGATACCACCTTATCACGACTCAAAATCCAACTAGTCATGATGGCACCTAACCTCATTCGCTAGGTAAGACAAATAATAATAATCCGATTCAAATGATAATTAACTGACTCTAATACACTCCCTAAGGACTGGTAGTACAAATCATGAGCTTCAAAGATTAGAATTTACAAAACTGGTGTGAAATAAAAATATATCATCTATCTGAAATATACATGAACATATTAAAAATTCTAAAGCTACCATTAATAAGAGGCAGCAATGGCTGGAACGTCGGTACATCTTCAGATCCATCTCCCATCGTACGCAGCAACATCGGGGTCAAAAATCTACACGCAAGTTGCATAAGTATAGTATGAGTACAACTGATCTCATGTACTCAATAAGTAACAAACCTAACCTTAGGTTGAAAGTAGTGATGAACGGGTATACAAGTCAAAGCCCCAACACCAATAGCCAACAATAGCTCATAACAATATAATAAAAAGTGATACATGAAATAACCCAAAAATATAATGTTCAGCTCGTTCACAATTCCAGAAAATAGGCATGATTTTTAAGTATATCAGTAAAAACCCAAATCTTTTACCGAAAGCACCAAAATATGAGTAAGTTTACAAAATCGTGATTTTCCTTCCAAAACTGTTCAACATGTAAATGTTTCATTATCAAATGGCATGAGGAAAAGTACATCTTTATGCCTACATGTCAAGGTGCATGTGAAGGCATGACTGACGCAATATCGTATAGCATGAGGAAAATGCATCTCTATGACTGTATGTCAAGTGTGCATGTCAATGCAACGCAACATTATGAACAACCATATGCATGCTCTCAGAGTATCAATCCACTCAGTCCTCCCAATCACTCGACACTCGAACTCGCACTCAATAGGTACCTGCGCTCACTGGGGTGTGTGCAGACTCCAGAGGGGCTCCTTCAGCCCAAGCGCTATAATCCGCACGGACAAATCACATGCTATAATATCAATATATGGATCTGCACGGATAACTCACATGTTGCAAGGACAACTAACGTGCTATAGTATCAATATTTAGATCCACACGGATAACTGACGTGTTATAGTATCAATAATCTCACAATCAGGCCCTCGACCACACTCATTCATCAATCTGTCCAGTCTCTCGGGTCCACAATGCCATGAAACTAGCCCAAAATGATGATATGATGTATCAATAAATAACAACAGAGACTGAGATATGATATACAATGAATGAACATGACTGGGTATGAAATTGTAATGTAAGCAAATAACTCAACGGTAGTAATGACCATAGTGGGTCCCAACAGGATAAGTATATAGTCTAGACATGGTTTCTGACATGAATCACAACTCGATAAGTCTAGTACGTAGAGATTTCATGATTACAGATAAGTCGAGGTAACTACACAGTACCACAGAAATAACGGAGTCACAGTTCATACGGTGCACGCCCACACGCCCATCACCTAGCATGTGCGTCACCTCAACACCAAACACATAACACGTATAATCAGGGTTCATACCCTCGGCTCCATAATTAGAAGAGTTACATACCTCGAACAAGGCGAGTCCAATATCAAGCAAGCTAAATAATGCTCTAGAAATTCTATTCTGCATGTATCAACATTCGAACGGCTCTAATCTAGTCATAATTAATTCGATTCAGTCAACACAAATTATAGAAATTAATTCCATATCAAAATACTAATATTTCCACAAAATCCAAAAATACGCTCAAAAATCACCGGGCTCACATCTCGGAACTCGACAAAAGTTACAAAATATGAACGCTCATTCAACCACGAGTCCAACCATACCAAATATACCAAATTCTGACAAAAACTCGACCTTCAAATCCCCAAATTTCATTTTCAAATCCCTAGGCCCAAATCCTCTAATTTCACCTCAAAAACACGTAATCTAGTCAGAATGCTCAATGATAATCCAATATTATTGATTATCAATGATCACAAGTGACTTAACTCAAGTTTTCCCGTGTATTCTCTCTGAAAATCGCCCCAAAACCGTGGTTGGAATGTCCAAAATAACAAAAATGTCGGACCCTTCTGTTTTGTAGCCTGCCCAGCATTTTCGCTTCTGCGGAGTACTTAACCACATCTGCGGTCTCGTAGATGCGAGGTCCTCCCCTCTTCTGTGGCTTCTTTCGCTTCTGCGGACAAGAGGTCCGCTTCTGTGGCCTTGCATTTGCAGAACCTAAACCGCATTTGCGATGAGGCCCCTCCCCTCTCACTTCCGCTTCTGCAATCAACTCGTCGCATGTACGAGTCCGCTTCTGCGGTCCTGCGTGCGCACCTGAGACCTCTGCCCTTTCCAAGCCAATTTCGCTTCTGGGCAACCAAGCTCGCTTCTGCGAGCTCGTACCTGCGAGCCTTTTTCCGCAGGTGCGATTGCATCAATAGGCAACAACAAGTTTCAATTGTTCTAAGTCCAAATTTGATCCGTTAACCATCCAAAACTCATCTGAGGCCCCCGAAAACTCAATCAAATACACCAACAAGTCCTAAAACATCATACAAACTTAGTTGAACCTCTAAATCACATCAAACAACGCTAAAACCACGAATCATACCCAATTTCAAGCTTAATGAAACTAAGCTAGCGTTTGGCCATAGATTCTCAAAATTGTTTTGAAAAATCTGATTTGGGTGAAATTTGGTTTAAAGATGAAAATGTGTTTGGACATCAGTTTTCAAAACATATTTCCCAAATTTATTTTGGAAAAATATGAAACATTACTTATACCTACAAGTTTTAAAAACTATCACAAATACCCAATAGTACCATTATCAATAACATTCAGGGGTCGTTTGGTAGGGCGTATAAGAATAATGCTAAATAAGGTGTATTAGTAATGCAGGGGTTTAGTAATGTATGGGCTGGTAAAGCAAGCATTAGTTATACAAAGATTATTTCTTATGCATTGTTTGGTGTGGTGTATTAAAAATTAAAATGCATTGCATAATGTTTAAGAAATTTAATTGTTTACAAAAATGCCCCCCATATTCTTTAACTTAAGGGACTTTAAGGATAATTTTGTCTTTAACCATGCTAATGCATGCATTAATAGCCTTTGTATTGCTAATGCCATGGTTTTCGATGCATTAGCTACACATAGGATAATACAAAATAGAGTGTATAACTAATGCTTGTATTAGTTATACATAGGTTGAAAAGATGTGCCAAACAAAGCATTACTAATACACAAAACTAATACATGCATTATTTTCTCTAACACACTCTACTAAACGACCTCTCATTATATTATCGCAAACCATAGTCCTAAACATAAATAAATTTGGTACAAAATTATTATTTTTATAATAAACTACATGATACACTATCAGATGACCAAGAAGACGAAGCAATATTATTACAAAATAATAAATGGTGGGCTCTTTTATAAAATACAGAAGTTTGGGGCAATTATTTAAAAATGTAATAGTGATATTTTGGCCCAAAACTAGCTATTGAGCTAGTTTTGGGATTTGAGATTTGTGATTTGGTATTTTACCAAAATATAGGTAAAATCTATGGCCAAACATGTGTTTGCCAAATAAAACCCAAATTTATTTTGGCAAAATCTATGGGCAAACGGGTTCTAAAAATTTTTAACTTCTACATTCGATTCCGGAACCTATCAAATTAATTCCGATTGATCTCAAATTTTGTACACAAGTCATAAATGATATGACGGACGTATTCCAATTTTTCGAATTAGATTCCGACCCCGATATCAAAAAGTCAACTCCCCGGTCAAACTTTCAAACTTAAATTTCTATTTTAGCCAATTCAAGCCTAATTTAACTATGGACTTCCAAATAATTTTTCGGACATGCTCCTAAGTCCAAAATCACCATACGAAGCTATTAAAATCATCAAAACTCTATTCCGGGATCGTTTACATATAGTCAACATCCGGTCAACTATTTCAACTTAAGCTTTAAATCTTGGAACTAAGTGTTCCAATTCATTCTGAACCCTCTCCGACGAGTCACATAATTTTAATTGAACACAGGATAAGCAGTAAATGGGAGAATGGGGCTGTAATACTCAAAAGGACCGATCGGGTTGTTACATTAACAAAAATTTAAATTCGTTAAAAAATAAAGATAATACATGACGTGTACAACATAAAAAAAAAAAACTACACTTAACGCATCCATGTGTTTGTTTAGTCACTATCGCCCATTATTTTATGTTCAACCACTGAAATGTTTCTTCCAACCGATTATTTTCTTCTTCTGCCTCTTTCAGTTTTTGCTTCATGCCGCAAGTTGTTCTTGCAGTTTCAAGATCTGGAGTTCGTACTCACCGGTCAGATTCCAAATGTTTAGCAAACATGATTTGTATTATTCCTGGTTAATGGGTTTATCATACAATTCTTCAAAAGCATATTGATTTTCGTCCTACCAATGGAGATGATAGCAAAAGAATATTAATTAACATATTATATAAAAACTATTAACCAATATAACTTTCAATAATAATAACTTACAACTTGTTTACACATCCAACGTCTGCATCCTAGATTTCAATTTGACCAACATGGCTTCAAAATCGCACATTTGCCACAGTAACACCTTGGTACGTCATTGCGTCCAGACATGTCGTATTGCTCGAAAATGAAAAATTAGTGAAAAGTTATTTTCTTCATTTGGTTACGACGCAAATAATAATGCAAAATGTGCGGGATTTTTATAGGCAGCTAAGAGTGATTTTAGGTTACATAACGCATATCGGTGATGCGCTACGTATCGCGTGCTAATGATTCTTTACGGTACAAGTTGGTGCAGCTTTTCAGGTCGACGTGACAATACACATAACACATATTGGTGATGCGCTATATTTCACGTGCTAATGCTTCTTTACGGTACAAGTCGGTGCAACTTTTTCAGGTCGACAACTTCTTCAGGTCGACATGACAATACACATAACGTATATTGGTGATGCACTATGTTTCACGTGCTAATGATTCTTTAAGGTATAAGTGGGTGCAGCTTTTTCAGGTCGACATGACAATATACATAACACATATTGGTGATGCGCTACGTTTAACATACAAGTTCGTGTAGTTTAGTTCTTCTTAAATTGAACCAACATTCTAGTATTCAAAAATAATTTCAAGAACCATTACAACATCCATTTCAGAAATGCCACTAACATTTAATAAGTGGTTTAAGAAGAGGCAAAACGGTGAAGGTAGTTCAACAGATCCACATGGAACACGTCATAACATAATCGATCCCTACCTTGAAAAAATATGCTAGGTTGCTATACTAATTTGGTTGATGACAACTGGTATGGTGTTCTACATCCCTTGAAAAATAAGCCTATCAATATACACACTGATCTCAAAGTTGCAGGGCACATTATTAAGGGCTAAGCGCATTTTACAAAGCCTGAAGGTATGCGAATTTGGGGCGAAAAACTAAAATGGGTTCCCCTTTACTCAAAAAGGTGTGATTATGAAGTACTATGCTAATGGCATGGGCTAGTTGTACCACAAGAACTGTCTGCAACCTTCCAAACAAACAAACACAAAGATGAACCAGAAGTGATTCAGCATTTGATGAAGGAGATTTTAGAGATGGAAAAGGCACTAGTCGTTCATCATGCACTGGATGATCTTAACTACCTGCAAGGAACGAAGGATCAGTATTGGGATTTATTAGAAAATGAAAAATTGCATATAGACATTGATTATCCACTTTTTCCAACAGTTGTCGAGTGGGAGGGACTACCTAAGTTTCTACCGTAGACGTTGGACGTAGGAGTCCCATATTGTTGTATAAATCAAGCAAGTGGTCTTATTGATGATAGCGATGAAATACGAGAAATGTGTGTCAACTGGGGCCTAAATTACGATGCCCTCGGTTCGGACTGATACGTACAAAATGTTGACAAAGAAGATGAAGACAATGATAATGAAATAGTGCCAGGCAGTGACGATAATGGCGAATGAAAACTGTTATTTATTTCTTGAGGAATATTTTAAATTGTTGTATTGAATCTTCAATGCTAAATGTCAATTAAATTTAACCATATTGGAAACATAATTTTATTTCAGAAATATTGCAAATTGAACCTTACAGACATTTAGAACAACAAAAATACTGCAATGAAACACTAAGTTTATCCTTGATAATTGGGCACATTGGATAAAATGCCATCGGAAGCTGAATTACCACCACTTCCCAAACTAACTGAAGGACATTTATGGCGATCGGGTCCTAGTTGGGAACATATGCCACATTTACGCGCATAAACGGTATCACCAATATCCATTTGATTCTGTATCCACATTTTTTTTAAACTTGTCATTGACGCACGTAATCCTTATTACACACCATTTTAAATGGTTCCGACGGCCAATAATGCTTAGCACCCACTAGTTGGAGGTGGCCACTATAGGTGTTTACATATGCAACACTATATTCTTTATCAACGTACCTCGTCGCCGCAAAACCTGTATGTTGAAAGCACTTCATGGCATGTGAGCATGGCAAGTGATAGATCGACTATTTCCCACACGAACATAATCTTCTAGATTCATTGATGGTGTGGGTATTATTACCGCGGTTTTGATGCAAACTAGTGCAAACTTCAAAAATATTTCGTTCGCTGCAATACTGCAAAAATGTATGCCACTGTGCTCGCTTCCTATATTTCTCAAATCGTTTCATCGGTTGTGGCATAAATTCAATACCACTTTCCATCAATGACTATGCACTTCTATATCTTTCAACAAACCCCTCTGCCATCTGCTTGAATGACATCCGTACCATGGCAGTGACAGACAATCCTCGAGTAGAATTCAACAATCCGTTGAAAGACTCTGACACATTTGTAGTCAAAATTTCTCATCTTCTACCACCATCCTTATGAAAAGTCCACTTGTTAAGCTCATGTCGCATCAACCAACGATAGACTTCTGGGTCTTCCTGCCTAATCAAGTCCATTCGCCTCCTGAATTTTCACTCTTGATGATCTTTTGCAGCCATCCACATTAAATCATGTAAGTTCTTGTTCGGATGAGCCCTCTAAAAGTTGGCCATTAAGTGCCTAACACAGTAACAGTGGTAGACATACGGTTCCTGCCATGCACGCAAATTCTATAAAGAACTTAAAATACCATCATGCCGATCAGATATTAGACAAATACCTAAACGTTGTCTGACAACGTGCTCCTTTAAGTGGTTCAAAAATAATGTCCAAGTCTCTTGGCTTTCATTGGCACAAATAACAAATACGAGGGGAAATATACTTCCATTAGCATCTACTGCAACGGTGATCAACAACTTAATATCATACTTTCCATAGACATGAGTGTCGTCTATGGATATTACCGGCCGACAATGTACAAAACCATCAATGGCTGGTTTAAATGCAAAGAACACATATCTAAATATGAATTCTTGTATTCCCGGACTCCGCTCAAGCTTCCATTTAACAACAGTCCCGGGGTTAAAGTATTGCAATGCAGCCATGTACTTGGGTAGAGCGGCAAAGGACTTATCTCAGTTACCATAAACAATCTCAAACGCATGTTTACGCCCAAGAAATACCTTTCTTTTGGTAATGGTACATCTATATACTTGGTGGACAGATGTTATACACTCTTTAATCTTGTATCTTATGGACGATTCAATGTGTGAAATCAAGACAAAAAAAATCAAGTCAATATTCAAGTTAAAATGATTCCCATTGAATGTTTCCATATCACAAGCTTTATTTGTAAGCTTCTGCAACTCTGTCTGGCGTAATTAAACTTCTGCTGTTGTTACTAGCTAAATGTGCTGTAGTGGTAACGTGGATTATGCATTAGAAACTATTCTTCTGACTGATATCAGGATAAGCAGATTAAGAATTTGTCCTGTGGGGAGGAAAACACCTTCTTGATATTTTCTTATTACTACGGGTGCTTCTTTTACTTTTGTCTTTGATTATCTTTACTATTTTTGCCGCCAATACTTTTCTCTTTTTCACTATTTTCATTATAGCTTTTTTACTTTTATATTTTTTCAAATCTGTTTTAAAACGCTTTTCTTGAGTTGAGGTTCTATTGGAAATAACCTCTTTACCTTGCAAAGGTAGGGGTAAGGTTAACGTACACCCCACCCTCCCAAGCCCACTTGTGGGATCACATTGGGTATGTTGTTGGTGTTGAAATTTCCTGGTAAGTAGTGACCTAATGGTACCTAACAAGAGAGCTGAGTGTAGTTGGAGGAATATGGCGGTCAGATTTCATAGAAATTGCATTCTTATATACTGTCCGTTATTTTAGAGAAAAATGATAATTCTCATTTCACTGAAGTATTCAAAAGAAGAAAAAAACTTAATGTTACCTTATCCTTACTTACCTAATACAAAAGATTTGTAAAATAACATATCCCCCAATGGCTATCTGTACTTTCATGCTCATTTGTCTTTAAAATGGCAATGTGCAGACGGAAGGTGGAGGGGCGAAGGTCCCATGCTCTAACTCTTGCTTTTGTTCTCTTTTCTCCTTCTGTTCCCTTGTCTTGTTTCTACTTATTACCCTTTCTCCTCTGGTTGTCCAAATGGTACAGAAATGGCATTCACTTTCTGCCTGAATGTGTAAAAATGTCTTCATAGTGTATAGGGAATGTATTCTTACTCGTTCAAGGATGTCAAAATTAGAGAAAATAGGGAAGAATCTTTTTAGATGTGTCAAAAAATTGTGGATGTGGTGGTAGTGAAAAATGTTTTCAGTCTTTTCTTTTTGTTTGGCCCTTGTGTTCCAACCGGTTTTACTCTATTTTGAAGCTTATGTCAGGATCATGGTAACCTTACTGAATGATGTCTTCTGTCCTGCAGTTAATGACCCTCCTATTATTGAGGCATGCTTTCGAAAATGATGAAGGTGAAGATGATGACGTTACCACCTTTTTCTCTGTAAGTGGATCATGAAATGAAACTATACCTCTTCTTTGTGGTGACTCTGTGATGCACATCCATAGTAGTAAAAAATGTATGGGATTAATGATATTGTTGATCCTTTGACACAGCTTTTTTTGCTCCGGGCTGCTGGTTTTCTTCTACCTTGCTTCATCATGGCATGGGGTATCAGTATATTGCAGCGTCGTAGGCAAAGACAGGTTAGAGTCTTTTCTGGTTTTCATAAATCCTCAGAAGGCTATTAGCATGCACATCTTCCTTCGTGCACATTTTAGTGATGTACATTTATGCATAATGTAGAAGACTTGTGCAAAATGATGAAGTGTGTGTTTATGTTTTATGTACAATAAATGCTCGGATAATTTCTATGGTCTCTGCTCTATGTATTTATAAGTTAAAACCATTGGTATAGTGGGAGCCGAAGTCTGCCTGCAGTTACCACTTACGAATGCCCCATGCTTAAACCAGCTGTAGTGATTTCCATTTTTTGCTGTCTGAAGAATTCTATACGAAGTGAAAAAAATTATCTGTTTGTTCTTTATTTTTCTTATAAGTTTGTTGTTAGTTTCTAAGTTGCTCCGACACGGGTGCGGATCTAGAGGTCGGATCTTTCAAGATGTAAATTTTAAGATTCGGAGATACGGATCCTAGTACGGATACATGTGCTGGGATCCGGCTAAAAATAATTTTAAAAAATATAAATCTCTCTAATTTATGAGAAATATTGTGGAATACTTGCGTATAGCTTGTAAAGTGTGGATTTTCTTTTTATTCTCAAGTTGTAGATATTAAAAGATTGATTTCCTAGATAAGATATGTTATTTTCTTCAAATTTACCCTAGTTTTAGTTCAGATTTCGGTAATCAAATTGTATCTCGTCTCGAATTTTTCTGTCCGTCGTAGTCAAAGTACCCAAAATTGTTTCTCTAGATCCAGTACGGATCCCATACCCACACCCATACTAGTGTTGTGTCGACACGGGTGCGGCACCTAAACTGCAATGTCGGAGCAACTTAAGGTTAGTTTTGCATTTCCCCTTTTCAGAGGAGCTCCATCTAATTTGGCCTTGCATCTTTGTCCTTAGTAAATGTCACATTTGAAGCTATTCTTATTGATAGTGATGTAAATCACAACAGAAGAATGGTTATCTACTCTTAATTCTTCAAAGTTTGTAATCTATACCTAATTCCTCTCCTATGAACCACCTAATGCAATACCTCATTGGGTCTAATATATAAAATGAAACACAGTGAATCATCGGATGAGACATTGAAGTCTGAGCTACGTACTGATGACCAAATAAACAAAAGAAAACAGTAAGTCATCGGATGATTTTCACCAATGAGTTGGTTCGAGAGTGTTGTTAAGATTGCATCCCTCTTTTCTGCTCGGCTCTACTCTCTCATTCTCCTTTGCTCCTACCCTCCCTCCAAGCCTGCTCAATCATCTTACTATCCCTTTCAAGCTTCTCCATTGATGACCGTTATTCCTGCTCAATTGTTCTCTTTCATGAGTACGAGCATGCTTCTACCTCCATTGCATCTATCCTCAGCTGCTGCTGGAAAATTGTTTTTATGCATATGTTGAATATTATCAATAGTTCTAGCAGTGTTGTGAATACTTCCTAAGCTGGGCAGTCTCAGAGGTTTCTCTGCATTGTTTGTTCTTGGCCACGTGTCTTTTTCAATTTTCTCTTGGAAGCAACATAGATTCTTGCTAATTTCGCTTCATCACTCTCATAAGCATAACCTTCTTTTATCTTCTGTGACTTCCTCTTAAGATTGATCCCTACTTGCTCTCCAAGGCCTTTCCTCTAAGTTGGTCGGACATGTGTGCGGGTGTCCGACACGGGTGCGGATTTAGAGATTGGATCCTTCGAGATGTAAATTCTAAGATTCGGGGATACGGATCCTAGTACGGATACGGGTATCCGGCTAAAAATAATTCAAAAAAATAAAAATTTAAAAATATCTTTAAATTATAAATTTTTTTGTGGAATACTTACGTATGCATGTAAAGTGTGAATTTTTTTTTTTATTCTCAAGTCGTAGATAAGTAAATGATTTATTTCCTAGATAAGGTATGCTATTTTCTTTAAATTACCCTAGTTTTGATTATGATTTCAGGAATAAATTGTATATCGTCTCGGAAAATTTTTTCCGTCTGTCATGGTCAAAGTACCCAAAATTTATTTGACCAGATCCGGTATGGATCCCATATCTACACCCATACTAGTGTCGTGCCGACACGGGTATGGCACCTAAGCTGCCGTGTCGGAGCAACTTAGCTCTTCCTTGCCTGTTGGGATGGGAACGAGCCTCAGGGTCGAGCTGCAGCTAATGTACTTTGTTTGTACTTGCTGTAAAAAGTGCATGCAGCGCATAAAATGATCAAAATTATCCGCCATTATCTGGATCAGATGTTTCCTTACCCTTGTATTAATTGACCAAATTCTTCCGCTTGTATTGCCAGCACTTCTCCTATATCCGCTCTCCTCCATCTTAGCAGCTACCATCTCCCAAAGATTCTCTCAATTTCTATGCTTAGCTGAATTGAACTCCCTCTCGAGCTCACTCCGATAGCTAGTCTCTTGATTATTCCATGAGGGACATGCTCATCCCGCTTGGGATACTCATCATCTCCCCCTAAACCACTGCAGCTGGAACCGCGGCAGCTATGGGGGCGATTGACTAGCTTGGAAGGAGGTGGAGGGGAGCTGAGGAAGCATCAACCATTGTGTCCTAGGATGTTAAAGTATGTGTTCACTTGCAGTTTGAATAGAAGAAGATTTCTTATGTTTTAATTATAAATATCCTTTGTTACTGATCTCCTATGAAAAAGGTCATAATAATTAAACTACAAAATAAAATCTTTCTACGTGGTAAATTTTAATTTTGTGTCCCGAAGGGACGGCCAAGTTGGTTTGGAGGGTGTTGTCTACACGGGCGACGCGGGTTCGATCTTCCTTCAATGTCCTCTGGATCTGAGCATGTCGCATGGGGCTTGCCTAGTGCGGTTTACATCCCCTGTGTGGTTTGTAGGCTATTACACAGTGGGGGGTTTACCCAGTGCGTATAAAGTGCTCATCACAAGGGCAGAGACAGTGACAGAGACTATAGCGGCTGCGAGTTTTCCTAGGGTTCCAAAAAAAAAAATTTAATTTTGTAATAATCATCAAAGTTTAACTTATAAATTCATACTTCTTTTAAAAAATCTAATATTTAAAATTGTAATTTATTTTCATTATTTTGGACATTTAATTTCTTTTTAGGCCAAATGGCCCACTTAAACTTGCATTAGTTTGCAAACTCTATATACAAACTTATACTTTTTTCATTTAATCACTCCAACTTAATGGAAGGAATACAAATAAACACATCTGCTAGAGCGTGCATATCAATTGCACTGACACGTCATGTGCTAGATTATTTATTGCTTGACATATGTTATTTGTGGGTCCCATTTTCAGAATTTATTCATCAAATTTTTATTTTATTTTATTTTTCCTTTTCTTCTCTGCTCAAACACCCTCCTCCAAATCAGTAAAAGAAGCTACTGTCGCAAAAGCCTCCCACCAACCCCAAATCCAAAATAGTAGGCAGCCCCTTTTTCTCCATAATCATCATCAAGAACACATTCTTCAATCAAATCACAAGAACCCAAATCAAATAAGAATAATTTGAAAGTTTTCAAAGGTTCCAAAACCCATAGACCCAATAAACAGTCAAATGTTCTGAAAAGCTCATCAAATAGTGACTGGTATAGTAGTGAAGGAAGATATTGAATTAGTGGTGAAAGAAAGGATGCTTTTTTCACTTTGTCTCCTGGTCGAAAAACAACTGAAATTCGTCTGAAAACTATTCCGGTAGAGAAGTTTGATTATTACAGCGACTTTACTCGTTGGACTACAATATATCGTCGGGAAATCAACGATATCACAAATGTAAAGAGAATGAGAAGAACTTGATAAGAAAAAGGTGTACAGACGGGGGATAAAGGGGGAGGGTTTACCAGTGAAGAGAAAGAAAGAAAGGGGAGGGGAGTATTGACGGGTCCTTTTTTCACTTTCTTTTTAATTTTTTAATTTTTTTATTTTTTAATTAGACTATTGTTTTCACGCGTATTTTCTACGTGGTGGACACTCATTCTATCCACATCACTTATGTCATTGCCACATAAGCATAGTCAATTATCAAAGTTATTTATTCATACTCAATTCCTCAAGTTGGAGTGTTCAAATAGAAAAAATATAAGTTTATGTATCGGGTTTACAAACTGATACAAGTTTAAGTGGTCACAGCACCATTTGACCTTCTTTATATTGAAGGGTAAAGTTACTATGGTAGTGTTTCTTGTCAACTTTGTCCAATAATGAATATTATCATCCAGGACCTATATGCATGAAATGGCGATATAGGATGTTACTAATTACTCCTCTGTTCTATTTTAGGTAACACACTTTTTTAGGCTATCTAAAAGCTTTGCCTTGCTCGATCCCAAATAGTTTATAAGTTATTATAGTCATACAAATGTTTATGGCCTATTTAAAATATAAGTTCTAAACGTCCCCTTTTTTAAAAAAAAAAAACTCCACACTATCACATAAAATGAGGGGAAAGGAGTATTATTTAGTATAAACAAGAGAAGTAATTAATATTCTTAGAATTTAATGAATTCAATAGAAGATCAACTCATTTTAACAAAAAAGCCGAGAATACATATGCAACCTGCTAAACTTATCCGAATTTTTATTTAGATATTTGAACCAAGTCTTGTTATAGACCTGAACCCAAGTCTAAGTGTGCTTACCAAACATATCTGGCACAATCTTTGAAACAACTTAGTGTGGGTTGCCAAACTAGGGCTGGCAAGTGGGCCGGTCCCGGGCCTAAACGGGTCAAATGGGTCGGTCCAAACGGTTCCGGACTAAACGGGTCAAACGAGCTAGGGCCTAAACTGGCTTTTTGTAGGGACCGGCCCGGGACCGGGACCGTTTGGTCCCGGGCTAAACGGTCCCAGCCCGAGGGCTAAACGGGCTAAGTGGGCCCAAGATATTTTAATAAAATAAAATAAAATAAAATAGATATTAGAGACAAAATGATGTTAAAAAAAATATCTAAGACAATACTTTGTAAATTTTATTATAGAATTATGACCTAAATTTTAATATTTAATATTTAATATCGAATATATATAATATATAAGATGTATATATAATATATCCATATAAGATGTATATATAGTATATATATATATATATATATATATAAAAATAAAAGTAATAAGCTATATTCGATAAGCTATATATACATCTTATATATAGTATATAAGATGTATATATAGTATAGTATAGTATATACATTAAATGTATAAAAAGTTTGGGATTAAAACAAAGTTTGGGGGGTTAAAACAAAGTTCGGGACTGGCCCGGGACCGCGGGCCAAACAGGCTAAACGGGCCAGGACCGTTTGGCCCGCTAAGGGACCGGTCCGGTCCCTGGCGTGCTAAATGGTCCCGGGCCTGGCGGGCCCAAATCATAGGACCGGCCTACGAGACCGGCCCAGGCCCACTAAAACCGGGTCAAACGGTCCTGGCCAGTTTAGCCCGTTTGGCCCATTTGGCCCGCGATCCCGGGCCAGTCCCGGGCCTGGACCGGCCCACTTACCACCCTTATGCCAAACACATACTATGTGGCAATATAAACAAATTAATATGCAACGCGTGGAGGAGATGATGGGTGGAAGGGAGAGTGAAAGAGAATTTTTTTTTTTTGAAAAACAATGGCCGTCACACGCTGATTATCAGTGTGGCATACATACTGTGCCATATCAGCAAGGCGTGTCTAATAGATACGGTTGGGCTTGAGTTCAAGTGTTCAATAGGTATAATCTTTAGTTTAGGTGTCTAAATAAAAATTCGAACAAATTTAAGGGGCCGCATAAAATTATATAATTGCATTATAATTACTAATATTGAAGTATTAGCTAAGACATACCATCTTTCTTACAAGTCTCCATAATTTCTTCAATTTATTCTTACAAAAATAAGTCAAATCCGTAAAGTCCATTTCAATTAATTATTCAAACTTACAACCTGAGACCTTAACATTTAGGTGCAAACTCGACCATTCGAAGAGTATCTTTTTTCAAGACGCGAAGATTATCAAAATCCCCCTTTTAAGGTTGTTGTCATATAACTGGGTTTGTTATTGTTGTTGTTGTTGTTCTTCTTCTTCTTCTTCTTCTTCTTCTTGTATAACTATTTGAAGTGCTAACTCTTACAACATTGGACTTGAAAACTATTGAAAATAGTAACAAATGAAGATAGTAAGATGTTAAAGAGGAGTATTATAACCATATAACGACCCTGCCGGTCGTTTTATGTATTTAAGCCCTGTTTTCCTATTTAATACTTTTCGTATGCTTATTTGTGATTATGTGACTTGCGAGGATAGTTGGGGTAGTTTCGAGGAGGTTTTGGATTGAATTGGAACACTTAGTTCGTAGTTTGGACGCTTAAGTTAGAAGTGTTGACCAAGTTTGACTTTTGTGTATTTGATTTTGAATCGGAGTCTTGATAGTTCTGTTAGGTTCTTATGGTGATATATGACTTGTGTGTAAATTTGGGGTCATTCCGAGTTGTTTAGGCATGTTCGGCGTAAGTTTGGAATTTCAAAATTTGGATTAGTCCGTTAAGTTTTAATTGAGATGCGATTCATAGTTTTGATATTAATTTATGTGATCTAAAGCTTCGAGTAGGTTCGCGTTATATTTTGGGATTGATTGGTGTGATTGGACGGGGTTATAGTGGCCTCGGGTGTATTTCGGATGGATTTTGGACCATTTCTCTCATGTTTGGAGTTGCTAATTTTCTAGTGTTCTGGTGTTCATAGTGATCGCGGATGAGATATTGTAATCGCGGAGTATGTTTTGGTGACTGGTGATTTTTGCTCTTCGCGCTCGCGATGGTAGTGTCGGGTTCGTGGAGCATGGTGGGTAGTGGCCTTCGTGTTCGCGACTTAGGCGTCACGTTTGTGCTGAGGAAGGCCGATTTTCTAATCAATCAAGGGGAACATTTATAATTCTTAATTCTATAAGGTTGAATAAAAATTCGATTGACTGCTGGGTGGTGGCATGCATTGGGCATCACATTCCCGTGTATGCTACCGCGTTCACATAGACTCAGCAAGTGCAGGCATCGCGTTCTCGTGGGGTCCTCGCGTCCATGAAGAACGGGCAATAACTGGGCAAGAGTTTGGTCGTTGCGATCGCAAAGTGGGTCCCGTGATCGCAAAGTGTATAACTGGGCAGATATTTTAAGTACTCTATTTCGAGGGTTTGAATTATTTTGTCACATTTTGAGATTAGGAGCTCGGATTTGGACGATTTAAGAGAGAATTTTTACGATTTGGATTGGAGTAAGGATTCTTGACTCGGATTGAATTATTATTCATGATTCCATCATTAATTTTAGCATTTGATTGATGAATCTAAGTGAGAAAAATCAGGGATTTTGGCAAAAAATTTCTAAAATAAAAAATAGCTATTTGAACCCCGATTGGAGTCGTATTTGGATAAAACTTGTATGGTTGGACTCGTATTTGAATGGGTGTTCGGGATTTGTGACTTTTGTCGGGTTCCGGAAGGCGGACCCGGGTTGACTTTTTTTATTTTTGATAAAGATCAGATCTTTATTAATTAGAATCAATTTCTATAGCCGTGTTTGATATTATTGAATTATTTTTTACTAGATTTGACCCGTTCGGAGGCCGATTTAAGAGGCAAGGGCTTGTTAGAGTATTAATTTGGCTTGTTTGAGGTAAGTATCTTTCTTAATCTTGTGTGAGAGAATACCCCTTAGAATTTAGCCTTAATTGCCTATTTGTGTTATGTGAATAGCGATGTGTACACAAGGTGACGAGCATATACACCAGTGTTATGTGTCGATTATGAACGGATCAGATTTTAGACTATTAATATGTCTTAATTTGGGTATGTATTGTATGTGAAATATGCTCAATCACTTTGTGGCTATGTGAACATGATCACTACATTTTTTTAGCCGTAGTAATGCTTTATTTATTAAATACCCATAAGTATTTTACTACTTTCATATCTTTGTGCACCTTGTTAATAAATTATAGACTTATATTCATGACGAAACTTTGGCATTATTGTTTTGTGATTGTAATGTGGATATGTTGGGCGGAGTGATACAAGTGGCTATTATGATATTATCAGAGCGGAGCGACACATGTGACTATTATGGTATTGTCAGGGCGAAGCACTACAAGTGGCTATTGTGATATTATCAGGGCAGAGCGATACGGGTGGCTGTTGGGATTTTGTCAGGGCAAAGTGATACAGGTGGCTATTGTGATTTTATTAGGACGAAGTGATACGGTTGGCTATTGTTGTTGTGATAAAAATGGGGGCATGAGGTGCTATTTGTGTGTTTCTTTGTGATTACTTGTTGTTAAGGCCGAGCCTTTAATTGCATTGAATTGTTATCACTTGTTATAATATGATTATTGTTATTATTTTTCTGCTATACTTTCTGTTGCCAGTCTTTGATTTATTGCACAGGTTATTTGACTTGTGAGTATCACATGACTTGAACCTCGTCACTACTTCACCGAGGTTAGTCTTGATACTTATTGGGTACTGATCGTGGTGTACTCGTATTACACTCCTCCATACTTTTGTGCAGATCCAGGTATTAGAGGCAACGACCTTAGGTAGTGAGAGCTTATTTGACCGCGAGGATTCAAGGTAGAGCTATATCGATCCTCGCAGTCCCTTAGAGTCCTATCCATACATTGATACTGTCATTTAATTATTCGAATAGTATTGTATTTTGAGATATTCTTATGTATCGAGTTAGAGCTCGTTACTCTGTACTATCTAGTTCTGGGAAATATTTTTGATTATAACCACTTTGGCTTATATTACCTCTATTTTTGCATTTATGTTATACTCTGCTTTATTATATCATGTTTTATTGATTTAAATATTGATAAGTGATTGGCTTACCTAGTTTTAAAGATTAGGTGCCACCACGACCCCTTTTATGGAATTTGGGTCGTGACAAGTTGGTATCAAAACTCTAGGTTCATAGGTTCTACGAGTAACGAGCAAGTTTAGTAGTCTTGTAAATCAGTATAGAGACGTATGCACTTATCTTCGAAAGGCTACCGAGCTGTTAGGAAACATCATCTTCTTTCATTCTTTATAGTGCTGATTTGTCATTCTGAAGTTTAAAACTTACTCTTCTTTTCTCTTATAGATGGCGAAGACACGTGCTATCGGATCAGTTGAGCAGACACTTGCGCCTCTACTAGAGCAGCGAGAGGCCGGGCCGAGGTAGATTCGACGAGGGGCACGTGCTATAGCTAAAGCACCTGCTAGAGCAGCAACTGTGGAGCCTCCAACAACTCATTTGAGTATCAGGAGCCTGAGGATGTTGAGCGGGTACCTGAGCAGCCTATTGCTATGCCGGGGCTCCAAGAGACCTTGGCACACTTCATGAGTATGTTCGGGAGTTTGGCCGAGGCAGGGTTAATTCTGGTTGCACTAGCTACTTCACAGGCTAGGAGAGGAGTTCAGACTCCCATCGCTCGTACACCAGAGCAGCTGGCTCATGCTTATCAAACGCCAGGTGTTGTGGTGATTGAACCAGTAGTTGAAGTTCAGCCCGAGGTTGGGCCAGTTGTGCTAGGTGAGGAGTCGAGGAGTTTGGAGAGGTTTCATAAGTTCCGTCCTCCCTAGTTCAGTGGAGGGGCTTCTGAGGATGCACAAGGTTTCTTGGATCAGTGTTACTGAATTCTGCATACTATGGGTTTGGTGGAGTCGAGCGGGGTCGACTTTACTACTTTTCAGCTAATGGGGTCGGCATATAGATGGTGGCAGACTTATAAGGGGAGTCCAGCTGATGAAACACCACTTACATGGTCCCAGTTCTCCAATTTATTCTTGAGATAGTTTATTCCACAAACCAGTAAGGACGAGTTGCACAACGAGTTGAGTAGTTGCGCCAGGGGTATGGCTATGTCCAAGTATGATATGAGGTTTACAGAGTTATCTCGTCATGCACCTGCCTTGGTTTCCATTGATAGAAAGAGAAAACAAGTCTGTAGATTTATTGAGGGTCTCATCTATAGCCTCAGATTGGGGATAGCACGACAGTTAGAGACTGAGACTCCATTCCATCAGGTTGTGGAGATTTATAGGAGGTTGGAGAGTATCCACGGGCAGGAGAGGAGGGATAGGAAGGCTAAGAAGCCTAGAGGTTCCAGAGGATTTAGTTGTTTCTACTCTTCGGCTCTGACCTATCATGGCAGAGGCTTTGTTAGTCAGCTAGTTCAGTCCGCACTTCAGGTTACCCGTAGTACTCCAACTAGATAGGGACCCCAGAGCACTCATACCAGACAACCATCTTTCAGTGCACCTTCTGCATGGGGTTCCTACAATGGTTATTTTAGTCGTACGGTGCATGCTCAGTACCAGCAGCCATACCCACATAGGGGTTGTTTTGAGTGTAGTGATACTAGGCACCTTATGAGAGATTGTCCCAGACTTCGGAGAATTTAGCATAAAGCTTCTTCTCCCTCAACGTCTGTAGTACAATCCTCAAATGTTGCTCATGCTCCTCCTGGCTGTGTGGGTACACCAGTATATCATCAATGAATACTATGAAAAAAGAATTAAGATATGGCTAGAATACATTGTTCATCAGATGTATAAATGCTGCAGGGGCATTGAGCAACCAAAAAGATATCACAAGGAACTCGTAGTGGCTATAGCGGGTCCTGAATGCTGTCTTCAGAATATCAGAATCCAGAATCTTCAACTGGTGATACCCATACCTCAAATCAATCTTAGAGAATACTCTCGCACCCTGAAGATGGTCAAATAAGTCATCAATGCCCGGCAGTGGGTACTTGTTCTTAATTGCAACTTTGTTCAACTACCTATAATCAATGCACATCTGTATAGAACCATCTTTCTTCTTCACAAACAGAACCGGTGCAACCCAAGGCGAAAACACACGAGGCCTAATGAATCCCTTATCAAGTAGCCCCTGAAGCTGTTCTTTCAATTCCTTTAACTTTGCTGGTGACATACGATACAGAGGAATATAGATGGGCTGAGTGCTCGACACTAAGTCAATACCAAAATCAATGTCCCTATCACGTGGCATGCTCGGCAGGTTTGCAGGAAGCACATTCGGAAGTCTCGCACTACCGGAACAGACTCGATGGTAGGAGTATCAGCACCAACATCCCTCACAAAGGCCAAATATGCCAGACGTCCCTTCCCAACCATCTGTTGGGCCTTTAAATATGAAATCACACTACTGGGGACTTAGTCCAGAGAACATCTACTCAATCCTAGGCAATCCCGAATCGGCAATGTCACGGTCTTAGCGTGAAAATCCAGAATAGCATGACATGGTGACAACCAATCCATGCTTATAATCACGTCAAAATCAACCATACTAAGCAGTAAAAGATCAACTCTCGTCTCAAATCCCCTAATGGTCACCACATACAACCGATACACGCGGTTCACAATAATAGAATCACTCACCGGCATAGATACATGAACAAGCGTAAATAAGGAATCATGGGGCACATCCAAATAACGAGCAAAGTACAATTATACATATGAATAAGTGAAACTAGGGTCAAATAATATGAAAGCATCCATGTGGCACACTGAAACAATACATGTGATCACTGCATCTGAAGCAACTACCTCTGACCTAGAAGGATAAGCATAACATCGAGCCTGACCACCATCTAATCGACCTCCCCCTCTAGGGAGACCTCAAACTGCCTGAGTCCCACCCCGAGCTGGCTGAGCGGGTGGTGAAGTAACTGGTGTAGCTGCTCATACTGAGTCACTGACATACCCTCCTGGCGTAGCTGCTCAAACTGCCTACACAATTCCTCTCTGCGAGTCTGTGGAACAAACTTCTTTAAGAAGAGAACTGAGAACTCATGCCACATAAGTGGTCCAGCGCCGACTGCCCTGTTCAACTCATAGGCCTCCCACCATTTGTAGGCTGCCCTCGTCAGCTGAAAAGTAGTAAATGAAACTCCACTGGTCTCCAAAATACCCGTTGTGCGAAGGATCCGCTGGCACCTGTCTATAAATTCCTGAGCATCCTCTAGCTCTACCCCACTGAACTCTGGAGGCTTAAGCCTCCCAAACCGCTCTAGTCTCTTCTACTCCTCATCACTCATAGGTGGACCAACCTGGACCCGAGCAGCTGCAACCGGCTGGGCTGGTAGTACCCCCGGTGTCTGGAGTCACTGAGCTACCTACTCTAGAGTACGGCGGTGTGAGTCTGAGCACCTCCCCCGGCCTGAGAAGTGGCTGGTGCAGCCGAAACCGAAACCACCTGAGAAAGGCTCGTGCATACAGTAAACATATGCGCCAAAGCCTCATGAATGCCTGGGATCACAATGGGCACAACTTGTGCTTGAGATGGTCCCACAGACTCAACAACATATAGTATCTGCTTCTCAGTTAGAGCATCTGGTATCTCCATAGGTCTTGCTCTAGTTGTAGTACAAGTCGCATCCCGGCCTCTACCGCGACCTCGGGCCCTCGTAGCCCTAGCTGGTGTTACTGGTAGCCGTCTGCCTCATCCGGTCACACGTGTCCTTACCATCTGTGAGAGAATAAAATATTAGAAATTAAGATTCCGGAATTAACAAATCTGCATGAAAAGAATACAAGAAAGTGAAGTTTCCTAATGGTTCGGTAGTCTCTCGAAGATAAGTACATACGTCTCCGCACCGATGCGCAAGACTCTATTAAACCTGCTCATGATTCGCGAGACCTAAGCAACCTAGGGCTCTGATACCAGCTTGTCACGACCTAAAATCCCAACCTGTCATGATGGCACCTAACACACTTGCTAGGCAAGCCGACAATCACATAACATTGAAACTTTTGAAATAAAACATGGTTAAAAAACTCAACAACGCAAAATCTCATAAATATATGATAAAAGTTACTGAAACTCTACTACAACCATCCTAAAACCTGGTGTCAACGAGTACATGAGCACCACTAAGTATCAACATAGCCAAAACTCTAGTACAATTGTCTGAATAATAGAACAGTACAAAAAAAAATCAAAAGAGGGAGAGTCAAGGTCTTCGGATGTCATAGCAAGTCTCCAAGCAAGCACTGGCAATGATCTAGAAATCACCGCGTCCAGATATATCTGGATCTGCACACGAAGTGCAGAGTGTAGTATGAATACAACCTACCCAATGTACTCAATAAGTAATAGAACTAACCTTGGGCTGAAAGCGACGACGAGCGTAGAAGGATACAATTAGAACCAATATAATGACTACACATATATAACAATGAGAATGACAGTAATAACTCAGAGAGAGACATGCTTTCAAGCTCAACAATTAAAGCCCAACACTGATAAAATATTTTAAGTACAACTAGCATGAGGAATGTTATATCTATATGCCTACATGTCAAATATACATGTCAAATGTAGTGTATCACAGTGATATTCCCCGGTACTCACACTCTCAAAGTACTCACTCTGTCTATTTCAAATTCCCTCTCATCACACACACAATCACTTAGCACTATACGGGTGCCTGACATCAATGCCCCTCACCAAATCACGTGTATATATATATCACTGTGTCTGCGCTCACTGCTGGTATGTCAGACTCCGGAGGGGCGGATCATTCCCAAGCTCTAATATAAAGCCTATAAGTCCTGCTGTGGCATGCTGTCCGATCCACAATAATAAATAAGCCAATAAAGCATGCTGCGGCATGTGATCCACGTCAAATACGCACTCAATAGTGAGTGAAAATGATCGTTAGAAGAATAGTACCTAACAAGAGCCGGGGTCGATTTCCACAGGGAGTTTAATATGGGTGTTAGGGGTATACACTTGACGAGAGCAAATGAAACAATTAGATTGCAGTTCCAAACAAAAGGTTTTGATTTCTACTTCTAATTTTACTCTAACAATTATAAGCTAAGAGAAGAAACCAGAAAGCGAATGAGTATTTTTATTGTTTTTCCAATTGGTTAAAAAGCCTAAGTATGTGACCTTAACCTAGGTGTTTGCCTAATGGGTTAAATACGTTAATACTCATTTTATTGATTGGGGTGTATTATAGCTCTCAACTCTAAGTTACCCACTCAATACTTCTTAGTCATATAGTGATTTTGCCCAATTTGGCTTTCTCAAGCCCAAATGGGTATCAAGCTAAATAGTTGATATGAGCTCAAGTCAGGTTCTTACTATCTCTAGTTCAAACCCTTTAACTAGGCTAATCAAACTCTTAATTAGCCCAATTTTTTGCTAGCCAAGTTTTTCTAGACTAGGTCTCTTTTTCTCAAGCAAAGACTAGGTCAAAAAGGTATGAATCAATTTTTGCAACCATTAATTCTAAAATTAAAGTATAAACTAGGCTAAATAATCAACACCCAATCATAAACAAGCATTAAATTAAATACCCATAAGGTTTACACACTAGGGTTGGGTCACAACCCTAGTAAGAATCTAGCTACTCATAGTGAGAAATGAAGAAAACAAAGAAGAAATACTAATTAAACTCATAATCTAAGATTAAAATGATAAAATATGATGTTTAAATCCTAAAATAGTCATAAAATTCCTAAAATAGCAAAATACAACGGCTACAAGAGCTCAAACTTTGAAATTTGACCTAAAAATATGATTCTTGTCTATTTATAGTGGCACAAAATTCGCTAACAAAAAGGCCTCTCGGGAGATTCTGTGGCCGCACAATTTCATATGCGTCTGCAGATCCTTCAGCTTGCAAGGACTTGGATTCTGCAGCCGTACAATTCTTATCTGTAGCTGCAATGCATCTTCTACGGCCGCACAATACTTGTGCATTCCGCACTTCAGGCAAGGCTTCAAGTCTTTGTCCTTTGCACACTCTCTGAAGTTTGAATCCTTTATCGGTGCATATCTTGTTCTGTGGCCGCACAATTCATATATGGTCCGCATATTAGCTAAAACTTTGCTGGTCTTCTTCACTTATTCTGCAGCCGCATAGGGAATTCTGCTGTTCGTACTTTCTTCTGCTGTCGCAGAAATACCTCTGCGAGCCGCACATCTTATGTTATGTGCCCCATCTTGCCTTGTGAGTCGGAACACTCCTTTTTGAGTCGGATTTCATCATGGGAGTCCAATTTTCCAACATTCTTGCAATTTGCACACTTTCATTAGTGTTGGGAACATAAATCAATGCTTTTGGACTAAAACAGAAGCAAAAAGGTGTTAATAAGTGGTCAAAATCCATACTTATCAACTTTCCCAAACTTATGTATTTGCTTGCCCTCAAGCAAATAAATTAGTTCCCACCTCCTCAAAGTTAAAGGTCATTTTAGCGAGTCAATGGTGAGCCATTCATACATCAGTTGGGGCCAACAATTACCCATACCACTCATGCTTTATCAACTAGGTGACAAGTCAAATATTCATGCACATATAGTTTTAATGTGACATTTGAGCTTCAAGAATTGACTTTACTCATCAAGTACTCTTGTTCTATCATGGAGGTCATGGTGGACTCCAAACTCTTCCTCCTCTACCTTCCATTTGCTAAGCTCACTTAAAAAGTTAGCACTCAATCTTAAGATTCATGAAAGGTTCACTCTTCTCTCACAAGAGAATGTCACAAGTACGGTTTCAAGTACCATAGGCTTGCCCCTCATGTAGATCACCACTAATGTAAGCTCACTCGGTTCGAAATCAAGTAGGATTTCTTTTGGGTTGTAATGAAGGCTTTTGGATTAGGGTAGGATACCATATGGGTAAGGGGTTACACCTTTCCTTAAACACTCTATATTTTCATTTCTTGGCTCACAATTACCAATTCTTAGAGGCATTTGCTTTTTATTGAGTGCTAGAGAGACTTGACATCACTCTTTATTGTTCATTTCATTCTTTTTCTCCCTTTCTATGCTCATGTTAGGGATCATTACCTCTTTTTGAATCCATCAACCCGTTCACTTATTCTTTTTTTTTTTTTGCATTTTTCTTTTTTTTTTCTTTTCTTTTCTTGCCTTCTCTTTTCATAGGGATCATTTCTTTTCTCTTTTTGCGCCTTGATACCTTTTTCAAATTCCTCATATCTCCCCAAACTTATGCTTTAAGCCACTTATTTCATAAGAGTGTTAATGAAAGTCCGGGTGCCAAGAGAGGGTCACGACAAAATGGGTGAAGGCTTATAATATGGTTATCAAATGAGAAAGGCTAGAGGCTCAAAGGGGGTTGACTAGGGATAACGACATTGGTTGGTAATAGAAAGCTCAAACAGGCCAAGGAAAGCCTACAATCACTTCTCAAACCAAGCAAAACTTAGGATTTCGTCTTGAAACACATTCAGGGCAAGTTCTAGACCATCCGCACGGATACTTGGACTAGAAACAATTCATCTCACCCCTCACATAACTAGATTGTAAAAGAGGATAGAGTCGAGAGCCTAAAACGACCACATTCAAGTTTAAATATCACTATGGTCCAATAAACCACTCGATGATCACCAAAGTCAACTCAAGAGTCACAAAGTCACTAACTAGAGCTATTTCTTTCAAAAACTTTGTCTCTAACCATAAGTACGTAGTTAAGTGTGTGGGTACCAAATGAAGCATGATTAACTCTTTTTCGAGAATGATTTGATTCGGCCTTTTTATTCATTACTACTACTATTATTATCACCTAAACACAAAAGTGGACTCATTCCCTTAAGAAGGTTGTCTCGCATCCACCATTGGGATGAGTCACCCAATTCACACAAAAACTATCTTTGGAAAGAACGGTGGCATTAAGAAAACTAAAGGCTTATTATTTACGAAAGTATAAAAAAAAAGCTACTCAACAAAACAAAATCTAAAATAGAAGAATAAAGAAGCTAAAGAGCAATAACTACTAAAGATAGGTAAACACACATAAGAAAAGAGAGAGAAGATAGATAAATACAAATAAGAAAAGAGAGAGAATCATCTAATTATTATAGACCAAATGTATCCAAAGTGTGTCAATGTGTCAAATAAACTCCCCCCTCCCCCGAATAAAAGTAAGCATTATCCCCAATGCTTAGAAAAATATGAGTAAAAGGAGAGAGGGTGAAGAAAACTCCCTAAGGATCCTTGGACATCTCAGTGTCCCCAGCAATATCATCTCCCTTAGGATAAGCCAACTGTATTTCATCATCATCAAATCTAGGCGTGGCTGGGTTGTCAAACATCCCACACACTGCCTCAACAGTATCGACAACAAGGTCTAGCTTCTCAGACTGGCCAGCTAGTGCTACCGGTGTAGATGGTGCTGAAGGATCTGGGGTGGACTGATACGGGTCAAGCAACATATCAAAAGGAAAGTCTTCGGCTACGCAAAGTTTAGTCACCTCCTTTCGGAGCTTGTCCACTGATTTCTTGCTTACCTGGGACTTTCTCATCATCTTCACTTCCTTTCCCAGCTCCTCAATAACTGACCCGTGTTGTACCAAGATGTCCATGATCATCTTCTGGTTCTCTAGAATCTTCTTCAGCATCTTATCAATGTCAGAAGGAGCCTGTGGTGCATGAGTAGTGGACTGTGCTGCAACAGTACTAGACAAGTCAGACAACTTAAAAGTAGTTATTTGCATCCAGTTGTTGAGACTCGCCAATGTCTGGGAGACTCGCAGAGCAGATAGTGGTATTGTGGGCACGAGCACTGGCTTAACAACTGCTCTAAGGGATGTGGTAGGAGCTGAGGATGATGGTTGAGGCATAGCCGTGGCACTGGTAGAAGGCTCAACAGACGTGGATGGAAGATCAGCTATCTCAGAAGCTACCACTGTTGGCTCATCATACTGGCATGTGGTGGTAGAAGGTTGGACTTTTTTTTTTGGGTTGCTCACATCCATCAGTGAATACCAGTCGAATGGCTTCTTCGGCTTCACCTTGGTGTCAAAATCTCTCGGCTCTACCTTTGCATCAGTAAGGTACTCTGTGATTGTGTTGGGATAAGGGTAGGCCGAGCTATCGTGCCGTGCAACCACGAAAATGTTGGCCAATATCACAACACCCACATTGATTGGGTACCCGGCCGTAATGGAAGCCACAAGAACTGCCCGAGGAATAGGAAGGTGAGTCTCGTTCTGGCATGGATCCAATCTGCTACAAATAAAGGCCTGCCACCCCTTTACCTCAAAACTCGAAGTGCTCCGCTGAATGGGAACCCCAGCGGTAATCCATGGTGGTGGTGGCCCTAGAAGTGATAAGATCTCAGCCAGCCAAGGTCGGACTTCTTCCTTCATTGCGCACTTTTCCAGATACTTATTTGGCTCTACATCCTCGAAGCCCAAGTATGCATTTAGCGTATGCTGATCAAACCGCACCTTGAGGTTGCGTACTTTGGTCACCTTCGTCCCTTTCTTTATATGAGCAAAATTGGCATAGAATTCTCGGATGAGGTATTCTTTGGCATCCTCCACTCTCTCGGTGAACCATATCCAACACTTTCGTGCTCTGAACTGCCTCAATATTGTCGAGTTGTAAGTCTCTAAATATTTCAATAAGAACTATCGCTCAAGAGTCAACGACCTCACTGGCCACCACATATGAAAGCTAGTAAAAGCGGCCAAAATAACAAATCTATTCTCCCAGATCTCCTTTTTCTTTGATCTCTCCATACCTCTAGTTGTACCATCCCCCCTCTACCATCATCGAGGATCTCATGTATAGGCTATGCCTCTGGGACTGGTGTAGCTAATGGCCCAGAAGCCTGGCTAGCACTCTCCGACCCCTCGGAGGAGCTGTGAGATGAAGAAGGCTCACCCCTAAGATGGTATCTCCCTTGTGGCCTCGATTGTTTGGCCGTATGCTCCTCCTGAAAAAAGGCTGAGTTGCCCTCTGACACCTCCCTAGATGGGACAAAGGAGCTAGACTCGGAGAGGTATGCAGCTCTCCTTCTACCGGCTGTGGTTTTCTTTTTGATTGTCTTAGGCTGGCCAAGGGACAAAGTACCTCTACCTTGACCCGGAGAAGATTCACCTATTCCTTTTTAAGTGTCGCCTCAGCCTCTTGATCAAACCATTGTCTGTATCAAAGCAAAGAAGATTGTTAGTTGCAATTCATTGTTCAACACATTCAGGACTATTGTAGGTAAGGGGGAGACAATTGGACACAGTGGGGTTATGCATGCAATACATGTCTGTACGTAAAACGGATCTACGGTTAGCACATTTTTTATGTACGGACACAGAAGGGGGTTGCGGTCTGCAAAGAACTGGTGTGCAGCCGCAGAATGGAAGTTCGGTCCGCACATTTTCACGTGCGACCACACTTTGAACTCTTGAAAATGGTGAGTCTCTGATGACAGAGAAATGGCCTATCTGCGTCCGCAGAGGGAAATTTGCGGACCGCACATTTTACTTTGCGGCCGCAGATTCCTTCTTCACTTTGTTGCCCAATTTCAATATCTGCGGAGTGCACAAATTCAAGTGCGGCCGCAAATTTCAAAAAGTTACGAGCAGAATATTTTTTCTACTTAGGTTTTTCAATTTCTTGAAAAAATAGGCATGGAAACATGGTAAAAACATGAAATTACATTAACCCAACCCCATTAGAGCATGTATCAAGTTTACCCAATTCAGATCAACCCCACATGGACACATAATTGAACTCTAATAACAGATGGCCTAAAAAAGAATTTAAAATCTAAAAATTAAACTAACACAAAATATTTAACATGAAATTGAAGCATACCAGATTGAGTGAGTGCAATGGCTTGATAATCAAGGTGGTTGTGTGTGAGGATAGTGAAAAATCTCCAAGAAAATTCAACAGAGCAACAATGTTTTGTTCAGAGAGGGAACAGTGTTCAATGAGCCATATTGTTCTATTTATACTAACTATTTTGAGAAGCTAAAAGAGGCGATTGCGGCCGCACAATTTCATGTGCGGTCCGCACTCTTTCACCTAGGGGCCTCATCTTAGAACTCCATCTGCGGTCCGCACATTTTCAGGTGCGGCCGTAGATTTCACGTGCGGTCACAGATCGACCTCCGCACTGACAAGCTCAAACTTTAGAGAGTTGGTATTTTTTACATTTCAAATGTGCGGCCGCAATGTTCTTCTGCTATGGCACATAGAAATGTGCGGTCCGTACAATTTTGAACACTTAGCCATATTTTTGTCCACTTTTCTTGTAAGTCACACTCATTCCTGTATCATACTTCAACTCAAGTTAGAACACAAATAACACCTAAATACAAAATAAAAAGGAAATGAAACATGGGTTGCCTCCCAAAAAGCGCCTGATTTAACATCGCGGCACGACGCAAAATTCCCTCAAGTGAAATGAATGATCGCCACCACATGGCGATCTCCAACCTTGCCCAAGTAGTGCTTCACCCGGTGACCATTGACTCAGAATACTTAATTGTTTTTATTCTTCAAGTATAATGCACCAAAAGGTGTCACACTAACAATTTCAAAAGGACCACTCCACTTGGATTTTAACTTCCCGGGAAACATCCTCAACCTTGAGTTAAACAATAATACAAGACCGCCCACCTTGAACTCTTTGTTCCAAATGTATTTGTCATGAAGATATTTCATCTTTTCTTTATACAAGGACGAAGTTGCATAAGCATGGTACCAGAACTCATCCAATTCATTCAATTATGCAACCCTCAAGTTAGTGGCTACATCCCAATCAAGATTCAACTTCTTTAGAGCCCACATTTTCTTGTGCTCTAGTTCCACCGGAAGATGACAAGCTTTTCCGAATACCAACCGGTATGGCGACATTCCGATAGGTATTTTGTAAGCCATCCGATAAGCCCATAATGCATCATCAAGCTTCTTGGACCAATTCGTCTGATTAACATTTACCGTTTTAGACAAGATACTCTTTATCTCCCGGTTGGAGACTTCCACTTGCCCACTAGCTTATGGGTGATAGGGAGTTGTGACTTTATGAGTAACACCATACTTACTAAGTAAAGTGTCAAAAGCCTTGTTGCAAAAATGAGATCCCTATATTGTTCTTCAAGAAAGCCACTACACTTCTCGCCTCGTTGTTGGGTAAAGCGACGACCTCAACATTTGGACACATAATCCACCGTGACCAAGATGTAGTCATTTTCATAAGAACTCACAAAAGGGCCCATGAAGTCAATTCCCCACACATAAAAAAATATCAATCTCTAAAATGGTTGTGAGAGGCATTTCATTTTTCTTTGAGATTCCACCGGCCCGTTGACATTCATCACATCTTTTCACAAACTCACTTGCATCCTTGTAAAGAGTGGGCCAATAGAAACTACAACTAATCACTTTGGCCACCGTTCTTGCTCTACCATGATGACCACCATATGGCGAAGAATGATAAACCCCAAGAATATCACCTTGCTCTTCTTCCGATACACATCTCCTAATCACCCCATCCGTACAAATCTGAAAAAGGTATGGTTCTTCCCAATAATAATCTTGATAATCCCTTTTGAGCTTCTTCCTTTGGCTTGAATAGAACTCATCCGGAATGATTCCACACACAAGAAAATTTTCTATGTCCGCGAACCATGGCACCTCTTTCATTGAAATTGCCAATAGTTGCTCATAGGGGAAGGAGTCTTTGATTTCAAGGCCATCATGCGGCCTCCCCTCCTCCTCCAAACGAGACAAGTGGTCTGCCACTTGGTTTTCACTACCTTTCGTATCTTGGATGTCAATATCAAATTCTTGTAACAAGAGCACTCATCTTATCAACTAAGCTTTGGAGTCCTTTTTGCTCATAAGATAACAAAGCACCGCATGATCCGTATGGACAATAACTTTTGCACCCATCAAGTACGGGCAGAACTTCTCAATTGCAAACACAATAACATGGATCTCTTTATCCATAACGGTATAGTTGACTTGGGCACCATTCATGTTCTTACTAGCATGGTAGACCGGATGTAAAATCTTGTTGATGCATTGCCCCAAAACAGCCCCAACTGCTACGTCACTTGCATCACACATGAGTTCAAAAGGCATACTCCAATTTGGAGCGGTGATGATAGGAGTAGTTGTCAACTTGAGCTTTAACAATTCAAAAGCTCTCATGCAATCATCATTGAAATTAATTTGGCATCCTTCTCAAAAAGCTTGCACAACGGTTTCACCACCTTAGAAAAATCTTTGATAAAGTGCCGGTAAAAACCCGCATGGCCTAAGAAACTCCGCACACCCTTCACCGAAGTTGGGGATGGAAGCTTAGAAATCACCTCAATCTTTGCCTTGTCAACTTCAATTATATTCCTTGAGATTTTATGGCCAAGGACAATACCTTTCTCGACCATGAAATGACATTTCTCCCAATTGAGCACCAAATTGGTTTCTTCATAACTAGCCAACACTTTGTCCAAATTTGCAAGACAATAATCAAAAGAATCTCCAACCACCGAGAAGTCATCCATGAAAACTTCAAGGTAGTCCTCTACCATGTCTGTAAAAATAGCCATCATATACCTTTGAAAAGTCGTCGGTGCATTGCACAAACCAAATGACATCTGCTTGAAAGCAAAAGTGCCATAGGGACATGTAAAGGTTGTTTTCTCTTGATCTCCTGGAGAAATATGAATTTTGTTGTAGCCCGAGTACCCATCAAGAAGGCAATAGAAAGCACGCCTGGCCAATCTATCGAGCATTTGATCTAACAAAGGAACTGGAAAGTGATCCTTCCTTGTGACTTTGTTGATCTTGCGATGAGTCCATACACACCCTCCAACCGGTCACTGTTCTGGTAAGAATCAATTCATTCTTGTCATTGGTGACCACCGTCATGCCCCCTTCTTTGGGACACATTGAACCGGAGAAGTCCATGAACTATCGGAGATGGGGTAGACAACCCCGACATCCAACCACTTGATAATCTCTTTCTTGACAACTTCTTGCAGAGCCTCATAAAGTCTCCTTTGATGTTTGATAGATGGTTTTGCGCCATACTCCAACTTGATCTTATGCATGCAAAAGGCAGGGATTATAGCCCGAATATTTGCCAAGGTCCACCCAATAGCCTTCTTCCTTTTTTGTAGCACCGCCAATGTGGAATCTACCTATACGTTAGTCAAACAAGAGGAAAGAATAACTCGTAAAGTAGAACAAGGGCCAAGAAATTCATACCGAAGATGTGGAGGCAATGACTTCAACTCCGTTATAGGTGGATCTTCAATAGAAGTCTTTGTATGAGGAGTCGTCCTATTTTCAAGATCCAAGAATAATTTTCGGGGTGCATAGTTGTACGACCCCATTCCTTGCAAAGAGTTCACACATTCATTGAAGCCATCCATCTCGTCATCATCAAAGTTGAGCAAAATGGCATCCAACATATCATCAACATTTATTGTAGAACTTGTTTCATCAATAATAACATCAGTCACCAAATCGACAAAAGAACACACCTCGTTGCTATTTGGTTGCCACATGGACTTACACACATGGAATACCACTTTTTCATCACCAACTCGGAAAGTGAGTTCTCTGGCTTCAACATCACAAAGAGCCTTACCCGTAGCAAGTAAAGGTCTCCCAAGAATAATTGGCACCTCATAATCAACATCACAATGTAAAATTACAAAATCCGTCGGAAGAATGAATTTATCAACCTGGGCACAAATATCTTCTATCACACCCAACGATCTTTTCATGGTACGATCGTCCATTTGCAATCTTATAGAGGTGGGTCTTGGTTGCCCAATTCCCAAAGTCTTGAAAACCAAACAGGGCATCAAATTTATACTTGCCCCAAGATCTCAAAGATCTTTAGCAAACTCGACACTTCCAATTGTACAAGGACATGTGAAAGTACAGGGATCCTCCAACTTAGGAGCCATTGAATGAATAATTGCACTCACATGATGACAGACTTTGATGGTCTCAAAATTCATTGACCGCTTCTTTGTCACAAGATCCTCCATAAACTTTGCATAACCGGGCATTTGTTCCAAAGCTTCAACCAATGACACATTGATTGAAAGATTCTTCATCATTTGAATGAACTTCTTGAATTGATTCTCACCATTTTTCTTGGAAAGTCTTTTAGGGTATGGAGTTGGAGGCTTAGGCAATGGTGCCTTAGCCTTTTGCACTACCGGCTCCGGTATGTCAATAATGTATTCACTAGACGGGTTCACCTACTCTTGGGTCTCTTCCACACTATCATTAATATCGATCTGAACTTCCTCACTTAGTTCCACAACATTGTTCGGGATCTCTTCTTCTAGCGTCACTTGATCATCATCAACAAGTCGCCTTTCACTTGAGGTGGGTGTATTCCCACCTCTTCCACTTCTTATGATAACCACCATGGCATTCCCCGTATTGTTACAGCCCTTTGAGTTTACCACTGTGTCACTTGGTAGTGCCTCCTTAGGAGGAGAATTTAGAGCTTGAGATATTTGCCCCATTTGAACTTTTAAGTTGCAGATTGATGTGTTGTGTGAGGCAAGTTGGGCATCCGAATCGACATTATTTTCCATCATTTCTTGAACATACTTTCAATATGCCCCATATCATTGTTTGAAGAACTTGAACCATGGGAAGGATATGGAGGTGGGTTGCTTGGTTGTTGGTACATCGAGGGCCTTTGAAAACCCGACCCCAGTTGCCTTGATTTTTGCCTCCCCAATTTCCTTGGTTGTTTCCACTCCAATTCCTTGTTTGTTGTTGTTGTTATGCTAATTCCCTTGATTATTAGAATTCCAATTGCCATGATTGTTTTGCGGTCGCTATTGTTGTTGATTTGGGCCTTGAAAGTTGTTTCTTTGCTCTTGAAAGTTGTTCACATATTGCACTTCCTCCTCTTGTTTATTATAGGAATCATCTTGCTCAAAATCACCATCATCTTGCACATAGTTCTCCACTCGAGTTTGCACTTGTGGACTCTTGTTCATCATCATGTTCACTCCCTTCATAGCATTAACTTGCTTAGGAGCTTGCACTTGATTTATTGCCTATTTGACCAAGCTTCTTCAAAGGCCAAAAGTGCTTTTTTTTCCCAAAAGCACTTTTTTTTTCTTAACTTAAGATGTTTGGCCAAGCTTTTTTGGGGGGAAAAAGTGCTTTTGGAAAGAAGCAGAAGCAGTTTCTGAGAAGCAGAAAAAAGTAGCTTCTTTCCAAAAGCAGAAGCAAAAGCAGTTTTGACTTTTCTTCTTACCAAAAATATCCTTAATAAAATATAGTATATACAAAAAATAATCGTTAAATCTAACATAAAAGGTTCAAATATGCCCTTATACTATACGAAATTGAGCACATTTGCCTTCGTTAATCCTTTAGCTCAAATATGACCTTACCGTCATATAGTTGGTCCATACATGCCCTTAGAGTTACACAGTTGGCCGATATATGCCCTTTTCGAAACGGAATCCACCCAAACTAATTAGCTCTTTCGTTAATTATATTAAAGTGTATTACATACACTATTTCCTTTTTATTAGTACTTTTTTTCTTTACCTTTCTCTTTTCCATCTTCTTTTTTATTTTATTTTCTTTTCTTCTCTTTTTTTTCCCATTTTCTTTCCCCCTTATCCGATTTCCTCCATTACTGATGTCTTCTCCATTTTCGTCACCAATTTCACTTGATAAAACTTATGAATTCCAATTACTAAGAAAATTCTCCCATAAGAATATTTTTATAGATCATATGTTTGTCAATTTTTTAATTTTTACTGAACATATATTTAGTTTTAAAACATTTAACAAAGTAAGATTGAAATAATATTTATGTAACAAAAAACCCGAAAAATCCAACAAAACCGAACAATCTAAACCGATATAATTGGTTTGGTTTAGTTTTGATAAAAATCGAACCAACTCGTTCCATGTACACTCCTAATTTACATAGTTAATTAAAAAAATAGAAAATATCTAGCTGAAAAAAGACTAACAACTCAAATTTATAACACTACAACTTGAACTCTAGGCTTTTAATCGTTAAATTATCATTCTAGAAATAATTTAAATATTTTTGTCTTTCGAGTATTTTTAAAGGTTGAGATATTTTTATTATTGTAAAGTTTAAACCATAATTTTTGGAATAATTTAATTTCGTTTATTTAGAGGGCTAGTGAAATTGGAACTTGATTACCTTATGGAAGAAATTTTTTTAGTAATTGGAATTCATTAGTTTTGTCAAGTGAAACTGATGATGAAAATGGAGAAGACATCAGTAATGGAGGAATCGGATAAGGGAGAAAGAAAAAGGAAAAAAAAAGAAGAAAAGAAAAAATAAGAAAGAAAAGAGAAAGGCAAAGAAAAAAAGTACTAATAAAAAGAAAATAGTGTTTGTAATACACTTTAACACAATTAACGAAAGAACTAATTAGTTTGGGTGAATTCCGTTTCGAAAAGGGCATATATGGGCCAACTGTGTAACTCTAAGGGCATATATGAACTAACTATGTGACGGTAAGGGCATATTTGATCTAAAATATTAACGAAGGGCAAATATGCTCAATTTCGTATAGTACAAGAGCATATTTGGACCTTTGCCCTTAGGATATTAATGTATAAGTATTTCTTCTTATTTTTAGGATAGTTTTCTAATATATAGTGATTTTAGGGGTGAATGCTTTTATATTTGTTGAATGATTTTTAATATATTTGAATAATATTAAAAGAATTACATATTTTACTTAAATAAAATGAAAAGATTTAATTATTGCCTGTAATAACAAATTTTTGAGATTATTTATTTACTTATAATATTAAGTATTAAGTAAATCTATTCATGTCCTTATTCCTAATTTGATACTTAAAAGCACTTTTTGAAAAGCTTGGCCAAACACAAATTATTGCTCGAAAGTGCTTTTCAGAGTGATTAGCCAAACACAAACTACTTCTCTCCAAAAGTACCTTTTTCAAAAGCACTTTTGAAAAAAGCACTTCTCAAAATAAGCTAATTTTTCCAGCTTGGCCAAACAAGCTATTAGTTGGGCCTTTGCTAGTTGAGTCATAGTAGTGGTCAATTCGTCAATGGCTTGCCCATGACCTTGCAATTCTTTGTGAAGGTGGATCATATTCGGATCACCTTGTGGAACATTGGCCTGGGATTGCCAAGGCGATGACGTTTCCGCCATCTCATCCAAGATTTCACACGCCTCCGCATAAGGCGTAGTCATAAAGTTCCCACCAGCTAGTTGATTCACTACACATTATTTGGGTGTGTTAATCCCACGATAGGAGGTTTGTTGAATCATGTTTTCCGTCATATCGTTGTTGGAACATTCCTTAACCATTGTTCTATAGCGCTCCCATATTTCGTGTAGTGGTTCATTAGGGTCTTGCTTGAATGCCAAGATCTCATCTCGAAGTGTAGCCATGTTCCCGAGTGAGAAAAACTTAGCAATGAACTTTTTCGCCAACTCATCCCAAGTGTGAATTGAATGGTTAGGCAATCGTTCCAACCAATCTAAAGCTTTTCCCCGTAGAGAGAAGGGAAAAAGCCTTAGCCTCAATGCATCCTCAAAAATATTAGTTTGCTTGTTCCCTCTACATGTATCCACAAAGCCCTTCAAATGTTTGCAAGCATTTTGAGTTGGAGAACCGGTAAAGAATCCTTGTTGCTCAAGCAAAGTGAGCATCACATTAGTGATTTGGAAGTTGCCCGCCCTAATACGGGGAGGGACTATTGCACTAGCATAACCTTCATTGGGCAATATCCGGTGCAGAGCCGCTCGTGGTGGAGGTGGGGGTGAAACGGGCACGTTTTCATGAGGTACTCGGCCTCTCCGGTTGGCTTGAGGCTCAAGAAGTACCTCTTCTACTTGCTCCTCCTCGCCGTCCAATTCCTCCAAGGGCAAATTTTCGAGATCATTGTTCGCCATGTTTGTACCTATAATTTATAACACAAGTTAGTAACACGGAAGGGAAAGAAGATATTCCAAACACAAAATCAAATATATAGCCAACACCATTTTAACTACCCGACAACGACCCCAAAAATAGATCCACGTCTAATCCATACTCAATAGTGAGTGGAAACGATCATTGGAAGAATAGTACCTAACAAGAGTCGGGGTCAATGTCCAGTGAGAGTTTAATATGGGTGTTAGGGGTATACACTTGACGAGAGCAAATGAAACAACTAGATTGCACTTCCAAACAAAGGGTTTTGATTTATACTTCTAATTTTACTCTAACAATTATAAGCTAAGACAAGAAACTAGAAAGCGAATGATTGTTTTTGTTGTTTTTCTAATTGGTTAAAAAGCCTAGGGATGTGACCTTAACCTAGGTGTTCGCCTAATGGGTTAAATACGTTAATACCTGTTTTATTGATCGGGGTGTATTATAGCTCTCAACTCTAAGTTACCCACTCAATACTTCTCGTTCATAGATTGATTTTGCCCAATTTGGCTTTCTCAAGCCCAAATGGGTATCAAGCTAAATAGTTGATATGAGCTCAAGTCGGGTTAATACTATCTTTAGTTCAAACCCTTTAATTAGGCTAATCAAACACTTAATTAGCTCAATTTCTTGTTAGCGAAGTTTTCCTAGACTAGGTCTCTCTTTCTCAAGCAAAAACCAAGTCAAAAAGGCATGAATCATCATTTGCAACCATTAATTCTAAAACTAAAGAATAAACTAGGCTAAATTATCAACACCTAATCATAAACAAGCATTAAATTAAACACCCATAAGGTTTACACACTAGGGTTGGGTCACATCCCTAGTAAGAATCTAGCTACTCATAGTGAGAAATGAAGAAAACAAAAAAGAAATACTAATTAAACTCATAATCTAAGATTAAAATGATAAAATATGATGTTTAAAACCTAAAATAGTCACAAACTTCCTAAAATAGCAAAATACAACGGTTACAATAGCTCAAACTTCGAAACTTAACCTAAAATGTGATTCTCGTCTATTTATAGTGGCCCAAAATTCGCTGACAAAAATGCCCCTCGGGAGGACTACGGCCGCACAATTCCATGTGTGGTCCGCAGATTGCTTTAGCTTGCAATGACTTGGATTCTGCAGCCGCACAATTCTTGTTTGCGGCTGCAATGCATCTTCTGCGGCCGCACAACTCTTGTATGGTCCGCACTTCAGGCAAGGCTTCAAGTCCTGGTCATTTGCATACTCTCTGAACTTTGAATCCTTTATCAGTGCAGACCTAGTTCTACGGCCTCATAATGCATGTGCGGTCCGCACATCAGCTAAAACTCTGCTGGGCTTCTTCACTTGTTCTGTGGCTGCATAGGGAATTCTCCGGTCTGCACTTTCTTCTGCGGCTACAGAAATACCTCTGCAGACCGCACATCTTATGTTCTGTGCCCCTTCTTACCTTGTGAGTCGGAACATTTCTTTTTAGACGGATTTCATCATAGGAGCCCAATTTTTCAACATTCCTGCAATTTGCACACTTTTATTAGTATTGGGAACATAAATCAATACTTTTGGAATAAAACAGAAGCAAAAAGGTGCTAATAAGTAGTCAAAATGCACACTTATCAACGTGCAACCCGATCCACAATAACACTCTCAACTCGGCTCTCAGGCCCAACTCAGTCATCAATCTCTCAATTCTCAAGGGCTCACAATCTCATACTACTCAGCCCAAATGATAAGAACATGTAATGTAACAATAAATGATAACAAAGACTGAGATATGATATGCAAATGAAGGATCATGACTGAGCATATAATTGTAGTTAAAGCAGATAACTCAAAACAACAGAAATAACCTCACTAGGCCTCAATAGAATAAGAACATAGCCTAAACATGTTTTCTAATATGAATTACAGTTCAATTGCTCTAACGAGTAAGGATTTCGCGGATAGAACAGGACTTGATAAAAACACAGTCCAAAAGAAACAACCGAATCATGATTACCATGGTGCACGCCCACACGCCTGTCACCTAGCATGTGCGTCACCCCAACACAAACCATATAACATATTTTCCAGGATTCATACCCTCAGTTCCAAGTTTAGAAGTGTTACTTACCTTAAAGTGCGCAACTCAATGCTCCAACAAACCCTTACCTCGCGAATCAGCCTCCGAACGACTCGAATCTAGTCACAAACAACTTAATATAATCAATACAAGTTATAGGAATCGATGTCACACGATAAAGATAAGATCTTTATCCAAATTCAAAAAGTCAACCCAAAATGTTAAACCCGGGCCCACATCTCGAAACCCAATAAAATTCGTAAAATCTGAACACCCATTCAACTACAAGTCCAACCATACCAAAATCATCCAATTCTAAACACAAATCGACCCTCACATCCCCAAATCTTACTCTCCAATACTTAGTCCAAAATTTCCCAAATTTCACCCCAAGCACAAATAATCTAGGTGTAGAAATCAATGGGTATTCAATATTTATGGACAAAAGTGATCAAAAGTTGCTTATCTCTTTAATTATAGTGAAATCCCTCTCCAAAATTGCCCCTACCCGAGCTCCTCCAGTACAAAAATGAGAGAAAAACTCGAAACCCTTTGAAATATAACATTTCCAGCCTTTTTGCATTTGCGATTCATCTTTCACTTCTGCGAAACTGCTTCTGCGGTCCAATTTCCACATCTGCGGAACTCACTTAAGCTCCACCCCACCGCATCAGTGGTCCAAAGCACGTACCTACAGAGCTTCTCCGCTTCTGCGACTCTTTCTCTCCAGTCGCCTTCAGCTTCTGCAGACCATCCATCGCACTTGCGGACACGCTTCTGCGCACCTATATCTGCTTCTGTTGACTCCCAATCCCAGCTCCTCCTCCACTTTCACGGAAACAAACATGCATTTGCTGGCTCACAAATGCGGCATATCCGTCACACTTACGACCCACCAGCAGCCTAGCAAAAGACGCATCTGTAATCCCTGGTCCACTTCTGTGGTGGCGCACCTGTGGAAAATCCCTCGCAGGTGCGATTGCACTAGAACTGAAGCTCCAACATTTTTCCTAAGTCCAATTCTCAACTCGAATTCAATCTGAATAATACCCGAGGCCCCCAGGACCCCATCCAAACATACCAACACCTCCTAAAACATGAGACGAACTTAGTCGAAGCCTCAAATCACATCATATAACATTGAAATCACGAATCGCACCATAATTCAAGCCTATTAAAGCTAATGAATTTCCAACTTCTAAAACAAATGTCGAAACCTATCAAACCAACTCCGATTAACCTTAAATTTTGCACACAAGTCATAAATGACACAACAGACCTATTCTAACTTTCGAAACCAAAATCCGAGCTAGGTATCAACAAAGTGAACTCTCGGTCAAACTTCTCAACCTTCCAAACCTTCAACTTTTCAACTTTTGCCAATTCAAGCCAAAGAACCTCCAAATTAATATTCGGATATACTCCTAAGTCCAAAATCACCATATGAAACTATCGAAAACATCAAAACTTCATTCCGGAGTCGTTTACACAAAGTCAATATCCGATCAACTCTTTCAACTTAAGCTTCCAACCTTGGGACTAAGTGTCCCAATTCATTCCGAAACATCTCCAGAACCAAAAATAACCACCCATGCAAGTTACATAACCACAAATGAATGTAGAATAAGTAATAAATAGGAGAACGGGGCTCAATATTCAAAACGACCGGTTGGTTCGTTACATGCTCAATACGACCGGTTGAATCGTTACATCACCCATACAGTGCTGAGTGTGGTTGTGTGTGTGATGGTAAGGTGCACTTGTGCCAGGCACCGTGAGTGTACTTGATGATTTCACTATGTTGTTATTGACTTGACATGTACATTTGATATGTAGGCATAGAGATATACTTTTCTCATGCTAGATGGTAAACGAAATGTCTTATCTGTTGTTGATAGTTTGAAAAATCACATTTTCCTTGATAAACTAACATTTTAGAAATTTCGGTGAAAGACTGGGCTTTGACTATTATACTCAGAAAGCATATCTAATTTTTCGTAATTGTGAACGAGTAGAACATGATATCTTTTGAGTAATTTACTTTTACTGTCTTCATTATATTATGAGTTGTTATTGATTATTGGTGTTGGACATTGACTTTCTTCTGAGGTCTTTACTGCTTTCTGCCTGAGTTTAGGTTTGTTTTTTATTGAGTACATGAGTTCGGTTGTAATCATACTATACTCTACACTTTATGTGAAAATCCAGGTACTTCCAGACGTGGCGATTGCTAGAGTTCGCACCGGTACCAGCTTAAGGAGACTACGAGGTAGCTGCTATATTTTTCGCAGACCTTGAAGTTCTCTTTTGTTTATTTCTATTATCATTGTTCTATCGTTCGAAAAATTTGTATTGAGGATTTGGCTATGTATTTTGAGATTCTGTAGTTCTCATGTACTCGTTGACACCAGATCATTGGGATGGCTATAGTTGTGATATTATTGCTATTTTCAAAAATTTATGAATATTCCGTTGTTGAGATTATTAAACTTCTGTTAGTTGAGTTTATTGTTATTGTGAAATGGTTGGCTTGCCTAGCAAGTAGTGTTAGGCGCCGTCACGGCTTCGATGGGAGTTTGGGTCGTGACAATATATCTAAATAATTAAGATCTATAACAAAGACTAAATTTTATTAAGGTGCTATCATCCATTTCACTACTAGCCGCCGCCGCCGCCCACCATTATCAACTACCATCATGCACCACCCACCACCACCATACTCAACCACAAGTACCACTAACTATCACCACCATCCTCAACCATTTCTGCCACTACCCACCATTACCGACTACCAGAATCGACCACCCCCACAATTATCAACTACCAACACCCACCACCATTATCCTCAACCACCCACCCATTGACCTCAACTATCATCACCAACGACTACTACTATTATCAACCATAGTTGTCATCACCCACCATTATAAACTACCTACCACCACTACTACCTTTCTCAACTACAACCATCACCACCACCCACAATTATCAACTACCATCACCAACTACCGACTCCAGTCGTTATTCACAAGTACCACCATTAGCCATTACCCCCACGAACTACCATTTTATATTTCAAATTTTTTTATTGATATAATCTTAGATTAATTAATATTTTTATATGAATTTTACCTTTATTAACTTTTAAATAAAGACAAATTTTGTACATTCCGATGTTGAAAAAACAAACAGTCTTAATTATTTAGTATTCTAATCTTAATATACATCTTGATATTTAGATACGCATAGAGTTCAAATATATTAATCTTAATATATAGCTTAAAATACATATGCGCATTTACATTCAGATCTCTAAATCTTAAAAATGAAACAAATGAGGTCTAAGACGCCTTTAAAGATAGCATAGTTAAAGAATTACTCTTTAACTTAAACTTGATTGGGGTACATATGAAAGGCTACAGAGGAGTCTAAGAAAGTTATGGCTGTCTAATTGATGGAATACATGTATAAACAGTGGAAGTAAATAGCCAAGATCACTTATATATAATATAGACAACACACAATCACAGAGTTTAATCAACTGTAAATTTGGTATTTATCTCTTGAAGTCTGACCGCAACCATGAAATGAACCTTCAAGCAAGAGTCAAATCTTCCACAAGATCATCCTTCAGTTTTAACGAATCAACCAATAGTATTTCAATTCATCGATTTTCACTAGTTCCACGGTCTTATACTGTATTACCTAAATAATACTAGAAATTTGCGAAATTCATATGGGCAAATTTCTCCTAGAAAAACACGTGAAAGCTATGGCTCAACTATGAATAAGACTAAACCCAAAGCTTGAGAGCTCTGGCAATTGGCGATTGGCGATTTTGCAATGACTGGAGGGAGAAAATTGTGAGCCTCTCATGGCTTCTCCGGCCACTGGCCAGCCCTCCGATGGGGCTGATCAGTTGTCTACACCATCTCGACAACCCCTACAACCATTACAAACACAAATCCATTACAGAATTACGCACAATTACTACAACCAAAAACATTAAATGCCCCCATGCAAACCCTACCCGTCGTACCTATAAAACCTATTGAATATTTACACGGAGAACCTATTATACATTGTAAGAAGGTAGAAGTGAATCAATCCATAGAGAAGCAAGGTTTGCAACTGACAGTGCTTGGCAATTTTTCTTATGGGAAGCCAGTGATCATGGAATTATGCAAGGTGATACCAATCCAATGTGAGCTCAAGGGTGCCTGTTCAATTGGGCTTATTGAAGATAATCATGTGTTGATTAGGTTATCATTGATGGAAGATTATATTCATCTACTTTCGAAGCCAGCTTTCTACTTAAAGGCACAAGGTGAGATGTGGCAAATGTGATGCACAAAGTGGAATCCTTAGCGGAAACCTGATGAAGAAACTCATATAGCAATTTCTTGGATTGGCTTCCCAGAACTGCCTCCTAACGTTTTTGGTAAGGAGTTTGTTTCTTTGGCAAGAGCAATAGGTAATCCTTTACATGTTGATTTGGCCATAGAAAAATGGTACACGACCTAGTTGTGCTAAGGTTAAAGTGGAGGTGAATCTACTTGTAAAGTTCCCTTAAAGAATTAAGATAGTAGATGAAAAAGATGAAACTGGACCGGAGGAGTCTAAGTGGATTAAAATCAAATATGATTATTTGCCAAAATATTGTAAGACTTGCAAGAAACAAGGGCATAATGAAGTTGAGTGTTGGGTGATTCATCCTATATTACACAAGAGGTATGAAGAGGCTGTTGATGATCAAAATAATGAGAAGGAGATAGTTGGTACTGCAGATGCCTCAACTAAGGTTCTTGCAAGTGGTAAAGTTCTGGGTAAACCAATCGCAAATCATGCCAAATAGGAGTGGATGCAAGCAAGAAATAACAAGTATCAATGAGATAATAGAGGCCATATTATTGACAATACAAAGGAGAAGGAAGCTGACAATGTGAAGGGGAAGAACAAAGCTGAGGCAGTATCTACAAAAAAACAAATTTGATGTACTTGAAGTTAAGGAATTTGATCAACCAACGCTGAGGATTACTGATGGCAAAGGAGAGGGGAATGTCAAAGCACAACAGCGAAAGCAACAAGGAATTGAAGCTAAGAAGGTTCAGGAGAAGGAGCAGGTGAGGAACATTGAAAATCCCAGCTCCAATCCTAAGGATGATGGGATTACAGTAGCGGCTAAGGAGGGAACCTCTACTCCTAGTAATACAAGGATTAGGGTAGAGGAAAAGGAAACTCCAGTAGGTACAAAGAGCCATAATGCTAGTGCTACAAGGACTGGGGTAGATACATTAAAGGAAAGAACTGTTGATTGGGTTCAAAGAAGATTTGGTACTCCTAAAGATGCTATAAATGTGACAACCAATTATTCATGTCAAGAAATCCCATCACAAATGATGGAAAGTGATTCTAGGGCAAATATTTCAACTGGAGCTACAAATTATGGCACTGAATTGTGGAGTGATGAAGTTGAGCTAATGGAGGAGAATTCTAGAGCTACTTATGCCGACAATGTCGCAACTCAAAGGGAGAATGCACAGGAAAAGCAGTCTGGCCTAATTAAGGGAGCTGCTACAGTAAACCCTAGTTTAAAAACTAGGGTTGAAGGTACTCTTGGTTCTGATGATCAACAAGTTATACCACCAACTAGAGTCGATAAAGGAGCATCTAAAGAAGCTGGAAAAACAGGAGGAACAAGTACAACAACTACACCTAAGAAGAAGCAGGGCAATGGAACAGTAAACCCTAGATCAACTGGGAAGAATTTTCCAAGTGTTGAAGGTGTTCCGGTGGATGTTTTAGGTGGGGATCAGGTTGAGAATGTTAGTGTGGAGGTTTTACGTGATACAATGAGGTCGGATCATCAAACAGTGGTTATAAGGCCATGGATCCTAATGGAATAGTAACTTCTACAGGAGAAGCTTTAGTAAACCCTAGCCTAGAATCTATCTATGCGTTGCAATTTAAGATGATGCAGGAATCTTTAGGAGCTGGGGAACATAATTTCATGGTTATGAAGGAGACAAATATAGCTCAACATCAACAAGCTATTGTACCACAAGCAGCAAGTGCTATTGAACTATGTCCTATTGCTTGTGCTTCTGGAATTGGCCAACCAATGCAAATTCTGATTAATGTACCTTTGAAAACACCAATTCAAGTACTGCATGATCTTGTTACACATAATGTTACTGTCACCACCCAATTTCACCTATAGGTCGTGATGGCGCCCAACATCACCGCTAGGCAAGCCAACTAGTGAATTAAATATATATTTCCTCTTTTAATATTTTTGAGTAATTAAACTTTCCTTACTTGCAAGATTTAAGAAGAAAAGAAATAGAAATTCTAAATAAATAAAAACCAAAATAATAATTTCAAGACCACAATTATACTAGTGTATGTGCCAAGACCTGGTGTCACAAGTGTATGAGCATCTAGTAGATTATACAAAATTTCAAGTATTGTCTGAACATAATAGACAAAATACAAATACAAAGAGAGGTACTAGGTGATGCGGAACGGCTCAGGAAAGGCAGCTCAACACTAGTCCTCGGGATAACGGGGATGCGCACCGGTAGGATCGCCTGATGCACCTGTCTCAGTTCCTGCACAAAAAGTACAGCAAGCATAGCATGAGTATGTAAATAACGTGTACCCAGTAAGTATCAAATCTAATCTCGAAGAAGTAGTGACGAGAGGTCGACTTCGAAACTCACTATGGGTCAATAATATTAAGATAAAGATTTTTCTTTTATAAACATGGTTTATGTGGATAACAATAATTTCCTTAACAAGTAGAAATAAATAATTCTTTCATAATTTAATAATTTTTAATAAATTATTTATCTTCACAAGCTGCAATAAAATATCAAAGCATCATGTAATTGTTATTATTAAGCACGATTTATGCTGAGGTCGTACGACCCGATCCAGAGTGACGTGTACATTGCCGAGGGACGTGCAGCACGATCCATAGATGCATCTATCTACTGCTGAGGCATTCGGTCCGCTCCATAAGAAGAGAAGGATATTTTATAAGCATTTGACTTAAACATTATTAATGATTTATATCCAAGGTAATACAAATTTCATTAACTACCTTTCAAAATTTCTCTAACAAGTTCTAATAAAATTTAGGCATTTTTTTAATGTAACAAGTATAGTGTAAAATTTCAAATAGTTCATGAATTGGGTCCTAAGACTACCCGAACAATAACATAATAGTAGCTACTCACGGACTCTCATCACCTCGTACGTACGTAGCCCCCACAATTAGAAAGTAATATTTATTTACAACACCTATGGGGTAAATTCTCTCTTACAAGGTTAGACAAGAGACTTACCTCGTCTCAAAGCTCACTTCCCGATCACAATTTTGCGTTAAAGCCTCAATTTGGTGCCGAAAAATCCAAAACTAGCCAAATGTTATATAATTTAATCAATACATGCTCAATAATTCAAAATTAAATTATTAGATTAATTAACCAACCCAAATTAGTAAAATTCCTAAAATTTACCCTGGGCCCACATGCCAGGATTCTGGAAATCTTTGGAGAAAATCGTCACTCATAACCTTAAGAACCCAAATATACAATTTTCATCCCATTCCATAACCATATTCGTGGTTAAAATCTCATTTTTATCAAAATCTAGGTTTTTCATCTAAACCCTTGATTTTCATAATTTACATGTTATAATCTACTCATAATCTGTTTATCTAACTGACAATAGGTAGAATTAACTTACCTCCAAGTTGCTAGGCGAACACCCCTCTCAAGAAGCTCCAATATCGCCCAAGAATGGAGAAAATGGGCTAAAAAATGGCTGAGCCCCGTTTTTAAGACATTCTACCCAGCTCTGCCGACCCCTTCTTCGCGAACGCGGTAAGTGCCTCACGTTCGCGAAGGCAAAATTTCACCAGCCCTAAAATACTCTTCGCGAATGCGAAGGCTTGCCTGGCCTACCCTTCGCGAACGCGTGGACTCCTTCGCGAACGCGAAAGGTGAAATACACTGGTCCCCGTCCTTCTATGCGAATGCGAGAAGGCCTTCGTGAACGCGTAGGCCTAGGATCCCAATCTTCGCGAATGTGATACTCTTCAAGCGAACGCGTAGGGAAATTGTTCAGCTCCCAAATTCCTTCATCGCAAACGGGAGAGTCCTTCCGCGTTTGCGAAGAAGGAAACCAGAACTGGAATTTCTGTTTTTTCCAACTTAACTTCGGGTGGTTTAAAACTAACCCGAGCCATTCGGGACACCGTCTAAATGCACCAACAAGTCTGTAAACATAATATGGACCCGCTCGAACTCTCGAAATGCGTAAATCAACAATGAAACCAAGAATCGCACCCCAGAACCGAATTGAATCAAAACATGAACTTCAAATTTTCAAATTGCTCCGAACGCGCCGAATCATACTTAGACTACACGGAATGACACCAAATTTTGCGTGCAAGTCTTAAATCACCATACAAAACTATTCCTAAGCTTAGAATTCCAAACGGACCTCGATTACTCCAAAATATACTCCAAACCAAATTTAAATAACCTTAAAACCTTCAAATAATCAACTTTCACTGTTAAGCGCCGAAACGCTCCCGGGTTGTCCAAAACCCGATCCGAACATACGTCCAAGTCCAAAATCATCATAAGAACCTATTGGAACTGTCAAATCCTGATTCCGAGGTCGTTTACTCAAAACATTGACCGAATTCAAACTTGGCCTTTCAAAGCCAAACTAAGGAACTAAGGAGGAAAGATTATTACAATGATCTCATTAAGAAGGTGAAGGCAGAACTACACTCCTGGAAAGGGAAACTACTGTCTTTTGGAGGCAAAGCTACTCTCATATCTAGTGTACTGCAAAGTTTACCTACTCATTTTCTGTCAATGTTGGATCCTCCTGACAATGTTCTTGAACATTTGCATAAGATCTTTGCTAGATTCTTTTGGAGTACTAAAGAAGAAGGTAGAAGCAGGCACTGGACCAAGTGGCAGAACTTGTGTCTTCCTAAAGAGGAAAGTGGATTAGGGTTCAAGTCTTTATTTGATATTTCTAAAGCCTTGTTTGCCAAGTTATGGTATAGGTTCAGGACATCTAAATCATTGTCGTCGAACTTTATGTGGAATAAATATTAAAAGAAGGAGCTACCTACTGTGGTACAATTTAGAGAAGGATCACATGTGTGGAGGAAAATATTAGAGGCAAGAGAAGAAGTTGAACATGAAATTCTGTAGGAGATGAATATGGGATCCACTAATGTTTGGCATGAAAACTGGACTGGCATTAAAGCTTTGTATCATGTAGTACCCCCAGATTTCAATATCAATGAAGAACTATAGGAAGTGGTAGACTTGAGGACTGAAGATGGATGGAATGATCAACTTCTGGATCAATCTTTTTCAGAAGACATTGCAGATCATATAAGGCAAGAAGTATACTTTGATCATAGTCATGAATTTTGGGACACACCTAGGTGGATGCCTACAGCTTCATGTAAGTTTACAGTCAGTAGTGCATGGAAAATCCTAAGGCATAGAGCTCCTACATATCCAGAATACAAACTACTATGGACCAAAGGTTTACCTTTCAAAATATAATTCTTTCTTTGGAGATTATGGAAAGGTAAGGTACCTACAAATGAACTATGGAGGAGAGGTGGATACCTCATTGTTTCTAAGTGTTGGTGCTGCCTACCACCACAAGAGGAAATATTTCAGCATATTTTCCTTACAAGTCCTACTGCTTCTAGGGCATGGAAGGTATTTTTGCAGGTTGCAGGTGTGGTGGTGAATATGGTACAGATTCATCAGGTGATTAGGGCATGGTGGAGTGCTGATTGTTGTGCTAAGCTCAAGCCATTGTTTCAAGCTGCTCCGGCTATTATCTCTTGGGAACTTTGGAGGTGGAGGAATACTATGAAGCATGAAGGTGTTGTCGTCTCTTTTAATAGGGTGGTACATGAAGTTAATAAAATTCTATATTACCTTGCAAGAGTAAGGTATCCTTGGCTGCCAAATATTCCTCTACTTTGGCCAAATATGGTTTGTTTCTTTGAAGGCTATAAGCCTTATGTTGTTACTAAAAGAGTTACTTGGCATGTGCCTTATGAAAGGTGGTACAAATGCAATACTGATGATGCTTCTAGAGGTAACCCTGGTTTTTGTGTGAGGGATTGTGCTGGAGATGTGGTGTATGCGCAGGCAGAAGAGATAGGATTGTCAACTAATATTGTAGCAGAAGCAAAGGTATCACGACCCAAAATCCCACCACAGGCGTCGTGATGGCACTTAATCTCTAAGACTAGGTAAGCCGATTACAATTACAATTCAAGCCATTTTATTTTCGAAACAACAATTAAAATAATAATAACACCTTCCCAAGACTGGTAATATTGAGTCACAAACTCTAACTGAATACATACAATGATCTCAAAGATCGAATATATAATATTGTTCGAATAAGAGTTAACAGTACAATAAAATGAAAAGACTCCAAGGGACTGCGATGACCAAGAAGCTCTACCTTGAATCCTTGCGATCAACACACTAACTCTGCTCGAGTCCGATATCTCCAATACCTGGCTCTGCATAAAAATGTGCAAAAGTGTAGTATGAGTACACCACAGTCGGTACCCACTAAGTATCAAGACTAACCTCGGTGGAGTAGTGACGAGGTACAGTCAAGACACTCACTAGTCAAATAACATGTGCAATATAGCAGTATACAATAGTACTGGAAAATAACTAGCAAATAACAGCAAAATCAACCAGTGATATAACATCAAGGCAACAAGAACATCATAATTATTGCTCAAATGAATAAGGAACACAAGTACAACCAATTAATCAAGTCCTTCAAATATAAATTCTTCACATATTATTCTTTAAGATAAATATCTTTCGAATATACTTCTTTTGAATAATCTTTCGAATGTATTTCTTTCAAATAAATATCTTTTCAAGTAAAAGTCACCATGTCATACCTCATTTCACAATCATAAAAAATTACGGGTGTCAGCCCACTTTTATATTTTTCACGGCACCTCGTGCCCATATTTCTATTACAACTTCACAGACAACTCATGTGCCCAAAAATATCAATATATAAAAATCGTAGGATCAATTTATTTTCGATAAAGTAAGGTTAAAATCTTTAAATTAAGTAAGAAATCAACAAAGAAATAAGTTTATTTTAGAAATAGTTTGAGTGATGAAAAATGATATTTTCAATCTAAATAAAACGTCAAATAATCTACTGATTTGGATGCAATACTGATTAAAATAAAATATAATAGTAACTTCTTTTATTTAAAATAACTCAGTCATCAAAAATCGGTAAACACCAGGAATATAAATCTTCAGAGTCTCATACTAAAAACAACCCGAGCCAACACAATACATCAAGGAATACAAACACATATAAAAATTAAATAATACATCACGGAAGATCACAAGGATTTACCTATCACGGAAATATAAAATAACCAAAGACAAAAGCAACCGTAGAGAAATGTCAACTAAAGGGCACTCCCGAGATACCGTCTTGTAGTTCCAAAAGTAAATGCTCAATAGGGGATCTCCCGAGGTACCACCTCGTAGTCCCAAAAGTAAATATGCAAGAACAATAATGCCCCCAGGCCATCACAAGTCATCACAATTCAATTCCCGATATAGCCCACCTTGTCTCGCCATGTGCGCAATAATAAAGTAAATGCCCGCCTTATCTCGCCACACGCGCATAATAGTATTCCTACCTTGTCTCGCCACATGCGCATATATATATATATATATATATATATATATATATATATATATATATATATATATATATATATATATATATATATATATATATATGACCAATGTGATCTCGCCGCATGTGAATAAATCAATATTAACAATAGCACGACAGAAACCTCGTGCAAACACCCGAATAAACCTCCCAACAATATAGCGTGCTAATATCACATCTCATAAATTGCACCTCAAGTGCTCAAATATTACAACATATCACAGATTAAACATCAAGTGCTCAAATATTACAACTTACCACAAAAATTAACAATATATTATTTTCCACAATAAGGAGCCCATGGCTCGACCATAATGTGCACAAAATCTTAACAAAATATCCGGGAGTGTACAACTCATCAAAATAATATTTCACATAAAATCAAGGTGGTAATCACACCAAATCATCGTATAAAAATAATTTCAACAAACAAGGATCTAGGCATGACAAATAGAGGATTTAATAAGTTCCAATAATTTTTAATTTAATACATAAGGGTGTCTAAGAATTTTAACCAATGTAATTTGCACATATAAACCAAGTACGTACTCATCACCTCGCGTACATGGTTTTCAATTACACAATTTGCAAATAAGACTCAATGCCTAAGGGGTATTTCCCCCACTCAAGGTTAGAAAAAATACATACCTTTTTGAAGTTATGCCGATATTCCAAAATCGCCTTCTTTCTTGAATTGACCTCCGGACCGCTCAAATCTAACCAAACTAATTATATAACTTCATTAGAATTCATCGAAAATAATTCTGGATAATAAAACGTCGACTTAAAAATATATTCTAAAAGGTCAACAAAAGTCAACGCGGGGCCCGCCTCTCGGAACCCGACATAATTTCCATTATAACCGAATACCCATTCCGATACGAGTTCAACCATACCAATTATATCCAAATCCGACTCCGAATCGGTATTCAAATCCCAAAAATTCATTTTTATGGAATTTCTACAATTTCCCCCAAATTTTCATCTCAAAATACTGATTAAATGATGAAAGCAATGATATATTCATGTATGTTAACCAAATCTGAGTTAGAATCACTTACCTCGATGAATTTCTTGAAACACCCATGAAAAATCGCCACAAACCGAGCTCCCAAAGTCCAAATATAAAATAATAACCTAACCCAGATATATAATATCAAGTCTGCTTTCCCAATGTGCGGTTCGCACATTTTCAAGTGTTGCCACACATTTCCAAGTTCTGCAGCCGCACAATTTTGAGTGCGATTGCACTTTACTGTAACAGATTACCAAGCTTTAGTAAACTGCCCATAACTTTCTGTACAAATGTCCAAATGATTACTTCTATACCTTTCTGGAAACTAGATTCAAAGGGCTATAACTTTTATTTTTAAATCATCTCAAATTCGTTGTAGATTAAAAGATATAAGCCTCCTAAGTCAGACCATCGAACCTGAAGAACCCCTAATTTGCGGCCGCACACAAAATTGTGCGGTCCGCACTTATCCTCTGCGGTCCGTACCTTTCCTCCGCGGTCCGCATTTTCCTCTGAAATGCGGCCATACTCAAAACTGTGTGGTCCGCGCTTTTCCAAAAGTTTCAGAACAACATTAGAGTGCCGAAATGCCCGGACATAGCTCAAAACTCACCTCGAAACTCACCGAGAAACTCGGGATCCCGTTCAAATATACCAACAAGTTCCATAACATAACACAGACCTACTCGAGGCCTCAAATCATATCAAACAATATCAAAATGACGAATCGCACCTCAAATCAAAATCTCTGAACTTTGAACTTTTAAATTCTATATCTTGTGCCGAAACGCATTAAATCAATCTGGAATGACTTCGAATTTTGCACACAAGTCATAAATGACATAACGAAGCTATGAAAATTTTTAGAACTGGATTCTGACCCCGATATCAAAAAGTCAACTCCCCGGTCAAACTTTTCGAAAAATCAATTTTCGCCATTTCAAGTCAAAATCCACTACGGACTTCCAAATAATTTTCTGGACACGCTCCTAAGTCCAAAATCACTATATGAAGCTATTGGAATCATCAAAATTCAAATTCGAGGTCATTTACACATAAGTCAAATCTCTGGTCAACTCTTTTCATTTAAGCTTCAAAAATGAGAATTGTTCTTTTAATTAAATTCCAAATCTTCCGAAAATCAAACTCGACCACACCCGCGGGTCATAATACATATTACGAAACTATTCGAGACCTTAAGTCACTGAACGGGGCGTTAATTTTTAAAACGACAAGTCGGGTCGTTACATTCTCTCCCTCTTAAACATATGTTCGTCCTCGAACGTGCCAAGAATTATTCCGATAACATTAGATTACTGAGTGCATTATTTAACACATACTCACGGATGATTCTACGTCACCGTAAATTTAACAGGGGTTCGACAACATCATCTCAGTGGAGATTATTTCTTTTATTCACACTTATAAGCCTTTAAGCCAATTCCTTACACTCCAAATAAATTTCAAATTCCTTACATCAACACACGGTATTAGTCTCAACCAGATATAGCAATTCGTGCCTATGCACACATCATACGTATGTCCATAATCATATCTCTGGTCGTAATAGTTGTTTATAATTAATTTCAGCATCCTTAATTAGTCTCATCTTAACCAAAATCTCATATCTAATTTTCACAACACCGATGGCAACACACGAGGCATGAAGACCTCATAGTTATTTACCTAAATTAACGGGTCATATTTAACGCTGCCTGGGGACTCGCCTTGTAGGCTAAAACTCAATAATCACAACAGAAATATGGTAAATTATGCATAGAGAAATTCATACAAGAATTATTTTTAAATAAGCCTAACATGCATGACTCCATATAAGTACTATAGTACAAATTTAATTTCACATGGGAGAATTTAAACACATAAATTTTTATCACAAGGATCTCGTCCTTATATAACTTCCACCGCGGCTCGTAGCCCGGTTTAAACATATCAAATCATATTAAAATATGAGGATCCCGTCCTAAGTTCTGAATCACAAGTATTTTGCACATTGCGCCAACTGAAATTTTCAATTTTCTTTCTTTCTTCTTTTCAATAAATTTCGTAAACAAATTTTTTTTTCACAACACATAAGGAACCCTCATACCGGTAGGGCATATAATTCGTAAAATTGAATTCAATTATTCCGAAATCACATCGAAACCCACTGTAGTGAGAATAAGAAGTTACCTTTGGACTCATAGCCCACAATAATGTACAAAACAAAAATAATACATACAAGCTAACACCATAAAATCTCCCCACAGGGATAAACATATAAGTGGGCCACAAAGTTACGAAGCTCACCCATAAGTAGAGTATAATAGGAGAACTCGCCTCAAAATTCAGAACCAAATCAAATTAAGGAATATATCATTTTATAACATATCAGGATCATACCTGTAACGACACCATTTGGTGTAATGGCCTCAACCACACCATAACAGATATATCAACGGGCTGGGCCTCCCCCTCTAGGGCACCCTCTACCCTCTTGTCCTCCACGCCTAACTGGCTGTGCATGTGGGGTAGTAACTGCATTAGGGCCCATAGCCTGAGGTTTCTAATAAATTCCACCCCTCCCAAGTCTGGGACAATCTCTCATAATGTGCCTAGTATCACCACACTCATAACAACCCCTCTGAGGTCGCGAATGCTCATACCGAGACTGTGCCGGATAACTAGAATAACCATTGTAAGAATCTCGTGTCGGTGGTGCACTATAAGAACTTACTGGAGCACCCAGAGTAATCTGATGTGCGGACTGAGCTGGCCGACTGCTCGAGCCTCCGCCATAATGGGTCATAGCCGAAGAGTAAAATCCACTGAACCCTCCAGATCTTTGATGTCATGTCCCGAACCTGGGGGGCGAGACCGGCACCCGGTGCCTCACCTAACCTAGCATATCAACTTGTGACTAAGGGACTCTGAACATATAATGTCATAATTTGGCCATGGGGCCACATTGGAAGACACTTTGCGAAGCAAAATATAAAACTGAACGGAAACTAGCGCTGACTAAAAAATAATATAAAGTTGGGCTGACAAGGCCGTCATGACTACTATAGCTGACAAACCAACAAATTATACATATCAGGTCTACAAGTCCAACATACTACACTAGCTGACAGGATATGTCTACAAGCCTCTACTGATGGATATATTATGATCGGAACAGGGCCCCGACCTACCCATAACATATATACATACATATAGAAGATGTACACAAAATCGTAGACTCGACAACTCCGAAGGACGTGGAGTGATGTCGCCCAAACTCACACCACAAATATAGGTAGTGAGGCGATCGAAGCAATAATAAAACCTAACGCAAGTGGGTCGAATCCTCAAGGAGTTAGAATTGGGATTAGGTATATATTTAGTGTAATTGTACGATATGCCTTAGATTATACTTCCACATTCTTGTTTGTTGTTTCTACTTCTACTTTAAACTATCGATTGCAATTATAAAACTAGAAGACAATATTTTTGGTTTTGGTTGTTTTCCAAATGATAAAAGATCTAGGGTCGTAGCGTCCACCTAGGTGGTTACCTAATGGGTTGTAAATTTTAGGGCAAGTTTGATTGGTCGGGGTTGTAATATAGCAATCACATGCAATTACCCACTCTATACCTCTCGGTAGTTTGAGTGATTTTACCCAATTTGGCTTTCTCAAGTCCAACTGGGTATTGCACAAATCAAGTGATAAATGCTCAAGTCGGGTCTTACTATCTCTAGATTCAACCCTTTAATTGGGGCTACCAATTTCTTGAGTTCACCCTAATTTCTTGTTAGCCAAGTTTTTCTAGACTTAGTCTCTCTTTCCCAAGTAGAGACTAAGTCAATTAGGCATGAATCAATGTTTGCAACCATTAATTCTTGAATTCAAGCAAGAACTAGGCTAAATATCACTAACCCAATCACAAACAAGTCCTAAAGCAAACACCCATTAAGTACTCACACTAGGGTTGGGCCACAACCCTAGCTAGAAATTTAGCTACCAATGAAAGATGAAGAAATACAAGCAGAAATTAAGATAGAATGCATAATAATTGATTAGGAAAAGAAAATTTAATGTTTAAATGTTAAGCTAGTACAAAGTTGCCCAATACAGTAAATAAAAACGCTCTCAGTGTTTAGGTGCATAAAACTTAACCTAAAAATGACAAAACGTTTTATACTAAGATGAAAATATATGACAAAAATGCCCCTGCGAAGGTTATGCGGCCGCATAATTTTGTGTGCGGTCCGCATTCTTGGAACTTGGGCTTGGCACTTTGGGATTTCTGCGGACCACATAAATATGAGTGCGACAACGCTTCTAAGTGTGCGGCCGCACAAAAAATAGTGCAGTCCGCATTCCAACTTGACTCTGAAGTCCCATATCTATGATCTTTGTCTGCTGCGGACCGCGTCATATTGAGTGCGGCTGCACTTGATATTCTGCGGCCGCACAATTATGGTGTGGTCCGCACTCCTTGAGATAAAATGCAAGTAAAAGAGAGCAAATACGCGATCAAAATCCCTACTTATTATGGAGCTTACCAATCAGTCTGAACTCAGGAAATACCTACTGAGGAGGTCTACCTGTCTGTCTATCTGAACCTATACGCATGAAATGCAGCGTCCCCAGAAAAGGGACATCAGTACAAAATAATGTACCGAGTATATAAGGCAATAAGATAACTAAAAGCTGAAACTGAACTGATAATATAATAACTGAAAGTAACTGGGAGTCAAAGATGATCTGGAGATATACTTACCTACTGATACTGACTCAACTCCTTCAATATAGTAAGTAAAATAAATGTCCGGCCCTATAAGGCTCGGTACATGTAACTGCTCGGCCATTATAGGCTCGCTCATAGGCGCTCGGCCATACTAGGATTTGTATCTTGGCCATCTTGGGCTCACTCATAGGCGCTCGTCCATAGTAGGCTTGGTATATAACTTACCATCTGATCAAAGGTTGCCGAATAGGGGCCCGCCCACCGATTATAGCTTGATGGTGGTGAAAATACTGTAATACCGTATATATATATATATAGGCCCTCTGCTCTCTTGACTGAAAAAAGACAATAACTCAATTGAATATAAAGTCCCGATAAGGGAGAATACTATAACTTATGAGACTATGATAATGTATATAAATTCGGGAGTATGAACTTCTCTTTATGCCTCGTTATCAAACACATGTAGTTACAAGATCATGCCAAAATGAAGGAAGGGCTTAGCCTTAACATACCTTATCACAATCTTTCCAATCACCAAGTTGAACTCGCCCCTTCTCACCTTAATCTAAAACAACGATAATAATACTATCATTAAGTTACAAAAGGTACAACTATCGCACAACGAATGATAAGCTAATTTTGTATTAAAACGAATAGTGATGTGTGGCTATAATTCATGGTTTAGCACACTATTTGCCTAGCATTTTATACGCTTTAATGATAACTTACACTTTATTTGCTCGTAATGAAGTCCATTTTATGTGTAGGTGAATTGGAGATGAAAGCAGAGCAAAAGGGATACTTAAAAGTCGAAAGCGTTCTCGGGAAGCAGTTGAAAAGGAGAAGCTGGCGAAGCCAGGCCTACACCAGGCGTTATACCTGGCAAAACCAGGCATAGAGCAGGCCTTATACCTGGCGACGGCAGACTTGTAGCTGGTGAGAGACCTGACAAAGTGGGGCAGAAGGCTAGATTGACCAGGCCTTACACCTAGCGACGCCAGGCCTGGGGCGAGGTCCACCAGGCGTTAGGCCTCGCGAGGCCAGGTCTGGGCATGCATAGTCCGAATTTTGAAGACTTATTTCGTCTTTGGGTTTGACTAGGACTTTGCCTACATATTTAGGTATTTTCCTACACATATAAAAAGACATAAAAATGCCAGTTTTGAGGACTTGTGCAACCTGAGGAAAGAATAGCTTGTGGAATCAACCGTTGGGAGTTAGAATCATCGATTTCTACATCCTATCATCTTTACTTTGTAATTGAATTATGCAAAATATTTGGGATATTGTTACTATGAGTATGAGTAGCTAAACTCCTAATCTAGGGTTTTGATGGAACCTATTGAAGGATGATTTTCTTGTTACGTTAATATAAATTTGCTGTAGTATTTTCTCTATTTGTTCAACTATATTATTCATGTGGTTGATTGAAGGGCCCTCAATTAGCTGTGCCTATTTAGTATGTATTACTCAGGAGAGAGTGCATATTTAGGTAGTTATTGAACAACATCTCTCCTAACGTATATGAGGGATCAATACGAAGGGTTTAAAGGTGGGATTAGGGATAACGAAACCTTGGTACGATCTGAGTGAGTCGTACTTAATGCCAGCTAGCGTAATTCAGGAGAATATGTCTAGTAAATTATGGTAATTACTCGGGAGAGAGTTACAATAGTCATAGTGCTCATGATCGATAGAGAAGACTTAGGCAAATTTATAAAAAATGTAGCGGAAAAGATTCCGACAATAGGGGAAATCACAACTTTAGATCATTCCAATTCTTGTTTACAAACTGGTCGTAGTTAGTTATTTATTATTACAATTTCATTACGTAATATTTAATTAATAAACGTCCAAATTATTATTTAAATATTTCTTAAGATTGATTGCGTGAATTTGTGCGGGTCTAGCAGCTGTGGTTGATAGGTTAATTCCCTGTGGGATTCGACTTCGGACTTATTAGCCGGAATATATTTGCGACGACAACTTGTCATTTTTATAAGACATAGTTGAGCATGATCACACAACATCTCCCCTATAATCCTTACTTCCTCCAAATTCAAGATAACGCCAACAACACCAAAAACAACAATAACAACATATATATACATTATTTTCCAACCTTATGTACACCACAAAATACTACAAAACATCCCAACACACCCCAATCTTTTCATATACAAAACAACCACCGTAGTAGTGTCAACAACCCGAAAATATTACGACGAACGACCATCCCAACATCCTGAATTTATGTGGTGTTTCTACACACTCTTCCTCCTCCAAAACTTTACAAACCAATAGTAAAACACGCAGCCCAACAGCAACACCAAACAGTCTACAAAATAGTCCACAAAACAGTCCACTACAAGTAAATAACTCGAACTCACGGCTTCCGATCACCGTCCCGTGAGTTCTTACAAATATAGAACAAATTACTATGCATATACAGCAGAAAAATATAGATGAAGGAGAGCAGTAAACTTACCTTATTTGTTGGATAACTCAGCTCCTATCTTGGTTCTTCAAACTCTAGGCTTTACCTCCAATTAGAACTTGAAAGGGAGAGAAAGTCAATTGGGGTTTGTGTGAAATATTTGGGACACTTTTTGCAGTGATTAAGTCTGGTTATTTTTTCCTATTATCAGTCTAATATATAAAGGGGATATTCCTTTAAAAAGGCCTCTTTGTACGACCCGAACTGGCCCATTTTTTGGATTCTTGGTTAAGCAAGTATGTGACAGTCTCCGCAGTCTCGTAAAATCGCACATATCTCTCTACTACGATATCGTATTGATAAAAGGTATAATTCTTTATAAAATAGACTCATAGATATTTAATTTGATGGGTAGAAAACCCCATAAATCTAAGTATATTGGGAGAAAATTACAGTTACATTTGACCCAAAGTTTCAGTAAAACTTATGAACGTAACTTGTGATGACTTTCATCGACTTTTGTTTCACCACTCGCTTGACTTCAAAACATAACACATGACTATCATACGACTAACATAACTTATAACATAACCTCATTGTTATATTAAACACCCTAGTCTCACACTAAAAGTACATGCTATAACATTCCCAACTTGTCGACTTTCGACGAAATATTATTTCTTTAACTCCTTTAGCTTCTGAACCTTCCAACCCTCTTTGTACTTGTTGTTCATGATCTTCAATATTTGTAACCTCCGAGGTAACATGATTAACTTACTTTATATATTTTCAAAGATGATCTCATTTTTTTTGGTCCTACATTAGTTTACTCACGACGCAGTTTTACGTACAAAAATATAGGGTGTAACATTATTCCCCCCTTGGGAACATTCGTCCTCGAATGTTTACTCTTAGAGACTTTGGAAAATTTTTGCCAGAGTCTCCTCCGTACACTAGACTAAAACCAACCTGCATGCAGCTAGAAAACATACTATGCATGCCATACATGGCCAATGTCTATAAATAGCAACACTTTGCCTCACACAGCCATAAATTATAAATACTGAAAGTCAAGAAATAAGAGCTTACCTGATGACCTACTAGCCTGAATAGAGTTGTGCTGTAGCATCCCATCTCGAGCCATATCTTCAGTTTGAAATAGGTAGGGGTATTTATACATTATTTATTCTCCGCTTCCCATGTCATCTCTTCCACATTCTTGCTTCTCCATAAAACCTTCACGGAGGCTACCTTCTTATTTCGTAGCTTGCGGATTTGTCGGTCTAGGATGAAAACTGGAATTTTCTTGTATGAAAAGTCCTCCGTAATTTGTACATCATCTGTGGGCACCACTCCGGTAGGATCGCCAATGCACTTCTATAGCATAGATACGTGAAATACCGGATGGACTGACTCTAATTCTGAGGGCAATTCTAACTCATAAGCTACTTGGCCCACTCTCCGAATGATCCTATAAGGCCCAATATACCGTGGGCTAAGCTTGCCTTTCTTGCCAAACCTCATCACGCTCTTCATAGGGGATATCTTTAAGAATACCCAGTCATTAACCTCGAACTCTAAGTCTCGTCGCCACACGTCAGAATATGACTTCTGACGACTCTGAGCTGTCAACAGCTGCTTCCGGATAAGCTTTACTTTCTCTAGGGCCTGCTGAACTAGGTCTGGCCCATGTAACCCAGATTCTCCAACATCAAACTACCTTATAGGAGATCTACACTTACGTCCATACAAAGCTTTGTACGGAGCCATCTGGATACTAGAGTGGTAACTGTTATTATATGCAAACTCGATAAGAAGTAGATGTTCATCCCAACTTCTTTTGAAAACTAACACACATGCCCGTAACATATCCTCGAGCGTCTGAATTGTGCGCTCGGCTTGTCTATCTGTCTGTGGATGAAAGGTTGTGTTGAGATTCACCTGAGTCCCTAGACCTCTCTGAAATGACCTCCGAAAATATGCTGTACACTGGGCCCCACGGTCAGATATAATAGATACTGGTACTCTATGTAGCCACACTATCTCCTTAATATATAACTTTGCATAATCTTCTGCTATATATGTAGATCTGACTGGTAGGAAATTAGCTAATTTTGTGAGCCTATCGACTATCACCCATATAGAATCGAACTTACGATGAGAACGAGGTAAACCCGTGACAAAGTCCATGTTTATCGCCTCCCATTTCCACGTCGGGTTCTCTATAGTCTGCATTAGCCCTCCGGGCTTGTGATGCTCTGCCTTCACCTGCTGGAAACTAGGATACTAGGCGATGAACTCAGCAATGTTCTTCTTTATATCGTTCCACAAGTATGCATCCTTAATGTCATGATACATCTTTATCGACCAAGGATGAATGGAGTATCACAAATAATGTGCCTCTGACATAATCCTGTCTCGTAGCCCTGCTACATCTGGAACACACAGACGACCCCTATATCTAAGAACCTTATCTCCCTTGAGCTCTAAAAATTACTTCGTGTCTTAAAAATTGTATTTACATTGAATTATTTTTAACCAGAGTCGATCTATTTTAATTTTTCATTTTGTTGTTAAATTAATTTTTTTCACACACATATACGTAAGGAAAAATCTTGTGTTGAATGACACTCTTTCTAAATATCTCCGCCACTATACGTATAGTTACTTGAGAGAATCTCAGAATCCTATCAACGTGCAAGTTAACGAATTCTTCTTAGTTGGACAAAGCGGGCAATATGGAGAAATGAAGTCTTGAAATTGCAAATACCAAAAAAACGAAAAGGGAAAGGAAGAAAAAGATGGCCCACGAGACACAAGGTGATTGAGAGGAGAAGGTTGTTGGTTTTGGGGGGGTTGAGATGTACCTAAGATGGTCAAGAATGAGTAAGTAGTCTGAAGTTACCAATTTTGAATAAGCTGAGGCTGCACAATCTAAACTAAAGATGGAACAAAAGAAAGGCATGAAGGGAAACCCATTAAACACAAGAATGGAGTCATCTACTTTTTCGGCTAAATTCTAATTTAGTTTTGCTTCTCCTGATCGCCCTAAGCTCCACTCTTTTGACTGATTGTTTGCATTGTATTATGAGCAGTAGCGTATGCAGAATATTTCATAAGCAATGACACAATTTGAAGAAGTGGACTAATGAACAAATAACTATAATGATAAGTGGTGTCATTTTTCTTATACAATCCTCAATATTTTTATTTTTCTTACATATCTAGTAAAAAATTTTGACGAAGCGGTGTCCCGTTACACCACATGCAACAAGGTGCATGCGTCCCCTAATCCCAGATTCTCTATTGCACCATGTGAATATGATTCTTATCACCTTTCCTCATGCTATCTGTACGCGGTCTTTTTTTTCCGACCTCTCACTTTGTTGTTCTTCTTCTGTGCTGTCGCTTGCATGAAGACCCCGATTAATTCGACTTCCCAAAATGCCCACCTCCACCACCACCCCTCACCACCACTACTGCCGCCCTTCTCCTTACAGGTTTGTATTTTCGCATCGTTTTAGTCGATTGATTGAATTTTAGAGAACTACATGGCAAAAAGAGGATTACTCGAAACAAACTTAGAAGATATTTTAGTAGGCCGATCACAAATGACTAAGACACCTTTGAGTACACCACATTTGAAGAATTATTCGTTTAACTTAAACTCGATTGGGTATATAAGTGATTTATGTAGGATTTTTTGCGATGGCATCAAACTAATATCACAAATCGGTTTATGAGCGAATATGGGTCTAGGACTATCTCAATTTTGAAACTTGTCCGAAATTGATATTTACTCCACTTTTTATTATTTAATAAAACAAAAAGGGAAAGGAAGAAAAAAGATGATAGCAAGAAGAAATAAAGAGACAACAGGTTGTTTGGTGTGTGAGTCTGTGTGTGTGTTGGAGAAGTACAGAAGAATGAGAAGAATGAGTTGGAGGTCCAAAATTACCAATTTTGAATAAGGTGAGGCTGCAAAATCTTTACTAAAGATGGAACAAAAAGAGAGGCATAAAGGGAAACCATTAAGCACAAGAAACCAAGACTGTCAATTTTGATGCATGGAGAGAAGAGCTTGGAATTCTAAAGTAAGAGTAGTCATAAAGCAAGTCCTTGGATTTGTCTTGTTTTTAGAAGAGGCTTCTATTCCTCCCATTGTCCAATACCTCTACTTTATCTGCCTTTCTTGCAACTGTTGTTATTCTCATTCTTTTGCCGCCTCAAAACTTATGTTCTCGCAATTAAGCCATTTCATTTCAAAATAAAAATAGCATAGAACAAAATAAAAAGGCTAAAAGCTCACTTATAATGGACCGGAGGGAGTAATGTATTAGCTGAACATGTTAGCAAAGCTAAAATGCTAAGAGGTTCAAAAATCAAGAGCAAGCAAGCCGTGAGCATAATCTGATGAGGTGGCAGATGAGTTGGCATAAAGTTCAAACAGACTGGATTGGTCATTGTTTGGTCCAAAAGAACAAGACAAATGATAGGGATGTGGGGAACAAATGTTAAGATTCTTGTCTTCCCAAGAATGGTTCCAATTTTAACTTTCTATTCAAACCTGCCAGTGTCTTCTAAAACAGCCTTATATTATTGCTTCCATAGCAGGTTCATGATTGAGGTGAATCTTGAACTTCTTAAGATATTTGCCCTGGGTCCCTCCCTGCTTTAGTACCTTTAGTTTTGCAAATCCCATTAAAGATGACACACAAGTTTATATATAAATTCCTTAGGAAGATATAATGCAAGAGTATAGCCACAGACAAAGCACTTATTCTCTCTTCTATTCCTCTTTAAGTGAAGAAATATGTGCTGTTCTTCCTGTAAGGTGATGGTTCTAATTCTTTGTATTGGGTTCTTAAATATTCAACCAAAGATGGTTTCTGCTCTGGGAAGTATAGATATTGCTCTCAGATGGGGAGAAGGCAAGTTGTTTTTTCTCAGAAGTTCTCGGATTCTAAAGGCTGTTGACATGCAGGATCTACACACACAGCTGAATATAGCGCCTGCCCCTGCAATAACGTTTGATCCAAATCAATCGAGCAAAAGAAGTGTGAAAAAAGGATCAGACCCCATCCACAATAGGTGTTGACGATCTTCGCAGAGTATGCAAAGATGAAACCATAACAATACTCAAGAGCAAAGAAGGAAATGGCTGCCTTCTTTTTTCATCAGAACATTTTGTTCGAGTATAAGTCATTATTTGAAAGCAGACGATGAAAGAGGGCAGCCAGCAGCTTCATATGTTATGTAAAGCAAGAACCATAGTCAAATAGATTAGGTTTGTCATGCTCATTGTGATACACAACAGAATGTTATCTTACACTACATAGGTTTTGTTAAACTTATCATTGTTTTGTTGTTTGAATATCAGTCTTTATTCAAAGCAGAAGATGAAAGAATGCAGAACCTCATATTTCTTGTCAGATAGATTAGGATTTGCAATCTTGCTGTCATGAACAAGCAAAATGTTATCTTCAACTATATAGGTTGGTTAAACTCATCATCACCTCTTGTGCATGCAGAAACTTCATATGCTATGTAAAGCTAGAACAAGAGCAAAATAGAAAAATATATCCATGCGCATAATAGTTAATTTCAAACATCAGCAATTCTTGCATGTATGATGAATTACATTGAATTTTCTGAACCTTTTTCTACTGCGCAATTTTCTTCATCTCATGCATATGCTTACGATAGTAACATATTGTCAAGACTGTCTATTGTTGGTTTCCTTTATTCTCTGCTGACAAAGTATCACTCTGCATTTGAGTTAATTTCCATTTACATCAATGGTAATATTCTGGTTGTAAATAAAACATCTCTGCCAGAGAACAATCCAAGAGCCATAAACTTGTATATGCAACTTCATAATGAAAATAATATACAAGGAGTTGTTAAGAATGGCACAAAACAGTTAAATATATTCATAGTGCAAGTACTTCTTAAAGAATCGAGACTGACCTCGCAGCTGATCTCCTATTAGAACTAGCGGTCCTTGAGGAACAGCTGTGAACTATGGTATCTGTTGTTGCGATGAGCCTTGAGTTGTATAAATGACAATTTTCTTGAAATTGCCTGCCAAATCATATCCACTGCATCATTAGGTTGGGATGGATGTTGGTATTCAAAATGTTTGGTGAGCTCCTTTAGCCTTTTCCACATTTTGGTCCATTGATCCTCCTTGATTCCTCTAAGAAAGTTCAGAAGATAACCCTTCTTTACAGCATCTGAAGAACGGACAAAAATGCAGAACTTGGAATAATCTATAACATCTTCAAATGGTAGCTCAATGTCATCGCTAATTATTACAGGAACACAGTGACTAGCAATGGCATCAAATAGGCGATTGGAAGAGGGAGTGTCTCCAGCAATATTCAGGCAGAATTTTGAAGAGGCCATTCCTCGTCCAGCCTCCCTGACGCCGTTTGATCTGATGCTCCCAAAGGTAAAGTGTACATCTTTTTCATCCTTGAGAAGGTAGTATAATTCTTGACGGATTGTTCCACCCTGGTATTATATAAGCAAAGAAATGACATCATGTACTTCAGGTCAACAGCATAACGATCAAGCTCCTATTCTCAAGCTTGAAAATGACGTTTACAAGAAAATCACAATTTTGTTACTTAAGTGACATCTCAAAATCATAATAAATAACTTCATTTTTCTGTTTGGCTTCTTCTGTTCCTATATCTCTTCTTTCTTGAGGAGCTACTGACAGTACCAACAGCTCATCATGGGATTCTTCCCGAATTTCTTTGATAACCTTAGAACTAAATTAGATCTACAATGTCCTGAAACTATTAAAACAATTAAATCCATGACATCTTCCAAATTCCAAACACGATATTCAAATCTTAATAATCTATCATATTTGGATAAAAGAGAACCAAGGGAGTAAAATGGGGAATGGCCAACGTTGACTCCGGGGGAAGGGGTTGGTGGTAGGGTTTGTGTAGGTTATCATCATATTAATAAAGGTCAACAAAAAAGGAGAAAAAGAGAGAAATCTGTTATACTTGAGCGATAGAAAGAAAGAAATAATTTCAGTTCCTCTCTTAAATGCTGTACGTCCTCAACTATTCCAATATTACAACATAGAAACGGCTATTGTCTGGAGGTACCAGGCAAGAGAATATTATGGTGCATGCTATTTGTGAACCATGAACAATTTAAGTAGCATAGGGGATTCAAGGACGACAAAGGTTTGAAATGAAAAACTGCTGCTACTTTATTCTTTCAAATTGATTTCGTAATTTCCAGTGAAGGTTTTACCATAATTAATAAGAGGATATGTAGAAATTTATCTGGCAATAGTACTCAATTTTCGCTGCTGTTAAGTAGATTGGGGTGCACCGACTAAATGCAGGCTATGTTATAGTTAGATATAGATTTAATTTTATCTGCCCTGAAAATAGCAACACAAGCAACAATATAAAATGTAGGCAAAAGAAGATATGCAACTTACATCTTTCCTATAAATTGCCCCCTGGAAATAAACCAATATATCACGCTGTCTAAAAGAGGGCGAGTTCTCAGCATCTAATGTCCTGACCATATGTTTGTAAGGAGCAATCACATCCTTTTCAATGTTTGCTGTTTCAGCTCGGTACCTTCCAAAATCTGCAAGGACAAACATGGCTGATCCCAACTTCTTTCTTGCAACCAACATGCTATTGGGATGGTGAGCGACAATCAGATGATCCGCCCCACCCTTTAACTTCCACTCATCTCTACTTCTTAAATATTCCACCACTCTATCCTGTAGTATTCTATTTAGACTTACCTTCTCCTTCCCATGAGGCTTAGAATGCCGATTGTAACTCAAAGACGAAAAAAAAGCCACAAAAATCACATCGGCTTCACTTGAATTCTGCACTCTAATAGCAGTGCATGGTCTAGTAATATTTGGTATATTTGAAGATAGAAGGTCAAGTGTAAGCCAATATTCGATGCTATGCTGTAAATTTAAGCCGCCAGGGTATGAGGGTACTTGACCCTGTATACCAACATTAGGCCACATTTCATTCCCACTTCCTTTCCAACCTAATAGCCCAAAGTGAAATTCAGGGGGTAAGTCATGCATATACACCCTAAGAAGAGCTTGTTTCGCGTCACAAGCTTTATTAACTCCTACTCCAGCTGAACTGTTGCTGGAACTGGATGTTTGACACGCTACCTCTTGGCTTTTCAAGCTTTGTTCAGAAGAAGTTTCAGGGGTCAAGAAAGGGGTTTTAGATTCTCCACTTGTGACACTCGAGGTCGAGTAAAGGGAAGTAGTATTAACAAGAATTAACCTAAACACTGATCTTGGTATGAAAGAATTGTCAGCAAATTGAAGAAGGGACAATGAAGAAACTACCAAAACGAAAACCGAAATAGCTATTAAACAAGATAGAAACCTGGATGCTAGCATGCTCTTTTCAAGAAACAATGACATTTTTTAAGCTAAAGAGATTTATGCCAACAATACTGATATAAGAAAAATTAGTATCTGCTTTTTCATTCACACAAATTCAGCAGGCACTAACTACTTTCATAAACCCCTCAAGGTTTTCCAAGAACCAAAATTGGTAAAGTTGAGATTTTTCACCACCTAAATTTAGCTCCTAAAATCCATAAAGTTTGAATCTTTAACCAGAATTTATGCTTTTATACTGCAGAAGAAGCTAATATATACCTGCAATACCAAAGAAAAATAAGGAAGCAAGATTTATCAGACATGCATTAGCTGCAGAATTAAAAAAGCCATAAAAAAAAAAACTTTGTCAGCTGAAAAACAGATTATATTTACCTTTTATGATCTACTGAACAAGAAAAACCAAACCCAAATTGAGAAAAAAAGAAAAACATGAATCTTGATGATTTGCAAAACCGAATATTTAATTCTAATAAGGGTCATCAAGATTCATAGATATTCAAGAAAGGAAATACTCAGCTAAAAGTTGAAAGAGGAGTACCAGGTAAAGTTGATAGTACTTTCACATGGTTAGTCTGACCAGTTCCAGGCTTAAAAGGACCGATTCTTGGGATTGTTGGGTACAAAATATATTCCTTAAGCTTTCTTTTAATAGCCTTTAATATACTCTAAGTTAATACCCCATTTGATTTAATTAATGTCCATGTTAAAAATTGCAACTTTTGGAGAGGACTAAGAATGAAGTAACAGCTGGTGTAGTTGATTTTTGTGACCTCTACTTTTCTTGTGCCTTACCCACACCGCCATTCAGTGGCGGAGGTGTAAAATGACATCCTTAGCGAAGAAAATATATTGTGTAGCTAGATAAAAAAATAAATTATATATGTATATACAGGAGCGGAGCTATAGTTATGGGTACGGGTTCGGGCAAATCCAATAACTTTTTTCAGAATTCTGTATTTGTATTAAAATATTTATTAAATCTATATAAATATATACTGCCGAACCCAGTAACAAAAGGGGTCTTGGTTCAACGGTAAAGGTTATGGGTTTGTTGGAAAAGATGGGGGTTTGATTCCCCCTAGAAGTAATATTTTATTTTAAAATTTAGAACCCACACACTTAAATCTCTAGCTCCGCCTCTGTGTATATACTATATATTGACTCACCTTAATTTCTTGATATATTTACTTTTATATATTTTGACACACCTTAACGTAAATTTGATTTATTAGGGAAGACAAGATTCGCTTTAACCAATACGGTAATAACACATGATGAGGTTTTTGTTTCTTTCTGGTAATAGGTTCCTTTGAGATTACGGAGTCAAAGGAATTACGTGTCAGAACACAGGCAGTTGATCAAAGGTAAACTAATCTTGATTATTTTTGGGTGATGGGTCCTATTGACCTTCTGAGTAGGATTTACGTTGTCATCACCGGCATATGATTCCAATGATATAATGAATATATGACATGTATCTTTAAATACATTATTAATATTAGCACTCGCACGGACGTTAATCATATCAAATATTTGAATTATTTGGATTCTATATAAATAATCTTAAAATTTAAACGTTCTCGATAAATATAGATAATCATTGGATATTAATTGAGAAACACTACATGAAAAAGATTAACCATTTCTCAAATCTCCTTGTTATAATTCTATTTTCTTTTTTGGTATCATTTTCTCCGGTGTCATTGGATCGTAAAAATAGTCAGGAAACAAAATAGTAACTCATATTTATGGCAAAACAATCAAATGTTAAGACTATGAAGGACTCTTTGGATACGACTTGACTCTTTACTACTACTTGAACTCTTATTTGGTATGTTGATATCTTTCAAAAATTATTTCTATTTTAAAATTCCAGTTTCTAAAACTTTATTTTTCAATAATAATTATTTCTATAATAATGTAAGTGAAAATATTATACTTAATTCAAAACTCAGGCTATCTAAAAATTTAAATAATTCTTTAGCCAGTGAATTATTTTTTCCAGTCTGACTCCATTTTGATATTTGACACTAACCATGTTAAATATTTGAGTTATTTGAATTATATGTAAATAAACTTAAAATTTAAACCTTCTAGATAATTATAGATAATCGTTCGATATTAATTAAGAAACACTACGTGAAAAAAGACTAATATTTTCTCAAATGTCGTAGTGATAATTTTGTTTTCCACACCATTCTCATTGGTGTCATTGGAACATAAAAATAATCATGAAGCGAAATAATAACTTGTATTTATAGCAAAGCACAAAGGTTGACACAATATGAACGACTCTTTGGTTACGACGTGACTCTTTTACTACGACTTGAACTCTTATTTGGTATGTTATTTTCTTTCAAAAAATATTTCTATTTTGAATTCAATTTCTAAAACTTTATATATATTTCAATAATGATTATCTTTATAATGATGCAAGTGAAGATATTATCCTCAATTTTAAAAACACTTTAATCGGCTATCTAAAATTTTAAGTGATGCTTTAGCCGGTGAAACTTTATTTCAGTATGACTCTATCTTGAGTTTAATAATGTCTCTAGCCACATATTTTGAATTTTGAATAGGTTTTGTTCGTTGAATTGTTACATGTTAATTAATTGATTGTTATTATATAACATTGCATATATTATCTTAAAATTTCCAAGTAATATTTTTTCTCGACACCATATTTGGCTTAACGTCAATGCAAACTACTCAAATTGCATTTAAATTCAGATTCGAATATCATATCAGTTTGTTAGTGATAGTAATTATTTTTAAAACAACACACTATGTAAATTAAAAACAATATTCTAAGATATACTTATCTTATAATTTTGTATTTGAGTTGAAAAATATATTTGAAATCGATGAGATCAGCTTCCAAATTTTTTATACTCAACAAAGATGAAACATAAGAAACAATTCGTTGTCATCTCTTATTTCTGGTTATTAGATTTTCCATACATTTTTTCTATATTTATTTTCTTTTATATTATTTTTTATGTCTTTCTTTTTTTACAAAAAAATAATTTATTTCGCCGTAAATGGATGAGTTTTAATAGAAAAGTCCATAAGAAATTTATTTCTATTTTTAGTCTTTAGTTGATTCTTTCGTATTTTTCTTTTGGCTTTATCTAATCAACCTAAATAGGTGCTCACTCAACCACTTAAATTAAAAAAAATTGAAGGATATATAATTTATATATAGTTCATATATAATATGTGTATAATCGTGTGTTATCGGTGTCACGACCTATTTTCTGAACAAGCCGTGACCGGCACCCGATCACTAAATATGACCGAGCGAACCATCTGTGCTTATCAAATCTATTATAACTTCAAACTTTATATGCAACAAGGCAATACTTTAACCAAATACTTTTGATTAATTTAAATATTTAAAATAAATCAACTCCAAAACTTTATTCGTAGTAACTACTGAAATACTGCTAAGTTATTATCAAAAACATCTGAATCTTAACCCACCGACTGTGTCTATGAAGCCTCTACTGATAAACTGACGCACTGCTCAGGACATGAGAATTCCTGGCCAGTTCTCTAAGTGAACAAAGAAATAGCTAAATAAAGATGACTCTAAGGAGTACTCCACGAACAAAAGCGGAGCTCACCAATAGCACTGGAAGTGAGGGAAGTCCTAACACGTAACCTGCTCGCCTGTAAAACTGGTTCCTACGTTGTACCGCAGACCAACGTAGGTTCCCAAAAGAGAACGTCAGTACCATCCATTGTACTCAGTGAGTCTCAATGACAGGGGACGAAACTTTAATAACATATACATTACAAGCAAAGATTCTAAATGCATGTAAAACATAAAGCTTATAAGAACAATTCTAAAATAATTGCATAATAGCAGTTTATGAATATTCTAAAAGAAATTCTTTTCTTTCTTTTTTTCTTTTAAAAAAAAATACATCACTTTATACTTTGGGAGTTCCAACTATCCTGACCTATTTCTGTCTTAGTCACCATGTGATTGGCACGGGTTCGATCCCAACCTGATCGAATAGGCCCAATCCACGAGGTACCACTCGCTTCATGGTTCTCAGCGCTCATGTATCATACCTTAGCCTGGCTAAGTAAATTCTCAATAACGAGACCCTCGGCTCGTGTGCTCCCTACTTTGGCACAAGTAGTTTCAGGAAGTCAACGCCTTGGTCAGGACCCTCGGCCTGGACGATGACCCCTTCTCAGAATAAAGGAAACTCCCAAAAATCTTTTCTTTCTAAAACTTCTTCTTGTGACTTTTCAAGTCTAAATCTTTTCTGGAACATCCTATACATACTCATGCTGGCATCCTTAAATGTAAAGCATGATATAAGAATAAAATAAACATTCAAAAGTATTTCTAAAGATTCTTGCTTCTTCATAAATTTTCAACATGAAAATGGCATATAAGAATAACACAAAAATCTGAAAATTTACGGCCTTTACAACATACACAGCAGCAACTTAACAGCTCTACACCTTCAAAGAATGAATCAAAGTAGTAGCTTTTGGGAATTTCTGGTCTTCGTAATATTTATATTAGTTTCTTGATAGATGTTGCAAGAAGTACTGTCATTCAATTGCATTTATTTATTTGTTTTGAATTACAAGAAAATACGCTAAAGACATGGTATTTATCTATAGGACATGCATGTTCATTGGAGTAACTAAGTATCATAGAATCTTTTGGTGTATACGGTTCCTTTTTCACATGATAACTCATTTTGTTGTTACGGAAGTTAAATTAAAAATGAAATTGGCTTGCTTTCTGGTCCTTCGAGTTACAACGTTGACTAGTAATTCTTCTGTTTCTCTTTCTATGTGATAAACTTATGTGTTGTTTGCTAATATATTAGAATAAATCATCTAAACTTTAACTAGAACAATTCTAAGTCAACAGGTGCTCATTCGCTCCAATTAAGTACATATTAACTCTTTTAAGCAATTCATCAAATATCTTGTATGCGTGCTTTTGTGAGTTAAACCACTTTAGTAACGGGTTATATCAACTCACCTCAAAACTCCTTGAGTCAATACGTAGGCCCCAGTCCAATTTATACCCGTCAAATAATTGATTCTACAATAACCAGTGCATTTGAATTAATTTCAAAGTTTCACGCCTAAACATGAAATTTACTGTTGATACAGAGAAAGAAGGTAATTAACTATCCAATTCTTATACTGTATAATAATTGAGAATAAAATTTTTTATATACCTGAGTACAAGAATTAGTTATTTGTAAAGAAATCTAGAACTTCCTGTTGCCTGCGTGAGTAAGCTGCCCGTGGTACTCTGTTCGTGAGAATGAACAGAATGCTTGTTCTCGTATAAGGATTTTCAATCCTTTTTGGTTACAACAACCCTTTATGGGCTTTTAGGCTTGCCCCCCCTTATTTTTGTTTTATTGCTTTTATTTATTTATTTTGTTTTATTTTCACTTAACTAATAATTAATAATACCCACTTTCAATAATTAATAATATTAAAATTATTAATATTCCCGTAATTATATATCCAATTCTTTATAAATAGAGAAGTAACTCAAAAATCAATCACAAGAGTTTAAATCCGTAATAGAAGTATAATTTAAGATTAAAAAAAATTAATTCTATATTTAGCGAGTGCTTAAACTTCTATAGATTTGAGGAGTGTTACAGTCGGTATATCAGTTATAAAAGTAAACAATAAATCTGGTCGGATATTTATGTAAATATTTCATAAGATTTCGAGTACTTGATTTTATCCATGATATGACTTCTATTATAATAATTTTAAAAACTCTCTACTAAAATTTCAAAAATACCTTATTCTTTTATTTTTAAATTATATCATATTTTAAAAAATAATCCCATTTCAAAATAATTTGTTTACGTTTTAAAAAATAATATTTCAAGCCATACCAATTGTTTTTAAATATAATTTGACTTCACTATGGCTGGCACCGTTCTGTGGGCCCGAAGCGGATCGGGCTCCAGTCTGCTTTGTACCTGAGTCTGGCGCTGCAACTGAGCTATCGCTATTTGCTGGGCTTGTAACATCTCGAAGATCATCCGTAAGCTGACTCCGATCTCATCCACGTTATGGGCGTTTCGAGCTACGGATCGAGTACCGCCCTGAATACTTTTTTTCGGTTCGGAACGCTGGTTCGCCTCAAGAGCCACTTGTGAATTGACGTCTAGTGGTACTTCGACTCAAATTTCAAGTACTTCGACTCGAGCTTCAGTGACATAGTTAAGTGGCCTTTCGGCCCTGGGTATCAAGTTGTTGGTTTCATATTGAAGCCCGGCTTCGTGGTCGATAGGCAAAGCCATGAATCGAGGGTTCGCCATTGCTGATTCGGAGTTGTAAACTGGTGCGTATTGCGGATTTGTATCAAACAACCACTGTTATGCTTAGCCCCACAGTGGGCGTCAAACTATTTACCCGGAAAATCGGATATAGTTGAATTTATAAGTAGTTCTAAGGATATGTGATATAACTTGACCTAAATCGTACGTAGAAGTGGAAATATTTAGATTCTTGGCTATAGAAATGGGATATAAATTATTGAACTAGAAGAGTGAGTATGCTGAGTAAAACAAGCTTAAGAGATTTATTCTTCAATAAATAGAAGTAGTCTTTTCTTCCAATGTATCCCCCTGCTTACAAGAATCCCCTCCCATTTTCTCCCTCTTTATAGTAGGGGGATGTTACTTTATTTATAATAAAAAATATATAGTGGAGAACCCATGATGAATTGTCTCTTCTTCGATTCCTGCCAAGATTCTCTCCCCTAGTGCGGTTGCAACGGCTCCTGTCTGCGAGCTCGATACTGGCTCGAGCTCGGTATTGGATCGAGCCCTCGGCCTTGAGTTCGAGTTCGACATTCGGGGTGAGTGTCAATCGATCGGTGCATCTCCGACAACCTTCTTCTTGCCTTGCGGTTCGATTTGGTCATGGGCTCGATAACAATATCGAGTCGATTCCTCGATCGGTCTTGGAGCTCGAGGCTTGTATGTACTATCCTCGAAACTCGTCTCGAGCTCTCACTTCGATCGCTTACCATTCGAACTCGAACAAACGTACGGAAGCCGAAATCTATTTCGACCGTATACATAAGCTAAAATAGCTAATATGTGATGTCTGTTGGAGTAAAAGACAGCTAGAATCGGAAGACACAATTAAAGGACACGTAATCTTTCCCACGCAAAAGAGCATTAGTGAGTGATGCTAAAAGTCCATAATTCCTTCAGATTTCATTAAGTGACAAGAAACAACGGTCGAAAACACGGCATATTTATATATAATAAAAATAAATAATAGAATTGAAAAATATTGAATTTGTCTTTTTAATTTAACCATCTCGATTGTGAATCCATTAATCCGATTAGTCTAAATTTGTATCGCATGTGACCTATTTAAAGGACAAACACTTCCTATTAAAAATTTCTTCATAAGAAATATTTTTTCGTACTCGATGTTTATATCAGATCAAATAATTTGATTTTAACAGTTAAATTTTTTTTCGTACTCGATGTTTAGTGGCCGACCGTCGACTGACGTGCATTAAATACCTGGGAAACTGTACCGACCAGATGTTTCGGTCACTTCTGCTACTTATGTCACGACGATTACGTCATGATCGAAGGCTCAAATCGTTTCTTGTCATTACTCTCCAAAAAATGCGGGGACTATCTGTATACGGTCAAAATCGGGCTTGTCTGATTTTGTATGGTTAATCGAGACCGGGGTGGCAGACCTAGATTCAATCCCAAGTTATATTGGATCGTTACATGAATAAATATTGCCTAGCTCGTGATTCAGGGATCGATTGAGATCAAGACCAGCTAAGGTCGAGACCGAGAAGGATAGAGATCTAGCGAGATCGAATGAAGCCTACTAAGTCGAATAACAGAAAGTCGAGGAATCCGTGAACGGGCGAGGATTATGGCGGAGATCTCGACATGTATCAAGTCAAGACCAGTTGATTAGACAATCAGGAGATTTTCTTCTGTATTTAAAATTGTACCATATGTAGAACTCCTCTACTATATGAAGGGGGTTCCAATCATTTTGTAAGCACGGATTCACGTATAACAAAGCAATATATTATATTTTCTCTCTTAAGCTCTCTTATTCAGTATTTCAGTTCTTACTCTTCAATAATACACTTAGTTGGTGTGAGGGCAACCTAGCTCAAGGGCCAAAGCTGTATGATATATCGGTTTGCTTTATTTTACAATTAATTTCTAACTTCAATTTTCATATTTCTCAGTTTGTGCCAAGTGAAATCACATATCCTTAAAACAACTTATAAATTTAATTGTTATATGATTTTAAGGGTAAATAGTTTGGCGTCCACCATGGGGCTAAGGATAATAGTGATTACCTGGTGCTAATTTTCATAACACACACTACTTTACACTTGTTCTTGTAAGCATTTTTGATTCCAGGATCAACATGTCGAACTCTCGAGCAGTACCCACACACATCGACAATGGCCTTGGTTTTCATGGCGAAAACGACAACGTAGCCGCCCCAGGAAACGAAGTGCCTCCAATTGACGTGGAGGGAGTACTAGTTGTAGACCCCATCGACATCAGTTCCCATATTGCCCTGGATGCAAATCTGGGCGTCGACCCCCAAAAAAGCATCCGTAGAGACGTTCGATCAGCCGGTCAGGATGCACAGGGCGACGAAGAAGGCAGAATCAGCCTTTGAATAATATTCGAAATGCTGCAGGCTCAACAAGTTGCAATAGCACAACTTCAAAATCAGAACCACGCACCGAGTAGGGTCGAACCCGAGCGACAACAGGAAGTTGTTCACAGGGCCGAACCAGTGCCGGGGAGGTCAAATATGAATGAGTCAGGTACCGACCCCGCTATCTTGAAAATGTTCGAGGAGCTGACAAAGAGAATTGAATCGGGGGAGAAGAAAATTGAAGCGAATTACAAAAGAATGGAAACATATAACTCCCGAGTTGATCAAATTCCGGGGGCACCACCGATTTTGAAAGGTTTGGATTCAAAGAAGTTCGTACAAAAGCCCTTCCCCGAGCGCGGCTCCTAAACCCATTCCGAAGAAATTCCGCATGCCAGAGATCCCAAGTATTATGGAACTACCGACCGCAACGAGCATGTCACTTCTTACACATGCGCAATAAAGGGGAACAGTCTAGAGGACGATGAGATTGAGTCCGTACTGCTGAAGAAATTCGGAGAAACTTTATCAAAGGGGGAGATGATATGGTACCATAATTTGCCACCTAACTCCATTGATTCTTTTGCCATACTCGCAGATTCCTTCGTCAAAGCACACAATGGAGCTATAAAGGTCGAGACTAGAAAATCGGACCTCTGCCAAGTAAAACAGAAAGACAACGAGATGCTAAGAGAGTTTGTATCTCGGTTCCAAGTGGAGCGTATGGATCTGCCCCCAGTCACCGACGATTGGGCCATTCAAGCTTTCACTCAAGGCCTAAACATATGAAGTTGGGTAGCCTCACAACAGTTAAAGAAGAACTTGATCGAATATCCAGCTGTAACCTGGGCCGATGTACATAATCGATACTAGTCAAAGATTAGGGTTGAGGATGACCAGTTGGGGGCTCCTTCCGGGTCCATTTATCCAAACAGGACCATTGACAGAGTTAAAATGGATATTGACCAGGAACCACGGTCAAATAGAGATCGATATCAGCCATACGGTGGAGATTGGAGAAACAACGGGCCTGGACGCAACCCCGTTCAAATTGATAGAAGAAATGATCGAGGATAGAGCTCTCGAGGGCTCATGAGTAAGAGTGATTTCGACAGAAATGTCGAACCCAAAGAAGCACCATGAGTATCGGAATACAACTTCAACGTTGATGCATCAGCTATTGTATCGGCCATTGGGCACATCAAAGACACCAGGTGGCCCCGACCTCCACAGACTGATCTGGCCCAGAGAAATCCTAGTCAAATGTGCAAATATCATGGCACCCATGGTCATAGAACAGAAGATTGCAGACAGTTGAGGGAGGAGGTAGCCCGTTTGTTCAACGAAGGGAATCTTCAAGAATTCTTAAGCGATCGGGCTAAAAACCACTTCAAGAACAGAGATTCAAATGGACAGAATGAGCAAGAAGAGCCGCAACATGTGATCCACATTATTGTTAGAGGGGTCGATATTCCTCAGGGGCCTGCATTCAAACACACCAAGGTGTCGATCACGAGGGAAAAGCGGGCTCGAGACTACGTACCGGAAGGGACCTTGTCTTTCAATGACTAGGATGCAGAGGGGATCTTACAACCCCACAACAACGCATTGGTAATATCTATCCTTATGAATAAAATTCAAGTTAAACGTGTTTTGATTGATCCAGGTAGCTCGGCAAACATTATTCGATCGAGGGTCATAGAACAACTCGGCCTACAAGATCAAATTGTGCCCGCAGCCCAAGTACTTAATGGCTTCAACATGGCAAGTGAAACAACCAAAGGTGAAATTACTTTGCCAGTGAACGTGGCCGAGACCATCCAAGAAACAAAGTTCCATGAGGTACAACGCCTTGCTCGAAAGGCCGTGGATCCAAACATGAGGGCAGTACCTTTGACCCTTCAACAAGTTCTGAAGTTCCCGACATCGGAGGGAGTCAAAACAGTGTACGGGGAATAACCCACTGCCCAGGAGATGTTTGCAGTCGATGAAGTGACATAGGTATCTGAACTCTCATCAACGAAGGGATCAGATTCGAAGGGAAAGCAGGAGGCCAAATAGAAACCACAAACACCGGCCTCGACCCAATTGCAGAAGCAAGGGATCGACCAGGATGACGACTACTGGATCCCTCGATCCTTCATAATTCCCGATGACTCTGACGCCACCAAATCAACGGTCGAATAGCTAGAACAAGTCACACTAGCCAAGCATCAGCCCAAACGAAAAGTATACCTGGGCACGGGGTTAACCCCCGAGCTCAGGAAATAACTTATCCATTTCCTTAAAGCTAACATGGATTGCTTTTCTTGGTCTCACCTCGATATGACAGGGATCCCACCGGAAATTACCACTCATAAACTGAGCCTGGACCCTAAATTCCGCCCGGTGAAGCAAAAAAGAAGGCCCCAGCCCGAGGTCAAACATGCCTTCATTAAGGACGAGGTAACCAAACTTCTCAAAATAGGATCCATTCGGGAAGTAAAGTATCCTGAATGGTTAGCAAACGTAGTGGTAGTCCCTAAGAAGGGAAACAAACTTAGAATGTGTGTAGACTATAAAGACCTGAATAAAGCATGACCTAAGGATTTTTTTCCTTTGCCTAATATCGATAGTATGATCGATGCCACGGACGGCGACGAGACTCTCAGTTTTCTCGATGCCTACTCCGGGTACAACCAGATACAAATGAACCCGGAGGCTCAGGAAAAGACCTCGTTTATCACTAAGTACGGTACCTACTGTTATAATGTAATGTCATTTCGGTCTAAAGAATGCTGGTGCAATTTATCAACACCTAGTAAACCGAATGTTCGAAGAACAAATAAGAAAATCAATGGAAGTTTATATTGATGACATGTTAATTAAGTCCCTGCTAGTAGAGAACCATTTAAAGCATTTGCAGGAGACTTTTGATATACTGAGGAAGTACAATATGAAGCTCAACCCTAAAAAGTGTGCATTTGGGGTTGGCTCGAGCAAGTTTCTTGGTTTCATGGTGTCCAATCGGGGAATCGAGATCAACCCCGATAAAATCAAAGCTATCGAGAATATCACGGTAGTGGATAATGTAAAGGTCGTGCAGAGGCTGACGAAGCGGATAGCTGCCATAGGACGATTCATTTCGAGATCCTCAGATAGGAGCCACCGATTCTTCTCGCTGCTTAATAAGAAGGGCATTTTTTCATGGACTCCGGAATGCCAGCAGGCCTTGGAGGAACTAAAGCGGTATTTATCAAGACTGCTACTGCTTCACACCCCGAAAGTGGACGAACAACTTTACCTGTACTTGGCAGTCTCGTAGATAGCGGTAAGTGGAGTCCTGATCCGAGAAGAACAAGGTACGCAATTCCCTGTCTATTATGTTAGTCGGACCTTAGGTGAGGCCGAAACTAGATATCCACACTTAGAAATATTAGCGCTTGCTTTAATAAGCGCCTCTAGAAAACTAAAATCATATTTCCAATGTCATCCAATATGTGTTGTAATAACTTCTCATCTTCGAAATATTTTGCACAAACCCGAGCATTCGGGTCGATTGGCCAAATGGGCCGTAGAAATAAGTGGGTACGATATTGAGTATATCGACCCCGAACCACCATCAAGTCTCAAATCTTGGCAGACGTCGTGGTTGACTTTATGCCGGCCCTCGTACCCGAGGTTGAAATAGAACTACTGATAAAATTGGGTACATCTTCGGGAGTCTGGACCCACTTTACAGACGGTGCTTCGAACGCGAAGGGGTCCGAATTAGGCATCATACTAAAATCACCCACAAGTAATCTAGTTAGAAAGTCTATCAGAACTACAAATTTGACTAACAATGAGGCCGAGTATGAGGCCATGATTGCAGGTCTCGAACTAGATAGAAGCTTGGGGGTGGAGGTAATAGAGGCTAAGTATGATTCCCTCCTCGTGGTGAACCAAGTTAACGGGACTTTTGAAGTCCGAGAAGACCTAATGCAGAGATACTTGGATAAACTACGGGTGACTCTACATCAATTTAGGGAATGAACCTTGCAACATGTACCTCGAGAACAGAACAGCAAGGCCGACGCTTTTGCAGACTTAGGTTCATCGATTGAAGACGATGAACTCAACTCGGGGACTGTCGTACAACTCATGAGATCGGTAATCGAAGAAAGTCACGCCGAGATAAACTCCACAAGTTTAACTTGGGATTGGAGAAACAAGTATATAGAGTACTTAAAGAACGTGAAGCTTCCATCAGATCCAAAGGAGTCGAGAGCTCTGCGCACAAACGCAGCACAGTTCACTTTGTCCGAAGACGGAACACTGTTTAGAAGGACGTTCGATGAACCGTTGGCAATATATTTGGGACCGAGAGATACTGACTACATCCTATGGGAAGTTCACGAGGGCACTTGTGCAAATCATTCCAGCATCGAATCGCTGGTCCACAAAGTAATCAGAACTGGGTATTATTGGACTGATATGGGGAAGGATGCAAGGGAGTTCGTTCGAAAATGCGACAAATGCCAAAGGCATTCACCCATGATTCATCAACTCGGGGAACTACTCCACTCGGTCCTGTCCCCATGGCCCTTCATGAAATGAGGAACAGACATGTTGGCCCTCTCACGTCGGCCCCAGGTAAAGTTCAGTTTATTTTGTTTATGATTGATTATTTCTCTATATGGGTTGAAGCACAGGCTTTCGAGAAAGTCAGAGAAAAGGAAGTCATAGACTTCATTTGGGACCACATCATATGTCGATTCGGGATGCCCTCCGAGATTGTATGTGATAATGGAAAATAATTCATCGGTAGCAAAGTAACTAAATTTCTCGAGGATCACAAGATCAAAAGGATCCTATCAACACTTTATCATCCCAGCGGGAACAGACAAGCCGAATCGACCAACAAAACCATCATCCAAAATATTAAGAAGAGATTGATCGATGCTAAAGGAAAATGGAGAGAAATACTACTCGAGGTTCTATGGGCATACCGCACAATATCGAAATCCAGCACCGGAGCAACACTGTTCTTGTTAGTTTATGGCGCCGGAGCTCTGATCCCGATCGAGGTCGGAGAACCTAGCATCAGGTTTCGATATGCAATAGAGGAGTCGAATAACGAGAACATGAATACAGGCCTAGAATTGTTGGACTAAAGACGCGAAGCCGCTCTCGTCCGATTGGCCGCCCAAAAATAGCGGATCGAAAGGTACTACAATCGAAGAGCCAATCATCGACATTTTAACATCGGGGACTTGGTGCTAAGAAAAGTCACCCTCAACACCCGAAATTGTCACGCCCAAAATCGAGGAGCGCGACCTGCGCTCAACCGAGTGAACCCGACTGAGCAAGCCTGTTAGATTTCATTCTACCCAAACTCATCCACGAATAGAGATAATACATATTATCATTAATTAAACGAAAATGTATTCATGTCTACAATACCAATTCATTTCCAATAGTTTTATCATTTTTAAAGTCTCAAATGGACAAGTAATACAACCACAACATAACATAGTTTGTCTTTTCCCAGCACCAATACACAACCCACACTATGTCTACGGAACCTCTATAGATAAAGAATAGTACAGTGATAATACCGACAATAAGGCTCCGGCTATACCTCAAACCGAATACACAAAGTACAAAAGATACATGACCCCGGAATGAAGTGGGGCTCACCAAGTCAGCTGGGAAGAAGGTGTACTGCTATCACTGATCAATATGTCCTGTTGTGGAACCACCTGCATCCATTTAAATATGCAGCGCCTCCGGCAAAAGGGACGTTACTACCGTCGAATAGCACTAGTATATATAACTAAACAGTCTCTTAATAGAATGACAATTAATACAAACAATATTATCATAATATAAATGAAAGCCTTTATTAACATCAAACCTCGATTTAGGATCAAGACAGTGTTTAAATTAATTCCCATATCTCACATTGGGAGATTTTTAGTATTGATATACCATTGTCCACAATACCATTATTCATAAAACCAGTACCACTGTACTCTTAGCACGGGTCCGATCACGACCCGATCGGCTAGGCCATCTCATTAGAGACATCAACCACAATTTCTCTCGATATCAATACCACCGTCTTTAGCACGGAGTCCGATCACGACCCGATCGGCTAGGCCATCTCATTAGGGACATCAACCATAATTACCATTTCAATTACAATTTCCAACACAATCACCACCATGTGTGCGGCATGGTATCTGATCATGTCTCGATCGGCTAGGCCGTCTTATTTGAGACATCAACCTTTTTATATCAATCATCGCATTTCATTATACTTTCACATCTTTTCATTTCATTGGCACTATTGGCCATAATTATAAGATCATTCTTGGCACGTTGGCCATATTCAGTATTTCATGCTCACATTAGCAATTTCAAATATCATCCTCATCATCAACAACAAACACAATTCAAATCAAAGTGTGTAGTACACATGTGAGCAATTTAGAGTCTAATGCACATAGAGATATTTCACAAAATTTGGCATAATAGCCTTCATTTGAACTTGACTTAGAGTCGAAACATTATTAATGCACAACCCATATTTTAACACATCCTCAATTAGTAACATAACATGAATAGAGCATTTGTTATGCTTGCTGAACATATATCGTTCAACCCAATCTTACTCGGAATAGACAATTTCATAATGAATCACTCGAAACTTGCATAATTTACATGAATATCGTGGGATTCAATTATAAGAGGAGAGTTTAGCCAATATACCTCACTTGAGCTTCCTTACATTCTAAATGTTCCGAAATTTTTAGCAACTTCAATCTGTTATAGAAATATACAAATTAAACCAAAATTAGGAAGATGATCAAGGTTCTAGCTCATTTGAGCATTTTATCAAACACTAGATGTGCATTAAGGTTTCAAGATCCTTTTATGGAGGATTCCATCATCCCACAACCCAACCTTTATCATTTTTAGATCAACAATCATTCTACACCCCTTGATAACACATGCATGTAAAATAACCAACCCTCTTGCCCAGAAATTATCTTGCTTATTATCCATTTCTACACAAAGTTCGAAATTGAGGGTTAGGGTGTAGAATCTTACTTCTAGGATGAAGACCTAGTAAGTTTCCCTTCTCAATCTTCCAAAACTTGGGCAAGAATTGAAGAACAATTATTGGAGAACACCTTCCCACTCTTGGGCACCCTCTCTCACTCTAAAATATCAGATAATAGCTCAAAAATGACCCAAAGCATGTATTTAACGAAATAGGGTCGGGTTTTAAAAACCCAAAAATGAAGCTCCGAAACAGGTTCTACAGTCGCATATGCGACCGCATAATGGTTATGCGGACCGCATATCAGTCGCATATTGGTGTCCAAAGTTGGCCAAAATCTGTCTGTGTATGCGGTCCGCATAACTGTTATGCGATCGCATAATGCACCGCAAAACAGTTATGCGGTCGCATAATCGACCGCATAATTTCCCCGGATTGGCCCTTCTCCTGCTCACTTCTGCGGCCATTATGCGGCCCGCAGAGTGATTCTGCGGTCGCATAATAGACCGCAGAATTATATTTTTCTGCCAAAAATTTTCCTTTTCATTCTCGTGCATTGTTCAACCCAAAAAGTTCGAGCCTTCTATAATCCTCAAACACGTAAGCCTAGTTCGGCACCATGAAACATTATTTTCTTTGCAAAATTTACCAGGCCTTACACTTAAGTACTTAAAATAATTTTGGGGTGTTACAATCTCCTCCGGTTAGGATCATTCGTCCTCGAATGAGGGTCAAATTCTGTTATTTACATCTTATGCAACTTAGTCTTTCATACCACACACCAGCAACCCAAAATTTGACTAACTCACTAAAATTTCAAAAATTTCGCCAGTTTCCTTTGTAATTAGGCATATCCACCTGTCAGAGAGCCCCAGAAACACATCCTAACAGCATATATATAATCCAACAGCGTAACATAATACAAAACAACACCAACTTTCTTTATAAGGATACATGGTTACTCAAATAAAGATACTTTTTGAGTTAGGCACAACTCATAATTACATGGTTACTCAAATAAATAAGGATACTTTTTCTTCATTTCTTCTTCGGCCTCCCAAGTAGCCTCTTCAACCTGTTGGTTTCTCCATAACACTTTCACGGATGCAATTTCTTTATTTCTCAACTTTCGGACTTGCCGATCAATAATAGAAACTGGAATCTCTTCATAAGTCAATTCTTCATTTACCTCAATAGTCTCAACCGGAACAATGACTATCAGGTCTCCAACTACTTTCTTTAACATAGACACGTAAAATACCGGGTGTACTAATGACATCCCAGGTGGTAGCTCAAGCTTGTATGCTACCTCACCAATCCTCTGAATAATTTTGTATGGTCTGACATACCTCGGACTCAATTTCCCTTTCTTACCAAATCGCATTACACCCTTCATGGGGGAAACTTTCAAAAATACCCAATCATTTTCTTTGAATTCCAAATCTCTAAGACGAACATCCGAATAGGATTTCTGACGACTCTGAGCAGTCTTCAACCGCTCCTTAATAATTTTAACTTTTTCCATAGCCTGATGTACAAGGTCTGGCCCTATCAACTCTGCTTCCCCAATTTCGAACCACCCAATGGGAGATCTATATCTCCTACCATATAAAGCCTCGAACGGTTCCATTTGAATGCTAGCATGATATCTATTGTTATATGCAAATTCTATGAGTGGTAAATGATCATCTCAGCTACCTTTGAAGTCTATAACACAAGCGCGCAACATATCCTCAAGCGTCTGAATAGTCTGCTCTACCTGCCCGTCAGTCTGCGGGTGAAAGGATATACTGAGATTCACCTGAGTACACAAACCTTGCTAAAATTTCTTCCAAAAATTAGCAGTGAATTGTGCTCCCCGATCATAAATGATAAAAACTGGGGTGCCATGCAACCTGACTATTTCTTTGATATACAACTGAGCATACTGCTCCGCTGTGTTGGTAGACTTAACCGGCAAAAAGTGTGCTGACTTTGTGAGTCAATCCACAATCACCCAAATTGAGTCACACTTGCGCGGAGTGCGCGGTAATCCTACCACAAAGTCCATATTAATCATTTTCCATTTCCACATTGGAATTTCTATATTTTATGCCAACCCACCGGGCCTTTGGTATTCGGCCTTCACTTGCTGACAATTCGGACATCTTGCCACAAAGTCCGCCACATTCCTCTTCATATCATTCCACCAATAGACTTTCTTTAAGATCATGATACATTTTTGTAGAATCTGGATGCACAAAATACCTAGAAGTGTGAGCTTCAGTCAAAATGCTTTCTCGGAGACCATCCACATTTGAAACACATAGTCGCCCTTGGTACCTTAGTGTACCAACATCCATGCCAAGAGAAAAGGCCATGGTCTTATGTTTATGAATCCCCTATTTCAATAGCACCAACAATGGATCGTTGTATTGTTTTTCTTTGACTTCCACTACAAGTGATGATTCAGCCCTATTTTGCACAATTACCCCTCCTTCGCTAGAGTCCGCAAGACGAACTCCCAAACTAGTCAATCGGTGAACTTCTTTGGCTAATGGCCTATGATATTCCTCCAAGTGTGTTAAGATACCCATAGATTTTCGGCTAAGAGCATCCGCCACAACATTAGTCTTCCCTGGGTGGTATAAAATATCAATGTCATAATCCTTGAGTAATTCAAGCCATCTTCTCTGCCTCAGATTCAATTCTTTCTGTTTGAAAGTATATTGAAGGCTCTTACGGTCGGTGAATATATCTACATGGACCCCATATAAATAATGACGCCAAATTTTCAATGCAAATACCACCGCCGCAAGTTCTAAATCATGTGTTGGATAGTTCTTTTCATGATTTTTTTAGTTGTCTAGAAGCATAAGCTATCAACTTCCCATGTTGCATTAATACACACCCAAGCCCGATTCTTGAAGCGTCACAATATACCACAAATCCATCTAGACCCTCTGGTAGAGTCAACACCGGTACCGTAGTCAATCTTGCTTTCAATTCCTAGAAACTCCTTTCACAAGCATCTGACCATTGGAACTTAATTGTCTTCTGCTTCAATTTAGTCAATGGAGAGGCAAGAGTAGAAAACCCCACCACAAACTTTCTGTAATACCCAGCTAAGCCTAAGAAACTGCGAATCTCTGTTGGAGTTATAGGCCTCGGCCAATTCTTCACAGCTAAAATTTTCTGAGGATCAACCTTACTTCCCTCACTAGAAACTACATGACCCAAGAATATGACTGATTCAAGCCAAAATTCACACTTTGAAAATTTTGCATATAACTGGTGCTGATGCAGGGTTTGCAGAACTACCCTGAGATGATCGACATGGTCTTCTTGACTTTGTGAATATACAAGAATCGTCAATAAACACTATCACAAAAGAGTCGAGGAATGGCTTAAAAACTCGATTCATAAGATCCATGAAGGCTGCTGGGGCATTTGTTAGCCCAAAAGATATCACCAGAAATTCAAAATGCCCATATCGTGTCCTAAAAGCTATTTTCGGAATATCCCGCTCCCTGATCTTCAATTGGTGATACCCGGATCTTAAATTAATTTTGGAGAAGTACCTGGCACCTTTCAATTGATCAAACAAGTCATCTATCCTTGGCAGTGGGTACTTATTTTTTATTGTTACCTTATTAAGCTGCCAATAGTCAATACACATTCTCAGTGACCCATCTTTCTTTCTCACAAAAAGGACCGGTGCACCCCAAGGCGACACACTTGGCCGGATAAAACCCTTTTTCTAACAAATCTCTCAATTGTTCCTTTAGCTCCTTCAATTCTGCCGGTGCCATTCTATAGGGTGGAATAGATATAGGATGTGTGTCTGGCATCCCATCAATCCCAAAATCAATCTCCCTGTCTGGTGGGATCCCAGGGAGTTCATCCGGAAAGACTCCCGAAAATTCATTCACAACTGGCACGGACTCAAGTGTAGGTGGCTCAGTATCGGTGTCCGTAACCCGAACCAAATGGTAAATACATCCCTTGTTGATCATTTTCGTGGCCTTAAGATAAGAAATAAACCTACCCTTCGGCACTACATCATCACCCTTCCACTCAATAACTGGCTCATTTAGAAATTCGAACCTAACAGTTCTGGTTCGGCAATCAAGCTTGGCAAAACAAGAGTAAAGCCAATCCATCCCCATTATCACATCAAAATCGACCATTCTCAATTCAATAAGATTGGCCACGGTATCTTGACCATGCAACATAACAACACAATCCCTATAAACCCGCGTGTCTAAAATAGACTCACCAACCGGAGTAGATACAGAGAACGGCTCATAAAGCTGTTCTGGTTCTATCCCAAATTCCTTAGCAACATAAGGTGTGACATATGACAAAGTGGAACCGGGATCAATAAGAGCATATACATCATGATATTGGACAGTCAATATACCTGTGACAACATCTGGAGAAGCCTCTGAAATCTGGCGACCCCTCATAGCATAGAAACGGCTGGATCCTCCCGAACTATGTGCTCCACCCCTAGATGCACCACGCCCTGCGGGTGTTGGAGTGCCTCGAGCTGGAGGAGGTGCTGCGGATGTAGTAGCTGCAGAACTGGCTGGCTGTGCCATGCCCCTGCCCGCACCCTGGCGGGACGAACGACAATCCCTCTGAATATGACCCCTCAATCCGCATCTGTAGCATATGGGTAAGTCCATGTAGCATATTCCTAGGTGCATCTTTCCACACCTAGGGTATGGGGGCTTCCTCTACCGCTGGAATCTACCACCATGACGACCCTGCTGATTGGATACCCTGTCGCCCTGACTGGGCTTGAAACGGCTCCACTGCTGCTGCTGACTAGGCCCTGATGGCGGTGCACTAGCTGAAGACTGAGAAAAGGACGGTGATGGCCCTAACGACCCTCCTCTGAATGTTGACTTGCCACCACCTGAAGAACCACCAAAGTTGCCTGTAGACCGGGCCTTATTACTACCCTCTCGCTCCATTCTGTTCCTTAATTTGCGGGTCTCTGTGGCTTGAGCGAATGCCACCATCTTTTCATAGTTCATATCAAAATTCAAGGCTGCTGTAGCGGCCTCATTAATTACCAAGGGACTAAGGCCCTGCACAAATCGGCGAACTCTAGCCTCCATAGTGGGCAGCATGTAAATAGCATATTTAGACAGGTACGCGAATCTCATATGGTAATCCCACACACTCAGGCTACCTTGCCTCAAGTTCTCAAACTCATCAGCACGGGCTGCCTTAGTCTCGGCAGGCAAGAAATGATCAATGAAGGCATCAGCAAACTCACCCCACCTCGCCGGAGGGTTCCCTTCTTCACGGGACTCCTCCCATAGTTCAAATCAAGAATATGCCACCTCTTTCAGGCGGTAGGATGCCAATTCCACTGCCTCTATTTTAGTAGCACGTATAACTCTGAGAGTCTTGTGCATATCATCAATGAAATCCTGGGGATCTTCCTCTGGATTAGTACCCGTGAACACTGGAGAATCCAATTGGAGAAACCTGTTCACCCTGGAACCAGTAGAATCCCTTGGCTGACTAGAAGAAGTGGGTGCAACATTTGACCTCTGGGTCTGGGAAGCCACTATTTGAGCCAACATATGTATGGCTCCCCTAAGATCAACATCAGAAACACCAGATTCGAAAGCTGGAATTTGAGGTGGAACTGGTATATCAGCTGGAGAAATTGTTGCACCTTCAGTAGGTGTAGGGATAGGTGTGGTCTGATCAGTTGTAGTAGAGTCAGACAGTGTAGTAACTAGAGAAATATTCTCACTCCTCGGATGCTCACTCGCATCATTAATTATAGGGTCAGTTGTCACTCCTGGGGTGACATTGGCTCTTTGGCCAGTTCTTGCCTTCTTCTTAGGTGCCATGTACTGAAAATTAGAGCAACGCAGGAGTTAAAGGAGGAACAATCGTACAACCAACTTTATCGCACGATCAAGAACATGAAAGAAGGGTATTATTCCTAAATGCCCATGTAGCATCCTAATTATAGATGTGGTCGACAACACACCGATAATAAGGACTCTACTAGGCACGGCTCCGAGACATCCTGGGACACTTTAAAACCTTAGGCTCTGATACCAAGTTTGTCACGCCCCAAAACCGAGGAGCGCGACTGGCGCTTAGCCGAGTGAAACCGACTGAGCAAGCCGGTTAGATTTCATTCTACCCAAACTCATCCACGAATAGAGATAATACATATTATCATTAATTAAACGAAAATGTGTTCATGTGTACAATACCAATTTATTTCCAATAGTTTTATCATTTTTAAAGTTTCAAATGGACAAGTAATACAACCACAATATAACATAGTTTGTCTTTCCCCAGCACCAATACACAACCCACACTATGTCTACGGAGCCTCTATAGATAAAGAAGAGTACAATGATAATACTGGCAACAAGGCCCAGGCTATACCTCAAACCGAATACACAAAGTACAAAAGATACATGACCCCAGAATGAAGTGGGGATCACCAAGTCAGCTTGGAAGAAGGTGTACTGCGATCACTAATCAATATCTCCTGATGTGGAACCACCTGCATCCATTTAAAGATGCAACGCCCCCGGCACAAGGGACGTTAGTACCGTCGAATAGCACTAGTATGTATAACTAAACAGTCTCTCAATAGAATGACAATTAATATAAATAAGATTATCATAATATCAATGAAAGCCTTTATTAACATCAAACCTCGATTTAGGATCAAGACATTGTACAAATTAATTCTCACATTGGGAGATTTTTAGTATTGATATACCATTGTCCACAATACCATTATTCACAAAACCAGTACCACCGTACTCTTAGCACGGGTCCGATCACGACCCGATCGGCTAGGCCATCTCATTAGAGATATCAACCACAATTTCTCTCGATATCAATACCACCCTCTTTAGCACGGAGTCCGATCACGACCCGATCGGCTAGGCCATCTCATTAGGGACATCAACCACAATTACCATTTCAATTACAATTTCCAGTACAATCACCACCATGTGTGCGGCATGGTGTCTGATCACGACCCGATCGGCTAGGCCGTCTTATTTGAGATATCAACCTTTTTATATCAATCATCGCATTTCATTATACTTTCACATCTTTTTATTTCATTGGCACTAGTGGCCATAATTATAAGATCAATCTTGGCACGTTGGCCATATTCAGTATTTCATGCTCATATTAGCAATTTCAAATACCATCCTCATCATCAACAACAAACACAATTCAAATCAAAGTGTGTAGTACACATGTGAGCAATTTAGAGTCTAATGCACATAGAGATATTTTACAAAATTTGGCATAATAGCCTTCATTTGAACTTGACTTAGAGTCGAAATATTATTAATGCACAGCTCATATTTTAACACATTCTCAATTAGTAACAAAACATGAATAGAGTATTTGTGATGCTTGTTGAACATATATCGTTCAACCTAATCTTACTCGGAATAGCCAATTTCATAATGAATCACTCGAAACTTGCATAATTTACATGAATATCGTGGGATTCAATTATAAGAGGAGAGTTTAGCCAACATACCTCACTTGAGCTTCCTTACACTTTAAATATTCCGAAATTTTTAGCAACTTCAATCTATTATAGAAATATATAAATTAAACCAAAATTAGGAAGATGATCATGGTTCTAGCTCATTTGAGCATTTTATCAAACACTAGATGTGCATTAAGGTTTCAAGATCCTTTTATGGAGGATTCCATCATCCCATAACCCAACCTTTACCATTTTTAGCTCAACAATCATTCTACACCCCTTGATAACACATGCATGTAAAATAACCAACCCTCTTACCCAGAAATTATCTTGCTTATTATCCATTTCTACACAAAGTTCAAAATTAAGGGTTAAGGTATAGAATCTTACCTCTAGGATGAAGACCTAGTAAGTTTCCCTTCTCAATCTTCCAAAACTTGGGCAAGAATTGAAGAACAATTATTGGAGAACACCTTCTCACTCTAGGGCACCCTCTCTCACTCTAAAATGTCAGATAATAGCTCAAAAATGACCCAAAGCGTGTATTTAACGAAATAGGGTCGGGTTTTAAAAACTCAAAAATGAAGCTCCGGAACAGGTTCTGCGGTCGCATATGCGACTACATAATGGTTATGTGAACCGCATATCGGTCGCATATTGGTGTCCAAAGTTGGCCAAAATCTGTTTGTGTATGCGGTCACTATGCGGTCCGCATAACTGTTATGCGATCGCATAATGCACCGCAAAATAGTTATGCGGTCACATAATCGACCACATAATTTCCCCGGACTAGCCCTTCTCCTGCTCACTTCTGCGGCCATTATGCGGCCCGCAGAGTGATTCTGCGGTCGCATAATGGACCGCAGAATTACATTTTTCTGCCAAAAAATTTTCTTTTCATTCTTGTGCATTGTTCAACCCAAAAAGTCCGAGCCTTCTATAATCCTCAAACACGTAAGCCTAGTCCGGCACCATGAAATATTATTTTCTTTGCAAAATTTATCAGGCCTTACACTTAAGTACTTTGAAATATTTCGGGGTGTTACAGAAATACGAATGAAGGAAAACTGGGTCCGAACTGGGAAGGACCATACCAGGTTCTCAAAATCATCGGAAAATGATCCTAGAAGCTCGGCACGATGAATGGCGAACAACTACCGAGCAATTGGAACGTATCGAACCTAAAACGATACTATTGCTAAGGTATGATCCCTTCCATTTTCATTTATATTTTAAACTAACCCTTGCAGGTGTTCGACCAGAAACAACGATGGATTCTTTGACACGAAGCCTTTAGGTCTGAAAGCACGCGTTGCACTCTTTTTCCCTTAGACCGATTTTATCCCAAATGTATTTTCCGGCGAGGTTTTTAATGAGGCAACCATTGATCGTGCTAACTTAGAACAATTCAACAGTATCTGAGGTTTCTTTACAATCAACCTTGAATACTGGGGGGCATTGCCCTCGAATGTCAACTTTGATGTTAAGAAATTACTTCATGGCAGCAGGGTCTCGATAGAAAAAATTTGTAAGGGCCAAACGGTCAAACGAACCGTGCCCGCGTAGTTTGCTCGAGCCCTGGCATAGAACATGTATGCATGTATAATCATTTATAAAGATAAGTATTTTTCTTTACCGATATCTCATGCCTTAGAAAATATTTTCTACTTTACAATTTCATACTCTCGATCTATTATGTAAACAGGCTTAAGGGCCGAACATAATAGGAGTTCGAATAATTATCCCCACGCTCGGGGACAGCCGTCCGAAAAATAAACGAGATCGAATTATTAAAACTCCGAGAACATAAGACCTTTTAGGAAACCCTCAATTTTTATAGGCCACGGCCACCCCACTCAGGGATTGACACTTCGGGCAAGCTCGAAGTAAAACGGGAAAATAAGCCCAAGGGGAAAATCCTGAACTAAAAAGGCTAGGGCCGAATTAACACGGTTCGGAGACGTCCGAATTCCGTAATAAAACAGGCCTTCGAATTCCCTCATAAACCGGTTAAAAGGGCTACCCCCGGAAAAATCATAAAAGGTTTCGATAATATCAAGCCTAGAAAACTCTAATGAGTGCAAAATTGTTCGAACTCTCGAACAATTCCTTATTGCATGCTAAGGCATTACAAGATTTGCAAATACAAATGATAAAAAACTTTATCACGCCGAAAAGGGGAGAAAGCCATAAACAATCTTTTTACAAAGGCAATATCGGCCTAATACAAAAGCCTAAGGGCTGTTTTTGCTTTGAGTTCGAGAGACCATCCTAGCTCAAATAAAAAACCTAAGGGTTACCTTACTTCGAGTTCGAGCAAGCACTCACTCGATCGTAAAGCCTAAGGGCTATACTAGTTCGGTTTCAATCAAACTGTCTAAATCTCGGACCTTAGAATACAACTTCATAATTTTATAAGGCAGAAAGGAAGAAAGTTTTTATATATATACGCCAAAAAACATTTACAAAAGCAACATGGCCCGATCAAATTTCTCAACAAAAGACCGAAACGATCTTAAAAGAAACACAAAAAATACTAATCCTAAAGGACTTAGTCTTCTCTGGGAGCAGCATCTTCGCTCTCGAGGCCTTCTCCACTTTCAGATCCGCTCATACTCCCAAAACCATCATCATCAGGAAAGGCCAACACCCTGTCTTCAGCTTCGAGCTCCTTAGCATTCTCGATCTTGGCTGTAAGATCGAAGCCACAAGCATGGATCTCCTCGAGAGTCTCCCTTCGAGACTGGCATTTAGCATGCTCGGCAACCCAGTTTGCTCGAGCCTGAGCAGCTTCGGCAACCTCCTTTGCTCGAACCTAAGCAGCTTCAGCGTCGGACCGGTAGACGGCCACCATTGCATCAGCATTAGCCTTAGCCGTTTCGACCTCCGATTTGGCCGTTGCGAGTTCTGTGGCTAGCCTCTCTCGATCGGAAGTTGTTGAACCCAACCGAAACTGGAACTCCTCAATTTTCTTGGCTTGCACTAAGGCCTTCTCTTTCAAGCTTCGAAATTGGGTCTCAGTCGAGGCCAGTTGAGCTCGGGAAGCTTCCTTTTCTGAGGCAAGGCGGTCCATGTTCTTCTTCCACACCTCGGCCTCCACTTTCACTGCGTCCACTTCCTCACGAAGCTGCCCGATCACATCAAGCTTTCGCTGGACCTGTGGGACTGAACTGTTAGCCACCACGCCCGAGTCAGTATCATTAACTTCAAAGATTCTTTTTACCTGCTCGACCAGATCAACTTGTTCTTTCTGAGATGCTTCTAGCTTGGGCCGAAGTCCTTTTGCTTCCCCTTCTCTCTGCTCACTGAGAAGCTTGAAAGCATCTCTCTCCTCAGTAAGCCCTCAGTTTTTGGGTTCGTACTGGCTCAGCTCCTCTCGGGATTGGAAAAAAGCCTTGTGATGAAGAATAGAAGCCTACAAAAATAGAAAGAAGGAATTATACAAGGGGAGAAAAGTACAAGTATGAAAATTGACAAAGAAAATATGAACTTACCCGGTTCAGGGCCTGTTGGGCTTCGTTGAAAAGACAAGGCGCTCCCACCTCGTCCATTTGGGCTTGGTCTTCTTTTGTGACCAAACGTCAGAGGTATCTAGCCATCCTTACGGGGGCAGCAAGAACCTGAGCATCCTCCGGGGCCGTGATAACGATTGTTCGCTTGCACCCAGGATTGGCACTAGGGGCCGAAAACTGATTGGTCAGTTTAAAACTTGAGGAAGCCTCACCCGAACTTTTCTTCGGAACATCCAAGTCACTCAGACCGGTGACACCTTTTACCCTAACAAAATAACCACGGAAAGGATCTTCCTCTCCATGGGCTACTTCCCCGTAACAAGTCTCCACGGCCTGAGCGTCGCATATCATCGACTCGTAAAATAAAAGAAACGAGGGGGAATACCCGATCTCTATTGCCCCAAGTGGGTCTTTTGGGGCGCCGCCTCCGTCTTGGGGAGCCTCGAGCTCGGTTTTTGCACCAACATCCACTACCTCTTCAACGGTCATTTTGCCCCGAGATAAAGCATCTTATGTTCCTCTTGTCTCGGGGACTTGGGCCGAAGTCTCCTCCTCGACCTCATCGAGCCTAGACGGAGTAGTATCAACTCTCACCGGTTTCGGAGTTCTCCAAATCTCAGTGCTAGCTCATGCACGGGCCACCAACCTAGAATCATCTTCTTTCTCTTCTTCTTCTTCTTCTTCTTCTTCTTCTTCTTCTTCTTCTTCTTCTTCTTCTTATTTTTCTTCCCTTAGCCTTTAGACTGACTCCATAGTCAATGGGATTGTGTTCCCCTTGGGTTTACGGGCCGTTCTCTTCTTGGGTTTTTGACCCTCGGAGTTCGAGGCCCTTTTTCTCTTATTCGCCTTCTCCGATTTTGAGATAGGTGATGAAAATTCTTCATCCCCGGACGGGGGTCTCATAGTCACGTCCTCTCCGAGACCTACAAAACGAGAAAGTAAGTAAACTCATGTTTGAAAGGATGTTTGAACGATAGACAAATCGGTAAGTTAGGAAAAAGGCTTACCATGAGTACGAGTCTCCCACCGGCTCTTTGACAAATCGCGCTATGAGCGCTCGGCATGTGTAGACATCGAAACCAGGCTCCTAACCCAGTTCCCGAGGTGGGGAATCATACCCGGCATCCAAGCATCATATGCATAGAGAAAAACACTGATAAGAAAGGATGAAGAAGTAAAAATAACGAACAGAAATTAGAGACGGAATCATACTTACGTTTCATATTCCATTTCTAAGGAAATGGCATGATCTCAGCCGGGATTAGGTCCCTGGTCTTCACCCGAATGAACCGGCCCATCCAGCCCCGATCTTTGTCTTCATCTATACTCGAGATAAGAGCCTTGGTGGCCCGGAGAGGTGATCAAGGGTGAAGGGAAGGCCGTCGATTTTGCTCACGAAGAAACAGAGCAGTATCACGATCCTCCAGAAAGAGGGGTGAATTTGGCCGAGGGTCACCTGGTATTTCTTTCAGAAGTCTACGATGATCGGATCGAGGGGACCCTGTGTGAAAGGATAAGTGTAATCACTTAGGAACCCTTCCACATGGGTGGTGATCGCTTCTTCTAGTGCCGGTATCACAACCTCTTTGTTTCCCCAATTGCAATCTTTCTTCACCTGGTCGAGGAGGATTTTGTGTATCAAGCATATATATCTCGATATCGGCTCGCATCGAATAGGAACCGATGAGGTTTTCTCGACCTTAAAGTCGGAATCTATGACACACTCCCCGAGAATAAGTTCTTCAGGGCGTGGCTCCACCACTGGTTCCTCGCCGGCCGGCCGAGATGAGGAAGTAGCATCTTTCTGCGCAACAGTTTTAGATGTTTTGCCCATTTAATTTTTGTGGGAAAAGAAGAATGGAGACTGAAGTATTTGGTGTTTTAGAAAAAACAAGCAAAGAAACTCAAAGATCTGAAGATAGGAAGATTTGAAGAAGGCAAAGAACTAAGGAGATTTGAATGAAAAAGATTTGAAAGTAAAGTTTGAAATAATGAAGAAGGGGGATATTTATCGGTTTCACAACGACGGTTCAAAACTGTTAGTGGCCGACCGTCGACTGACGTGCATTAAATACCTGGGAAACTGTACCGACCAGACGTTTCGGTCACTTCTGCTACTTATGTCACGACGATTACGTCATGATCGAAGGCTCAAATCGTTTCTTGTCATTACTCTCCAAAAAATGCGGGGACTATCTGTATACGGTTAAAATCGGGCTTGCCTGATTTTGTATGGTTAATCGAGACCGGAGTGGCAGACCGAGGTTCAATCCCAAATTATATTAGATCGTTACATGAATAAATATTGCCTAGCTCGTGATTCAGGGATCGATTGAGATCAAGACCAGCTAAGGTCGAGACCGAGAAGGATAGAGATCTAGCGAGATCGAAGGAAGCCTGCTAAGTCGAATAGCAGAAAGCCGAGGAATACGTGACCGGGCGAGGATTGTGGCGGAGATCCCGGCATGTATCAAGTCAAGACCAGTTGACTAGACAATCAGGAGATTTCCTTCTGTATTTAGAATTGTACCATATGTAGAACTCCTCTACTATATAAAGGGGGTTCCATTCATTTTGTAAGCACGGATTCACGCATAACAAAGTAATATATTACGTTTTCTCTCTTAAGCTCTCTTATTCATTATTTCAATTCTTACTCTTCAATAATACACTTAGTTGGTGTGAGGGCAACCTAGCTCAAGGGCCAAAGATGTATGATATATCGGTTTGCTTTATTTTACAGTTAATTTCTAACTTCAATTTTTATATTTCTCAGTTTGTGCCAAGTGAAATCACATCTCCTTAAAATTACTTACAAATTTAATTGTTATCCGATTTTAAGGGTAAACAATATGTCTTTTTTATATTTTTTTGATGTAAACATCGGGTACATATAAAATTTTATATTACTTTATTACTTGTGACCGAACTCGAAACCTCCCGTTAAGAGGAGTGACAGAGGATTCACATGATTACATCCTTAATTAGGTGCTGGTCTGGTGGAAATGCTTAAAAGTTAAAAGCTGAAGCTGGTAAGTAAGAATAGTAGGATATTAATCATAATGACGTGAAAACTTATTCTCGGGGTTTGGAGGGGGGAGTAAATGGCACATTAATATTAAGTGCATACAACTTGAATCAGGTATGGTTTAAAATTTCTTAGTTGTATTAAGGTTGAACTTATTGTTACAACTAGCAAGGTTCAGCCCGTGCTATGCACGTGCACGTGCCCAACATTAAAGATTTTGGAACAATCATAATTCCTTGATGGTGGTCCAAAGCAGATATTTGGTGATGTTAATACACCAGGAAGTCATAAATATGAGTTTGATTCAGTTATAAGGATTTGGAAACCATTGGCATTTGACATGTTGAATAGCCAAGGAGTCTTTCAGAAGCTAATTAGGATAGCAACATCATATATATACCACATCATTTGAAAAAATACCAAACATGTACATCTTGCATAATATCTCCATTTTATCATATTTAGGATTCAGCTTTACAAAATACATCTAGAAGTGCTGATAAAAAATAAGGATACAACTTCTTATTTTGCTTATCCCTTTTATTAACTTTGAATATGCAATGTGATTAGGAAATAATCCATTTAGCTCAATTTTCTTGAGGATATTTCTTGCAGAATCCAATTGCCATCTATCCAATTTATAAGCAGGAACAATCCTCTTTTCAATTCACCACTTCACGCCCTATAACATCTTTGTCAATCACTATCATCATCCAATAAAATTAATTAAACTGTGAAAAGATTGCATAAAAAGTGGACTGCATATTTGTAACTAATAAAATCTAGTGGTTATTTTAACTTGTCTCATAATTTAATGGTGAACTGCATGCTTCAGAAACTTTGTAAGACCAACATACATTCATAAGAAATCTACAAATTCATTCACAGTTTGAATTATCCACAAGGTAAATTAAGATAATAATAAAAATAAAAATAGAAGTAAAATACCTCAGCAGGAACAATGGAGCAATTGCTCGATGTTCCAAGCTTGCAGTCAACCTTCCATAAATAAGGACACCAGCAGAATCTAGGCCCGTCAAGGGATCTATCTACACAAAGGCTTTTGAATAATTTTATCATAAACGATATGGTACATTAGATAATGATAATGGTCAAATTAACAGGTTTACATGATGGGAACTTTTTGCTCTCGATAGGACTATATAGGGCTGACGATGTGTGATGACCAGATAGGTCATTTATAGTTTTAACTCTAAATTCTGTATTTCGAAATCTCGATTAGCTCCGTTTATCCTTCTTCGATTTGCATGCGCAATCCGTGTCTTTTTCTGAAAGGGTTTTATGTGAAAATTGATGAAAATGCGAAATCGTGCTTTAAAACTCATTTGAATTGACTTCAGTCGACGTTTTGAGCAAACAGACCCGGATCAGTGTTTTGACGGCCCTGGTGGGTCCGTATCGTAATTTGGGACTTGGTGCAGGCCTCAGATCTCGCAATTGCGAGGTCTGAGTTCGCATTTGCGAAGTGGAGCCAAGCCTGCTGAGTTGGCATTTGCGAACCCAGTGTTAAAATTTGTGAACCCAGTATTCGCATTTGCGAAGTGCACTTGGGGAGAGCTTCTTCGCATTTGCGATTATCATGGTCGCATTTGTAGAGGTTCCATTGTTCGCAATTGCAATGACAGTAGAGATGGAAGGACTTCGCATTTGCGAGTGGTTCTCGACTGGACAAATAAATGAGGGACGGGAGTTTTGAGTTCATTCTCTCATTTTTTGAACCCTAGACTCAGTAGGAGACGGCTTAGAGCGAGGATTTTCACCTACAAACCTTAGGTAAGTAATTATAATCTATTTCTAATCATATTCCATCAACCTATCTTAGATTTTAATATTAAAATTATGTAAAATAAAGTAGAGATTTATGAAACTTTGTCAAATTTTTGAAAAATAAGAAATTGAGTTTTGACAGTCGATTTGGACTCGGATTTTGAAACTAATCACATATATGAACTCGTGGGGTCATGGGTAAACGGAATCTATCATTGGACTCGGGTTTCGACCGGGCGAGCCCCGGGTTGACTTTTGTTGACTTTTTGAGAAAAGTGTAAAATTTTAACTTTATCAATTGTAATTGAATTTTCTAGCATTTTTTGATGTTATTGAGTCTATTTTGGTTAGATTTGAGCCTTGTGGAGGCGGACTTTAAGGGAAAAGCTATTTCCGAGTTGTGAATGGGCCTATTTGAGGTAAGTGTCTTACTTAACTTCGTATGGGGAAAACTACCCCTTAGGATTGGTATTGTTTGATTCAATTGTGCTAAGTGAAATCCGTGTACGCAAGGTAACGAGTGGGTACACGGGTTGTGCGTAGTATTTGACCGGTTAGGCTACTTAGACTATTTTCATTCTTAATTGAAAGGCCATATTATGTTCTAGATTCTCATAGTTAAATTGTCCTTAATTGTGATAGACTATCCTTAAATACTTTAGTTGAATTGTTTAGTAATTGTCTTACATCCTACTTGCTAAATTGCTTCCATGCTTTAGTTGAACTTGTTGCCCCTTTATTTTCCCATGTTATCTCTTCGTTATTAATTATCATTGTTGAATTAATTGTTCATGTTGCCTTTAATTGTTGACTTCCGTTATTTGATACTCATTATTGAAGATTGTTTCCTTTATTGTGATTTAGATTTATCTAATATTGTGATTACCCGTTATTTTTCCCATTGTTGAGTTAATTGATGTTGAGGTTGTGGAAGTTATCAATACGTTGAGGCGATGTTAGTTATTGTTGAAACATCTATCCTATTGAGTATTTTCCATCCATTATTGTTGTTGATATTCTCATATACGTTGTGTTGGAGCCATGGGCTATTGTTGTGAAAACATTAGTATTGTTGTTGTTGGCAAGTTATGATATGCGGGCACTTATGGTGAGATGTTACTGTGATATGATATTGATGTGCATGCGGCGGTATAAGGCTTCGGTTGATGTGCAAGCAGCAGTATAAGGTGCGACTTATGTGCGTGTTGCTTGTAGGGGAACTACGTGAAGTCACGCGGCATCATAAGGTGGGTTAAAGTACGTGTAGCTATTTCGGAAAAACTATTTTCAAAATCTATTTGCAAATGTAAGGCTCACGCGGTGGCATAATGAAGGACTATGATTGAAATTGAGAAATGTGAATACGAGGCGGTACCTCGATTTTGATTTCATTATGCATGGGGCGGTACCTCGATGTGATTCTTGCTGTTATTTCACGTTGCAAAGTGTTTTAGTGGAAATATATATGTTGTTTCATTCCTTAGTATTCTATCAGTTGTTATCCGTACATGATCATTGTAGTCCTATAGTTGCTTCTTTTATGCTATGTCTACTGTTGATTTTCCAGTATTAGGTCATGCTATCATCTTGTCCGTATTAGTTGCCTTCCTACTTTCCATTTTATATCCGTAATTCATTTATTATTATCTATTTTATATCCTAGCGAGTGTCTTGACCTAGCCTCGTCATTACTCTACTGAGGTTAGGCTTGATACTTACTGGGTACCGTTATGGTGTACTCATACTATACTTCTGCACATTTTTTGTACAGATCCAGGTATGTCTGTTCGTGCCGATAGATAGAGAATTTTCAGCTAGCTGCATTTACCGGAGACTTCAAGGTATGTCTGCTCGGCGTCCGCATGCCTCGGAGTCCCTTCCCTTATTCTCAGTTACGGTTGTATTGTCTTGCAAACAGTGATGTATCAGATGTTTTAGTTATCCCATAGTGCTTATGGCTCTGTTCCACAGTTCTTGGGAATTGTATGGTTGAGATTTTGCTTTTTAGTAGTTATATGAGTTTATCAAACTAGGTTGATTATTTTGTTATTTATATTTGTTTAATTGCTGTCAAATATTAGGCTTATCTAGTCGTAAAGGCTAGGTGTCATCACGATTTCTTACGGAGGAAAAATAGGGTCGTGACACCATGAAGAAGTTGGTACACGTTTTGGACAAATTATAATCTATTGTTTTCAAGTTTTAAAGAAATAACCTTTCATCTACGTCTGAAAATTGATATTAATAATATATGGTTATTTTGCATCTATGTCTGAATGATGTTCTCAAAATATGTGATTATTTGTCATCTATGTCTGAAAGATGTTCTCAAGGATAGGAGTGTCCGGAATAAAGAGTGCTAGATACCGAAAATGCATGTTGATCACTTCTCTCACCTGATATAGCGCCCAATTAAGATCTTCCTTTGAAAAATATAATTATTAGCCAGACAATTCGGCCATCACTTTCCTTATAAGGCAAAAGAAAATTAAGATTTCAAAAGAATCTGAGGAGAAAATAGTGGAAAACTATAACTCTTATTTGAATATGAAAATAATAGGTCGATGTGCACAAGGGCTTGCAAAAACACAATGCTGAGTTAAAAGTTTTCAGGAACTACCTAATGTAGTTAAGATATGTTCTGAGTTTACTCATGAAATATGCTATAGAGACTATTTTATTTACATTCAACCTCATTGTAAGCACCTAATTTTTGCCCCACATAAAAATTACTCCTAAAAATAGTCCAAAAATAATTTTAATGATTTTTATAGAATTTTAGGAGTTTTTCTTTTATTTGTTTTGCATTATTCGCAGTGTTCATGCATATTTAAAAATATTTTTTTTAAATCGTAAAAAATCATCAAAATATTTTATCTTTCAGTGTGTTAATTGCATTTAGGAATTAATCATAGGTTACAAGCATGGTTAAAATAAAAAATTACAAAAATATACATTAGCTTTAATCAATTAGTTTAATTAATTAGTTAAATGCTAATTAGGTCATTTTTGGCAAAACAAATTCAATTAGTAGTAATGTGGCCATTTTTGAAAGATCAAATAAAAGAGGAACAAGGTCTTCTGCTTCTTGTTCCAAATTGGCCCAATTCCAGCGGCCCAAAACCCCACCTGCCCAACCCGCCTGGCCCAACCTACCCCCTCTTCATTAAAACATTCCACATTCCCCAAAACCTGTAGAAGATCGGACCCTCCCCATTTTTTAAGATCCTAGCAGTTGTCACCCTTCTCTTTCATTCTCTCATCTTCAACAGAGATCGGAACATCCCCTTTAGAGAAAACCTAGTCGCCGCCCTCTTCTTCTCGATTCCCTCCAATATGCCTACACTTCTCACGCCCACTCTCTCGTCCTTACCTCCTACACTCACCTTATCTCACTCACACACATTTAGAAGCACAGACTAGAGCTAAGAATTCTTTTTAAAAAAAATACCAATTTCCAATATCGGAAAACAAATACTCCAAAAATAAAAGCAAGAAATTCAAAACAAAGAGATTTCAAAAGTTATTTCCTCCTCTATTTGTTGCGGCACATTTTCTGGGATTTGGAAGATTGTTTGAGCTTGGAAGTGCTAATCATTGTTGACTGTTGCTAGATCAGACTTGCTGAGTTTCACCACTGTTGCTAGATCAGCCTTGCTGAGCTTCACAACAGTCAACAGTGATTAGCACTTCCAAGCTCAAAACAATCATTCAAATCCCAGAAAATGTGTCGCAACAAATAGAGGAGGAAACAACTTTTGAAATCTCTTTGTTTTGAATTTCTTGCTTTTGTATTTGGAGTATTTATTTTCCGATCTGGAAAATTGGTATTTTTTTTTAGAATTCTCAGCTCTAGTCTGTGCTTCTAAATGTGTGTGTGTGAGATGAGGTGAGTGTAGGAGGTGAGGACGAGAGAGTGAATGTGAGAAGTATAGGCATATTAGAGGGAATCGAGAAGAAGAGGGCGGCGGTTAGGTTTTCTTTAAGGGGGGATGTTCCGATCTCTGTTGAAGATGAGAGAATGAAAGAGAAGGGTGACAGCTGCTAGGGTTTTAAAAAATGGGGAAGGTCCGATCTTCTCTAGGTTTTGGGGAATGTGGAGTATTTTAATAAAGAGGGGGTAGGTTGGGTTTTGGGCCAATTTGGAACAAAGAGCAGAAGACCTTGTTCCTCTTTGATTTGATCTTTCAAAAATGGCCATATTACTACTGATTGAATTTGTTTTGCCAAAAACGACCTAATTAGCATTTTAACTAATTAATTAAACTAATTGATTAAAGCTAATGTATATTTTTGTAATTTTTTATTTTAACCATACTTGTAACCTATGATTAATTCCTAAATGCAATTAACACACTGAAAGATAAAATATTTTGATGATTTTTTACGATTTTAAAAAAACATTTCTAAATATGCATGAACATTGCAAATAATGCAAAACAAATAAAAAAAATCCTAAAATTCTATAAAAACCATTAAAATTATTTTTGGATTATTTTTAGGAGTAATTTTCATGTGGGACAAAAATTAAGTGCTCACACTCATGGTCCTCAAACAATCAGACATCCTCATTAGGGGAATCAACATCATAAGGGAAAAGTCACACATTACAGGAATTCCAAATTAAGTAGAGTTTAGTCATATTGCCTCAAACAATCAAGTTAATGCTTCCTAATCCAGCCAGAAATCTTAAATCCAATAATATGCAATTCAAAATTTTAAAAACTATCAAAAGAAAGCTAAGTCAGTTACTAAAATTAAATCTAGAGGTAAAGTGTTTCTTAAGTTTTGTATTACAACATTCAAGTTGCAACTTTTATTCAAGAACAACTGTGCAATACAAATACAACATCAAAAACTTACCTCAAGTTTCAGCCTTTAATTTTACTGCTAATTTCACAGCAGCATCAAAGAACTCAGCAAGGGCGTCTTATCACATTCAGATCCAATTGAATTGAAATGAATAAAGAACAAGAAATTCATATATAAAATGTTGACCCCCCAAATAACATTCTTTACATAAGGCCGTAACCCGACCAACAGTAAGGGCGTCATTGGACTAACAGACTTCCCAGAGAAATCCCTTTGGAAGCTATTTTACCTAACAAAAATAAGAAACACATATTATTCACCCAAGTATCTAACTCCAAACATGCATGTGAAAAAGAGGTAAAAATATTGACTTGCATGTTCAAAATCCACCAAAAATATTCAGAATGAGAGGAAGCTAACAGATATCTGTCAAAATCTCATAACCAAGGAATGGGTACAATAAAGAAAGAAAGAAATAAAAAGAAAGAAACAAGAAAACTCACCACCATACTAGTACAGAAGAGGCGAAAAACAAAAAGCAAATGGAGAAATCTGGAATCAAACCAAAAGCTGAAAGTGAGGGAGATGAATTAATAATGAGAAGCTGAAACAGAGCCGTAGTTAAGCATGGAACAGGCTACAGTGGATTGCACATCTATTTATTTGCAAACAAAGACCTACGTGAGAAATGTTTTAGTTGTGAGATTACGCACTTCAAATTTAATGTGGCATAGAGAATAAAAAACAGAGAGAGAAATAGTAGTAGAAAGAACTAAGGGGAAGTAAAAATCTCAAGAAAAAACACAGTTTTCGAGGTTGAAGTAAAATGAAATAGAAACCAGTTGTCCCACACAAATACAAAATGCTCTACATGTGTCACGACCCGAAATTCTCACACTCGAGACCGGATAACGCATAACATTTCACTTGCTAGGCAAGTCAACGTTAGATGTATTTATTAATCACTTTTAACAAACTTCAAATACGATGACAATAAAGAAATTGAATAGTCTGAAACAAGATAAATAAACTAATAAGTGATGAAATTCAAATACAACCCCGGATCTGGTGTCACGATACATGAGCATCTAAGATACTACAGATAAAGGTCTGAAATAAACATAACTGTCTGAGTCAAATAAACAGCTAAAGAAAATAGAAGGGGACTTCAGAGTGTAATATGAGTACAACCGACCTCATGTACTCTGTAAGTGTCTAGCCTAACCTCGACAAAGTAGTGACGAGGCTAAGGCGGGTCACTTACATTAACTTGTACGCAATAATAATGATAATAACAGAAAGAGAGGAATAGAAGTAAAGCAGGTAACTCATAACAACGAAACTCAAATCAACAAGCAGGGAGTCCCGAATAACCGATCATATAACTTATCTCAACAACTGAGGCTAATCCAATAGTCACAAACAAATATTACTTTTATCAATAAGTTACGGCGTGCAACCCGATCCCACTATATCAACTTTAAACTATTTGTTGCGGCGCGCAACCCAACCTCACAATAAAATTATCTCTCAATATCATAGTCTATCCTTATTCCGACATTTCAATTCATTGGCTTTCTATTTCTGTTGCGGCGTGCAACCCGCTCCCCAAATAATACCAATTAAAAATAGTAACTCAGTAACTAAGATTTACAAGAAATCATACATCAAGAGAACAAATGTAAGAGCAATGGAGAATAGCATGATAATCAAAGAGACTCGGACTACTCGGATGTCTCAACTTTACCAACTCAGCGGTATCTACTTTTAACAATACGTACAAGTGAAACTACTTCAATGAGGGCAACAATTAATACGAAACTATAAGGCAATAAGGCATAAGACAATTTAGATATATGAGGGAAACAAATAGAGACCAGTAGTAAATAAGCATGGAATCAGGGAGGGGATGGACAATTTAATACAAGAAATGCTAAATGGAAAGTAGAAATTATGGCATGAAAGTCAAATAAGCTTGTAGCAATTAAGGCATGAAACAAGATATAATATGAAGCAATGAAGATGGGGAAAGCAAGAAATGTAACGGTTAAGTCATGGAACAAAGTAATTAATGAAATACGGGAAAGCATGGTAACAAGTAATTTGACGGCGTATATACACTCGTCACCTAGCATATACGCCGCTACACATATAATTCACATAGCACATAGATCAAAGGTTCCTAATTCCTTCAAATCAAGGTTAGACCCAACACTTACCTCACTCCGCAATCAACTCAAAGTTCAACCACGGCCTTGCCTTTCGAACAAGCCTCCAAAGCAAAACAATCTAGCAAATTATTAACCAAACGGTTCTAAATAAGCCTTAGAAGCTACCCACGAATGATAGAGATTCAATTTAGATCATTATTGAAAAAGTCAACAAAATTTAACCCCGTGCCCAGTTGGTCAAAACCCGAGGTTCGAGCCAAAATTCAATCACCCATTCACCCCCCAAGCCCGATAATGCAATTCAATTCGAAATCCAACCTCAATTCGAGGTCTAAATCCCAATTTTATAAAAATCCCAAATTCTACCCAAATCTCTAATTTCTAACATGAAAATTCTAGATTTGAAGTTGAAAACTTATAAAATGTATTGGGTAATTGAAAAATAGTAGATTAAAGTCACTTACCAATGAAGTTAGGAAGAAAGTCTCTTGGGCAAATTGCCTCTAGGGTGTTTAGGCTTGAGAGTTTGAAAGAAATGAGGAAATTCTCGTTTTTTCCCTCTTTTACCAGCTGCAATTATTGCAATTGCGATACATAGTGCGCAATTGTGATGATCGCAAAAGCGATAAACCCTTTGCAAATGTGAATAAGTCACTGAGCCTGCTGTCGTCGCAAATACAACTACTTTTATCACAAATGTGAACCAAGGATGCCGCAAATGAGAACAATCGACTCGCAAATGCGAACCAAGGCTGCCGCAAATGCGAACAATCGACTCGCACATGGGAGCCTACCTCAGTCTCCCTGTAGTCGCAAATGCAAACCCGCCCCTTCTTTGCATCTGCGGACTTCTCTTCGCAAAAGCGAAGCTGACCCAGCCCACCACCAACTTCGCGTATGCGAGCCTCACCTCGCATTTGCGAACAGGTCCTCGCAAATGCGAGATCTGCAGACTTGATGCACCAGCACTCTTCTAAGTTCAAAAATCAATCTGTGGCCTATCCGAAACTTACCCGAACCCCTCGGGATCCAAACCAAACATCCACACAATTGTAATAATATCATACGAACTTGCTCGCGCGGTCAAAACACCAAAATAACACCTAAAACTATGAATCGAACACCAAAACAAATGAAATTCCAAAGCAGCTTAAGAACTTTCAATTTTTCAATAGGACGTCTGAATCATGTCAAATCAACTCCGTTTTGCACCAAATTTTGCAGACAAGTCATAAATATTGAAACAAACATATATCAAGTTCCGAAACCGTAATTCGAACCCGGTAGCAATAAAGTCAACTTATGGTCAAACTTAGAAATTCTTTAAACCTTTAAACTTCTAGTTTTCAACAAATTATATTAAATCAAGTTAGGGACTTTCGAATTCGATTCCGGGCATACGCCAAAGTCCCAAATTACGATATGGACCCATTGGGACCGTCAAAACATTAATCCAGGTCCGTTTACACAAAACGTTCACCGTAGTTATCTCAAATGAGTTTTAAGGCTAAATTTCACTTTTTCATAGATCTTTCACATAAAAATATTTCAAAAAAAAGATATGGACTGTGCACGCAAGTCGAGAAAGGTTAAACGGAGCTATTCGAGGTCATAAAACTATAGATGACCTATCAGGTCATCACATTCTCCGCCTCTAAATCAAACGTTCGTACTCGAACGGACATAGAAAGGCACCTAGGCTAGTGAAAAGGTGTGAATATCTACTCTGCATGTCTTACTCGGACTCCCACGTGGCTGCCTCAATCGGCTGACCTCTCCACTGCACTCGAACTGAAGGATAACTCTTAGTCCTCACATGTCGGTCTAGAATAGCCACCGGCTCTTCCTCATAAGTCAAATCCTTGTCCAATTGTACTGAGCTGAAATCTAACATATGGGACAGATCATCGTGATATTTCCGGATCATAGATACACGGAACACCGGATGGACTGTTGATAAACTATGTGGCAATGCGAGCCTGTAGGCCACCTCACCCACTCTCTCAAGAATCTCAAAGGGTCTGATGTACTTAGGGCTAAACTTGTCCTTATTTCCGAACCTCATCACACCCTTCATGGGTGAAACCCTGAGCATACCCTCTCTCCAACTATGAATGCAACATCACGAACTCTACGGTCGGCATAACTCTTCATCCTAGACTGACCGATGAGAAGTCAATCCTGAATAATCTTGACCTTATTCAAGGTATCCTGTACCAAATCCGTACCCAACAACTGAGCCTTCCCCGACTCGAACCATCCAACCGGCGAATGACACTGCCTCCCGTATAATGCCTCATAGGGAGCCATCAGAATGCTCGACTGGTAGCTATTGTTGTAGGTAAACTCCGCAAGCAGCAAGAACTGATCCCAAGAACCCCCGAAATCCATAAGACAAGTGCGAAGCATATCCTCCAATATCTGAATAGTGTGCTCGGACTGTCCGTCCATCTGGGGATGGACTATTGTGCTCAACTCAACCCGCGTGCCTAACTCACGTTGTACGACCCTCTAGAAGTGCGAGATAAACTGCGTACCTCGATCAGAAATGATAGACACGGGCACACCATGAAGATGGACGATCTCGCGGATGTAGATCTCAGCTAACCGCTCTGAAGAATAGGTGACTGTCACTGGAATAAAATGTTCCGACTTGGTCAACCTGTCCATAATGACCCAAATCATGTCGATCTTCTTCTGAAGCAAACCATCATGCCTATGATGCTCGTACTTTACTTGTTGACAATTTAGATACCGAGCTACATATGCAACTATATCCTTCTCCATCCCCTCCACCAATAATGTTGCCGCAAGTCCTTATACATCTTGGCAGCACCCGAATGAATAGAATACTGAGAACTGTGGGCCTCTTCAAGAATCAAATCATGAAGCCCATCCACATTGGGCACATAAAGACGACCTTGCATCCTCAAAACCCCATCGTCTCCAACAGTAACCTCTATGGCACCACCGTGCCACACTGTGTCCTTAAGGATAAGCAAATTGGGATCATCATACTAACGCTCTCTAATGCACTCATACAAGGAAGATCGAGCGACTGTGCAAGCTAGCACACGACTGGGCTCTGAAACATCTAACCTCACGAACCGATTGGCCAAAGCCTGAACATCTGCTGCAAGCGATCTCTCACCAGTTGGGATATTCGCAAGACTACCCATACTCACCGCCATTCTACTCAAGGCATCGGCCACCACATTGGCCTTTCCGGGATGATACAAAATGGTGATATCATAGTCTTTCAACAGCTCTGACCCCCTTATCTGCCTCAAGTTGAGATCTTTTTGCTTGAACAAATACTGCAGACTCCGATGAACCGTGAATACCTCACATGACACGCTGTAAAGATCGTGCCTCCAAATTTTCAGCGCATGAACAATGATTGCCAACTCTAAGTCATGAACATGGTAATTCTTCTCGTGAACCTTCAATTGCCGCGAAACATATGCAATCACCCTGTCATCTTGCATCAGTACTGCACCGAGCCTAATGCGAGATGCATCACAATACACCGTATAAGATCATGGACCTATGGGCAACACCAACACTGGCACCGTCAAAGTAGTCTTGAGCTTCTGAAAGCTCAACTCACACTTGTCCGACCATCTGAATAGGGCACCCTTTTGGGTCAATCTAGTCAATGGGAGATAATAACTCGCCAAACCCAGGAAAATCCGGATCTCTGTAGCTGAAGTAGGTCTAGGTTAGTTCTAAACTTCCTCAATCTTCTTAGGATCCACCTTTATGCCCTATACCGATACAACATGCCCCAAAAAGGCGACTGAGTCTAGCAAAAACTCACACTTTGAAAATTTGGCATACAACTGGTTATCTCTCAGAGTCTGAAGTATAATCCAAAGATGTTGCTCGTGCTCCTCTCGATTGCGGAAGTAGATCAAGATATCATCAATGAATACAATCACAAAGGAATCCAAATAGGGCTTGAATACCTGGTTCATCAAGTACATGAATGTTGCTGGGGCATTTGTCAACCCAAATGACATCACTAGGAACTCATAATGCCCATACCGAGTCTGCAAAGCTGTCTTAGGGACATCAGATGCCCTAATCTTCAACTAATGGTCAAATCAATCTTCGAAAATACCTTGGCACCTTTTAGTTGATCAAAGAAGTCATCAATCCTCGGCAACGAATACTTGTTGTTGATGGTCACTTTGTTCAACTGTCGATAATCTATACACATCCTCATCGAACCATCCTTCTTCTTTACAAACAACACAGGCGCACCCCAAGGCGAGACACTAGGTCTAATGAACCCCTTATCAAGAAAATACTACAATTTCTCCTTCAGTTCCTTCAAATCATGTCGCGCCATATGGTATGGCGGAATAAAAATGGGCTGAATGCCCGGAGCCAAATCAATACATAAGTCAATATCCCTGTCGGGTGGCATCCCCGGCAGATCTGCAGAAAATACCTATGGAAACTCACGCGCAATTGGTATTGAATCCATAGAAGGAATCTCCTCACTAGAATCATGAACGTAGTCCAAATATGCTAGACAACCCTTCTCGACCATATGTCGAGCCTTCACAAAAGAAATAATATTTCTAGTAGAATGGCTAGGAGTCCCCCTCTACTCTAATCGAGATAACCTCGGCATAGCTAAGGTCATCGTCTTGGCGTGACAGTCCAATATAGCATGGTAAGGTGACAACCAATCCATACCTAAGATAACAGCAAAGTCCACCATATCAATAAGTAGGAGATCTACATTAGTCTTAAGACTCCCAATGGAAACCATACATGAGCGATAAATATGATCTACAACAATAGAATCTCCCACAGGTGTGGACACATACACATAAGCACTCAAAGAATCACGAGGTACAATCAAATATGAAGCAAAATAGGATGACACGTAGGAATAAGTAGAGCCCAGATCAAATAGAACTGAAGCATCTCTATGGCAAAATGGAACAATATATGTGATAACAGAGTCATATGACTCGGCCTCAGGCCTAGCTAGGAAATCATAACATTGGGGCTAGGCCCCACCACTCTGAACTATGTCTCTGGGATGGCCTCTAGATGGCTGGCATCCACCTCTAATGGCCCGACCTCTACCTCTGGCTACCTGACTCCTACCTCTGGCTACCTGACCCCTACCTCTAGTTGGTTGCGCGAGCGGCGGGGCAACCAGTGTTGGTATAATGGCACGAGAACCCTACTGAGATCTGCTACTCGACAATCTAGGGCAATACTTCCTAATGTGACCTATGCCCTCACACTCAAAGCAACCCCTCGACTGCTAAGAATGCTAAAATGAAGACTGACCCTGACGGTCCGAATAGCTGCTGTAGTAACTCTGTAGCGGTGGTGCACTGATAGGAGCTGAATATGCACTGAATGTTGGCTTCTTAGGACGAGACCCTTAAGAACCACGTCCCCCCGAAGCACTGTGGGCTACCTGAAATTTGACTTAAACGGCCTAGGAGGATGGCCTCTACCAAAAGAACCCCTGCCTCCAGACGAGGCACCACTGAACCCACCAAAATGAAGAGGCCTCTTATCAGACACCGGCCCTCTCTCCTGTGCACGAACCAGCTCGATCCGTCTCGCAATATCTACAGCCGTCTGGAAGGAAATATCACTCCCGGTCTCCTTGGCCATATGCAGTCTGATAGTGTAAGTAAGTCCACGAATCGAGTCTCTTACTGGGTGACGGTTATACTACCCTATTGAAGACACTCAAACAGCCTGCGGTACTCCACTCTTAGAGTGACAGAGATGAATGATATTCGGCTTAATATATGCATATTATGATGTATACTACCTCGCATTATGCTCATGTCTCATAGATTTTGGATGTATAATATGATGATTTGTGCTAATTTGTGATATTTCAATATGTAGGAATCATTCAGATGCGATTTGGGATAAAAGTGCGCGAATTGGAGCAAAGATGGGAAGAAAAGGCAAAAGTGCACATTTGAGGGCCACAGGCAGCGTGGGGCGCTGCCTGTGGCTCACAAAACAGAAAGTTGAGCGCCAGGGCCAACGCCCCACGCTGCCCTGGATGCTCAAAATGGGAACATGTCCTATTTCGACTATGCCTCAATTATTTTGACCCCAAGACGCCCCCAACTCATATAAAAGCCAACCTAAACCTATTTTTGAGGGAGAGGGCGTGACTTTGAGAGAGAAACAAAAGTATGAAATACTCGGGATCACGAATTTGATCAATATTTTCATTCTTCTTCTAGTATTCATTGATTTTATGTTTGAAAACATTATTTTTGATGATTGTATGAAACATGAGTGGCTAAGAACCCTATTGTTCTGGGGTCATGGGTGCTACATGAATGTTGACGTTTGAAGTTAAAATTGACGAGTTTGATTTTATCATATTGGGTTGTTTATTTAATTCTGTTTTTAATTATTTTGCTGAGTAGCTAACAGTGAAATACTATCTATGAATCTAGAGTTGAACTCGAAAATAGGAATTCTAGATTGCATATAGAATTAAATAGAGCAAGTTCTTGAACCCGGGCATCGGGGAACAGACTCGCACTTAGGATAGAAATATACCTAATTGCCTTGCTTGGTTGAAATACAGGAAGTGTAAATGCATTCTTGTTAATCTTTATTCCATAGACATATAGGCATTAAGTTAGCTTGAATAGGCGAGTAAGAACTCAACAGATTCTTATGAGCAATATCAACTATGTCAATCAACAACCCAGATAAATAAATTAGTCATTTTCACCCAAGAACGCAGCAAGATTGTTAGCTAGCCTATGACCCTAGAATACTCTCTCCCACTAATTGTTATTCGAAATTACTTAAGTGTTGTGGTTCATTTCAAGTTATTTCATTACTTGATATTCTCTTAGGTAGTAAATTAGTCACTTACACATTTTTGTGAGAAATCTCTTGAATCGATAAGTTATTTGAGTTTGAATCAGTCAAAAGTTAATCATAAGTCTTTGTGGGAATGATACTCTACTTACTACTCTATTACGTGATGACCACGTATACCTGCGTGAGTGTGTTTGGTCGCAACAAGTTTTTGGCGCCGTTGCCGGGGACTTAGAAATTAGCTACTTGTCTGAGTTAAGCTTTTATTAGTTATCTGTTCAAGTTTTAATTTTCAGTTTACCTTGTTTGTGTTAACGCAAGCTCTTCTCTTGAATGCGGAGGAGTAGAAGCGCAAACAATATCCTTCCCCTTGATCTTGAAATTGAACGAATACTTCACAGAGTGAGGAGGGAAGTCGAAACTAGAACTAGAATATAAAGAGAGTTGGACATCGTAGTTTAACCACAACCAATAGAGATGGAAGGTAATGAAGAGAATCCGGTGATAGAAGCCGCAAGGCCCAATCTTTCTAATATGACTCAGGCTATTGTGAAGCCCGATATCACGGGTCACTTTGAACTCAAACAGTACATGGTACAACTGATTCAGTCCACAGGGCAATATGTGGGTCTATCTCATGAAGATGCGTAGAGGCACATTAAGAACTTCCTGGAAATTACAGACACTTACAATTATTGGAACGTTTCTAAGGACTATGTCAGGCTGACATTATTTTCCTTTTCACTGCTGGGGGAAGCTAAGAAATGGTTGCAAAAAGAGCCTGCTAACTCAATCCACACTTGGGATGATCTAGCAAGGAAATTATTAATCAAGTTTTTCCCCACTAAGAAGACAAAGTCGTCGAGGAGCCAGATTCTTAGGTTCAACAACGGGATGGTGAGACTCTTCGTCAAGCTTGGGAAAGATACAAGAAGCTACTCAGAGACTGACCGCATCATTGTCATACTGATGAGGTGTTGGGTTATACTTTCGTTGATGGGCTAGACGAGACATCAAAGATGAATCTTGATTCAGTTTGTGGGGGTAGTTGCATGGCGAGGCCGTATAGTGAAATCCAGCTCCTGCTAAACAACTTCACTACTAATGACCATAAGTGGAAAGGAGGTGAGGAATCACGAAGAGCAATTAAATAGAAAGCAGCCGGTGTAATTGAGCTTGATGACTTCTCAGCCATGAGAGCAGATATAGCAAAATTGGCAAATAAGATGAATAGAATGACAATGCACCAAACACAATAGATTCTACTTGCTGTGAATTATCTGGTGACAGTCACACGAGTGACATGTACCCCACGAATCCTGAATCTATATACTATGTGGGGCAACCGAGCAGAGGTCCGATGAACCAGCATTCACAATAGGGGAACACTTACAATCCAAATTGGAAGAATCATCCTAACTTCTCATGGGGTGGAAATCAGCCGACTCAGAATTATTATAGGCCCCAAGGAAATTTTAATCAACCTCAGAAGCCACACCAGCAAGTAGATGAAAGCACGAATGACATGTTGAAGAAGTTGCTGCTTGATAACCAATAACTCCCGGACCGATTTCAGAAATATCGAGAGACAAATGAGGCAGTTAGCGTCAAATCAAAATACTAGACCTGTAGGCGCTCTTCCCAGTGATACAGGGAAGAACCCTCAAGTTAATGCAGTTACACTCAGAAATTGGAGGGAATTATAAGAAGTGCCAAAGAAGAGAAAGGACAAGCCTATACCTGAGGGGGAGTTGATTCCTAAGGCAACACATGAGTCAAAGAAAGATGATGCAAGTTCAGAGCCAGTGAATGCTGCAAGGCCACCACCACCTTTCCCCCAAAGATTGCAAAAGAAGAATGATGACCGCATGTTCAACAAATTCCTCTCTATGTTGAGCCAGGTTCAATTAAATATTTCATTGGTAGATGTACTTCGCGAAATTCCAAAGTATTCTAAGTACATAAAGATATAGTGGCTCATAAGAAGAGATTGTCTGAATTCAAGACAGTCGCACTTACTGAGGAGTTCACTTCAAGAATCCAAAACAAGCTTCCTCAAAAGCATAAGGATCCTGGTAGTTTCACCATCCCTGTGCGGATTGGTAATATCGATGTGGGTCGTGCTATTTGTGATTTGGGGGCGAGCATAAATCTGATGCCCTTGTCCTTGTTCAAACAATTAGGCCTGAGAGCTCCAAGACCAACCACATTGATGTTGCAACTAGCTGATAGATCCATAGCCTACCTTGAAGGAGTGGTTGAAGATGTGTTGCTGCAAATTGGAAAATTCATCTTCCCCGCGGACTTCATTATCCTAGATTATGAGGATGATGAATAAGTTCCAATCATATTGGGATGACCTCTCTTGGCTTCAGGTGATGCAATTATTAAAGTGAGAGAGGGAAAAATGATTACGAGGGTGGACAACGTGGAAGCAGTTTTTAATGTCTACAAGGCGATCCAACTTCCCCGCCATTATGAGGAGCTCTCTATGATATCTGTTGTGGAGGTGAATGGGCAACTTATTGACATGAGTGTACATCTAGACGATTCTCTAGAGAAAGCACTCATGTTATTCGACAACTTGGAGATTGATGATGAGGTTGAGGAGATGATGCATATCCTAGATGCATCATGTACTTACATGCGGGTATTAAACCTCTTTGAGCCCCTAAATAGGCCAAGTGGGCCTCCTCCAAAGCCCTCAATTGAAAAAGCTCCTAAACTGGAACTTAAACCCTTTCCCTTCACCTTCAATATGCTTATTTGGGTGGTTCTGGCACTCTACCTGTTATTGTTTATTCTTACTTGTCTAAATTGCAGGAAGAAAAACTGTTGAGAGTGCTACGTGAGCACAAGCGAGCAATAGGGTGGACGATGTCTGACATTAGAGGCATTAGTCCAACTTTCTGCATGCATAAAATCCTCATGGATGAGGGGCACAAACCAAGTGTAGAGCAACAACGCCGCTTAAATCCAATCATGAAAGAGGTGGTAAGAAAAGAAGTGATTAAGTGGCTTGATACAAGTATTGTATTTCCAATATCTAATAGCAAATGGGTAAGCCCCGTACAATGTGTGCCTAAGAAGGGGGGATGACTGTAGTGGTTAATGAAAATAATGACCTGATTCCTACAAGAACTGTGACTGGGTGGAGAATATGCATAGATTATAGAAAACTAAGCAATGCCACTCGAAAGGACCACTTTCCCCTTCCTTTTATTGATCAAATGCTTGATAGATTAGCCGGACATGAATACTATTGTTTCCTATATGTCTATTCAGGGTATAATCAGATTGCTATAGCACTAGAGGACCAAAAGAAAACTACATTTACGTGTCCCTATGACACGTATGCGTTTAAGAGAATGCCATTTGGTCTCTGTAATGCACCTACGACTTTTCAAAGGTGTATGATGGCTATTTTTACTAACATGGTTGAAAGATTTGTAGAAGTGTTCATGGATGGCTTTTCTGTGTTTGGGTGTTCTTTTGATAATTGTTTAATGAACCTTGATAAAGTGCTTGCTAGGTGTGAAGAGACAAATTTGGTGCTAAACTAGGAAAAGTGCCATTTCATGGTACGCGAAGGTATAGTCTTAGGACACAAGGTATCCAAAAATGGTTTGCAGGTGGACAAAGCAAAGGTGGAGGCGATTGAAAAATTGCCTCCACCGACATCCGTCAAGGGCATTCGCAGTTTCTTGGGCCATGTAGGTTTTTAGCGTCGTTTCATTAAAGATTTTTCAAAAATTTCTTCTCCTCTGTGCAGGCTCCTTGAGAAAGATATCCCATACAAGTTTGATGATACATGTTTGAAAGCATTTGAGGAGCTGAAGGGAAGATTGGTGACTGTACCAATTATTATTGCCCCGAATTAGGCGCAGCCCTTTGAGTTCATGTGCGATGCGAGTGACATAGAAATCAGAGCTGTTCTGGGGAAGAGAATGGAGAAATCTTTCACTTGATTTATTACGCAAGCAAAACTCTGAATCAAGCCCAGATGAACTACATTGTTACTGAAAAAGAGTTGTTTGTAGTGGTGTGGGTGTTTGACAAGTTCAGATCCTATCTAGTGGGAACCAAACTCATCGTCTACACAGATCACTTAGCTATAAGGTACTTGTTTGAAAAGAGAGACGCCAAGCCGAGGCTAATTAGATGTGTCTTTCTATTGTAAGAATTTGACTTAGAGATTCGAGATCGAAAAGGGACAGAGAATCAAGATTAGAAAATCGAAGCCATGTAGCTGAGGGGGTTCGATTAAGAAGATATTTCCGGATGAGCAGTTATTAGCAATCATCTCGAGTGAATCCCCGTGGTATGAAGATTACGTGAATTTTATTGCAAGCGGGGTGACACCATCAGAATTGACTCCCGATAATAGAAGAAGATTTTTACATGATATGAGGCTCTACATGTGGGATGAGCCATTCTTATATAAGCAGTGTGCAGATCAGTTGGTACGAAGGTGTGTCCCTGAGGAAGAGATGAATGCAATATTGTATGACTGTCATGCTTCTCCATATGGAGGTCATCATGGTGGGGATAGAACTGCCCAAAAAGTACTGCAATCGGGCTTCTATTGGCCAAAATTGTTTAAGGATGCACACGCCTTTGTTAAAAAGTGTGACAGGTGCCAAAGAACCGGAACAATCACGAAGAAGCACGAGATGCCTTTGCAAAATATACTGGCAGTAGAGCTCTTTGATGGTTGGGGGATTGATTTTATGGGACCGTTCGCATACTCTAATGGTCATAGGTACATCTTGGTGGCGGTCGACTATGTGTCTAAGTGGGTGGAGGCCATTGCTCTTCCTACTAATGACGTAAAGTAGCGGTAAACTTTGTAAATAAACACATCTTCACATGCTTTGGGACTCCAAGTGTGCTGATAAGTGATGGAGGAACTCACTTCTGTAACAAATTGTTGAATAATGTTCTAGTAAAGTATGGAGTTAAGCAAAAGGTTGCCACCGCCTATCACCCCCAAACGAGTGGTCAAATGGAAGTGTCAAACAAAGAGGTGAAGCAGATTTTGGAGAAAATGTTAAGTGGAAATAGGAAAGACTGGGCCGAAAAACTTGACGACGCATTATGGGCATATCGAACTGCATACAAGACCCCCATAGATACTTCTCCGTATAAGTTGATTTATGGGAAGGCGTGCCACTTGCCCGTCAAGCTTAAACACAAAGCCTATTGGGCGATTAAAAAGCTAAATATTGATATGGACTTAGCCGGTGAGAAGAGGTTGTTACAACTCAACGAGCTTGATGACTTTCGATTGCATGCGTACAAAAATGCCAAATTGTATAAAGAAAAAAACAAAAGGTAGCATGACAAGCACATCCATCATCGTGAGTTTGATCCAGGTTAAGAAGTTCTCTTGTTTAATTCGAGGTTGAAGCTTTTCCCCAGAAAGTTTAAGTCTCGATGGGCAGGTCCTTTCGTTGTGGTAAGTGTGAGGCCTCATAGAGCGGTAGAATTACGTGATACGAGCTCAAGTGGTACCTTCTTGGTAAATGGGCAGAGAGTAAAACATTATTGGGGTGGTGACATTGCACATCACAAGACCTCGATGGACTTGGCCGATGCTTGAAAAATGTGTTGAGTCATGCCGCGACGTTAAATCAGGCACTTGTTGGGAGGCAACCAAATTTTTAATGCTTTCGTAGTTTAGTTTTCTTTGTTTTCTTTTCGTCATAGTAGACTAGTTTTTTTTTCTTTGTAGTTATAGAAATCATAGGCGGGAATGATGTGGGTGTATATAATGGTGTGGGCTCCCCACGCTGCCCTGGACGCTCGGAACATGTCCTATTTTGACTAGGACTCGGTTATTTCAATCCCAAGATGCCCCCAACTCATATAAAAGCCAACCTAAACTTATTTTGAGGGGGAGGACGTGACTTTGAGAGAGAAAAAAAAGTACGAAACACTCGGGAGCACGGATTTGATCAATTCTTCCATTCTTCTTCTAGTATTCATTTATTTTATGTTTGAAAATATTATTTTTGATGATTGTATGAACAAGAGTGGCTAAGAACCCTATTGTTATGGGGTCATGGGTGCTACATGAATGTTGACGTTTGAAGTTGAAATTGACGAGTTTGATTTTATCATATTGGGTTATTTATTTAATTCTGTTTTTAATTATTTTGCTGAGTAGCTAACAGTGAAATACTATCTATGAATCTAGAGTTAAACTCGAAAGTGGAAATTCTCAATTGCATATAGAATTAAATAGAGCAAGTTCTTGAACCCGGGCATCGGGGAACAGACTCGCAGTTAGGATAGAAATATACCTAATTGCCTTTCTTGGTTGAAATACAGGAATTATAAATATATTCTTGTTAATCTTAATTCCATAGACATATAGGCATTAAGTTAGCTTGAATAGGCGAGTAAGAATTTGATAGATTCTTATGAGAAATATCAAGCCTGTCAATCAACAACCCAGATAAATAAATTAGTCATTTGCACCCAAAAACGCAGCAAAATTGTTAGCTAGCCTATGACCCTGGAATACTCTCTCCCACTGATGTTTATTCAAAATTACTTAAGTGTTGTGGTTGATTTCCAATTATTTAATTAATAGTCTCTTAGGTAGTAAATTAGTCACTTACATATTTTTGTGAGAAATTTCTTGAATCGATAAGTTATTTGAGTTTGAATCAGTCAAAAGTTAATCATATGTCTCCGTGGGAATGATACTCTTCTCAATACTCTATTACTTGACGACCACGTATACTTGAGCTGAGTGTGTTTGGTCGTAACAATGAACTTCTCTGGAAATAGCTGTGAGAACTGATCCAAGGTAACTGTAGGCAAACCAGCAGATCTAGTCAACATATAATCTCTCCACAATCTCCGGGCAGAATCAGTCATCTGAAATGCTGAAACATCGACCCCATTGGTCTCAACTATACCCATATTATGCAACACCTAGTGGCAATTGTCCAGGAAATCTTGCGGGTCCTCGGAAGATGCACCACTGAAATGAACAGTAAAGAGCTTGGTAAACTTATCCAACCTCAACATAGCCTCAGAAGACAAAGCGGGCCTATCATCGGCCTGTGCCGCAACAACCGGCTGAACCACCTCAACTGGCTGGGCTGCTGAAGTCTGATTAGGGGATCCACCTGCTTTAGAGTGTGAGTAGCAAGAGTCTGTGCTCCTCCCCCAGCCTGAGAGACGGCTGGTGCCACTGGGAATGCACCGGTCTGGGCCACACTCTCCATAAGGCCCACCAAGCGGACAAGAGCGTCCTGAAGCATTGGAGTGGCTATGAATCCCTTTGGGACCTGGGTTGTTCCGACGAGTATAGTCTGAGCTGGAACCTCCTCATCTAAATCTACCTGAGGCTCCATTGCGGGTGCTGCTGCTCGAGCTCTAGGCTGAGCTCTGCCTCTGCCTCAGCGTCTGGCCTGACCTGCCTCGACCTCTGCCCCTGGTTGTAACTGCCACTATGGGTTCTGGCTCCTGTCCTACTATTGATGCTGTGAGTGTTCTTGCCATCTGCGAGAGAACAAAAATAGAATGGTTCAATCATCAATGATAGAATAAAATCGCACGATAGATAATGAAAAAAGTGAAATTTGTTTCCTAAACTCCATATCCATTGGGAGATAAGTACATACGTCTCTGTATAGATCCTCCAGACTCTACTAAGCTTGCTCATGATTCGTGAGACCTAGGCAACCTAGTGATGTGATACCAACTTGTCGCGACCCGGAATTCCCACCATCGGGACCGTAATAACGCCTAACATTTTACTTGCTAGGAAAGCCAACGTTAGATATATTTATAATCTACTTTTAACAAACTTCAAATACGATGACAATACATAAATTGAATAGTCTGAAACAAGATAAATAAGCTAATAAGTGACGAAATTCAAATACAACCCCGGATCTAGTGTCACGAATACATGAACGTCTAAGATATACAGATAATGGTCTGAAATAAACATAATTGTCTGAGTCAAATAAACATGTTAAATGAAATATAAGGGGACTTCAGAGCTGCGGACGCCATGCATCTATACCTCAAGTCTCCTTTGGGTAGCTGGATCCGAGCAAGTCTACGGTACGCCACTGAGACCAACTCTGGTATCTGCACAAGAAGTGCATAGTAGTATGAGTACAACCTACCCCATGTACTCTATAAGTGTCGAACCTAACCTCAACGAAGTAATGACGAGGCTAAGACAGATCACTTACATTAACTTGTACGCAATAATAATGATAATAATAGAAAGACAAGAATAGAAGTAAAGCAGGTAACTCATAACAATGAAACTCAAATCAACCAGCAGAGAGTCCCGAATAACCGGTCATATAACTCATCTCAACAACCGGGGCCAATCCAACAGTCACAAAAAAATATTATTTCTATCAATATGTTGCGGCGTGCAACCCAATCCCACAATATCAACTTTAAACTATTCGGTACGGCGCGCAACTCAACCCCCACATAAAATCATCCGTGAATTTCATAGTCCATCCTTATTCTGACATTTCAATTCATTGGCTTTCAATTTCTATTGCGGCGTGCAACCCGCTCCTCAAACAATGTTAATTAAAAATAGTAACTCAATAACTAAGATTTACAAGAAATCATACATCAAGAGAACAAATGTACGAGCAATGGATAATAACATGATAATCAAAGAGACTCGAACGACTCGGATGCCTCAACTTTACCAACTCAACGGTATCTATTTTTAACAATATGTACAAGTGAAACTACTTCAATGAGGGCAACAATTAATACGAAACTATAAGGCAACAAGGCATAAGACAATTTAGATATATGAGAAAAACAAATAGAGACCAATAGTAAATAAGCATGGAATCAGGGAGGGGATGGACAATTTAATACAAGAAATACTAAATGGCAACTAGTAATTATGGCATGGAAGTCAAATAAGCATGTAGCAATTAAGGAATGAAACAAGACATAATATGAAGCAATGAGGATGGGGAAAGCAAGTAATGTAACAGTTAAGTAATGGAACAAAGTAATTAATGAAATACGGGAAAGCATGGAAACAAGTAATTTGACGGTGTATATACACTTGTCACCTCGCATATACGCCACTACACATATAATTCAAATAGCACATAGCTCAAGAGTTCCTAATTCCCTCAAATCAAGGTTAGACCCTATACTTACCTCACTCCGCAATCAACTTAAAGTTCAACCACGGCCTTGCCTTTCGAACAAGCATCCAAACCAATCAAATCTAGCAAATTATTAACTAAACGATTCAAAATAAGCCTTAGAAACTACCCACGAATGAAAGAGGTTCAATTTAGATCATTATTGAAAAAGCCAAAAATAGTCAACCCTGGGCCCGCTTGATCAAAACCAAAGGTTCAGACCAAAATTCGATCACCCATTCACCCCGAGCCTGGTTATGCAGTTCAATTCGAAATCCGACCTCAATTCGAGGTCTAAATCCCAATTTTACAAAAATTCCTAATTCTACCGAAATTCCTAATTTCTACCATAAAAATCTTAGATTTGATGTTGAAAATTTATGAAATGTAATGGGTAATTGAAAAGGAATAGATTAAAGTCACTTACCAATGAATTTAGGAAGAAAAGCTCTTAGGAAAATTACCTCTAGGGTTGTTTAGGGTTGAAAGTTTGAAAGAAAGAAACAAATTCTCGTTTTTTCCTCTTTTACCCAGCTGCAGTTATCGCACTTGCAATACATAGTTCGCAATTACGATGATCGCAAAGACGATCAACCCTTCGCAAATGCGAATAAGTCACTGAGTCTATCGCAAATGCAAACTAAGGCTGCCGCAAATGCGAACAATTGACTCGCAAATGCGAGTCTGCCTCAGTCTCCCTTTAGTCGCAAATGTGACTCAAAAGTTCGCAAATGTGAACATGCCCCCTTCGCATCTACGGACTTCTTTTCGTTAAAGCAAAGCTGACCCAGCCCCTACCAACTTCGCATATGCGAGCCTGACCTCACATTTGCGAGGCTCGCATTTGCGAACAGGTCCTCGCAAATGCGAGATATGCAGACTTGATGCACCAACACTCTTTTAAGTTCAAAAATCACTCTGTGGCCTATCCGAAATTCACCCGAGCCCCTCGGGCTCCAAACCAAATATGCACACAAGTGTAATAACATCATAAGAACTTGCTCGCGTGATCAAAACACCCAAATAACACCTACAACTATGAATCGGATACCAAAACAAATAAAATTTCAAAGAAACTTAAGAAATTCAACCGGACGTCCGAATCATGTCAAATTAACTCCGTTTTGCACCAAAATTTGCAGATAATTCATAAATAATGAAAGGATCCTATACCAAATTTCAAAACTGTATTCCGAATCCGGTAGAAATAAAGTCAACCTACGGTCAAACATAGGAATTCTTTAAACCTTTAAACTTCTAGTTTTCAACAAATTACGTTAAATCAAGTTAGGGACTTCCGAATTCGATTCCGGGCATACGCACAAGTATCAAATCATGATACGGACCTATGGGGACCGTCAAAATATTGATCCGGGTATATTTACACAAAACGTTGACTGTAGTCAACTCAAATAGGTTTTTAAGGCTAAATTTTACTTTTTCATAGATTTTTCACATAAAATGTTTTTGGAAAAATATAAGAACTGCGCACGCAAATTGAAGAAGGCTAAACGGAGCTATTCGAGGTCTCGAAGCACAGAAATGAAAGGTAAAACTATAGATGACCTATCGGGTCATCACAACGTGTCACCAAAAAGTACACTTGATCTGAGTGCGGGAAATTCACAATTTCGCGAATACAACTTACATTGCTTTTTGTACAAGCGCCTGTAGCACGTGTTCGTCCCCTCAAACTCTCATTTCTAAATAATAGAAAAGAAATAATAACTACAATTGTATTTGTATGTATAAAATTAAAATTCTGAATTATTTGTATGAACGTACATGTGCATACACACGGAGCTAGCGTATAGAACTAGAAATAAAAAATACGAAGAGGTCTAATTTTGTTGGACTAAGACATTTTTCTCTCTTTACTTGATGGCTTTTTTGGCAAACATATCTGTCCATAACTGGAAATTATACCTCGATCCATTGAAGAAAGAAGTAGTTTACTTCATTGCTTTTTCTACACCAACAAAATAAATGCAGAATATTCTTTTTTCCCTAAAGTGTGAGCATAGTATTTCATTTGATTAGAAAATGTACAGTTATTAGCAATCATGAAGAACATTGGCAGAGATATATGCTGCACACGTTGTGTTGGGCAAAGATTGCATGACCTAACGAATCATATGCTACTCGGCCTTTGAATTTAGTTTTGATTAAAATTTTGGGGATATTATTTTTTGGACAAATTTTTGCAAAATGTCTTTACCGAGAATATTTACATTTGAGTTCTTTTTAGTTCTTAAAAGTTATTAATCTTTTCGAAAATAATTAAAAAAATTTGTTTTTATTTTGCAAAAAATTATAAATCAAACCCATACAAATATTTTATTTTACATATCTATTTATATATAAAAGGAGAAACAAATCCATGATGTTATGTCAAGTGTCACAATGAAATATCAACACGTATCATGTTTTAAGACAAAACTTCGATAAATTTGGATATTCAAAAAAAAATTAAACTAGAAACAAACTTACAAAAATTTAAAGAATTAACGTTCCACAGATATTTTTTAAAACTGAACACTAAAAAAATAATTACTCCAATTCCAGAAAATGGACTCCCGCATTTTTTTTATTAGTTTTTTTATTTAACTGCATATCGTAAAAGCAAAATTCGGCAACCGTACAATATAATCTAAGACACGTTTTGGAAATTCTTTTTGTGGAAGTTATCAGATTCAGTTTATTATAAAAACTTCAGCCCATCATTTTGTATCTATCCCGCTCCTTTCCTTCAATTCGCGAATGAAAGTTACAGAGTTGGGTTCACGATTAGAGTTAGGGTTTGACTTTAATGTTCATGCAGGGAATTATCGTTGGGTTCCAGCAAGTGAAAGGAGAAAAGTGAATCTACCATTATAGCTGCTTTCCCAAAATTCGATTCATATAGGGTAGTTGCCATGGTAGAACAAGCATTCAAAAGGTAAGATTTGAGATCAATAGATATATTGATCTCTGTTTTGTTTATTCTGAAAATTTTATTTTCATCAATTTTGGAGATCGTGGTTGCTAAAGTTTGTTTATTTTTATCTGTTACTTGCAAAGGCTGACGCAGAACAAACTTGATGTTTCGCCTTCACTGTGTGACCTAACCGAATAACATTTAAAATCTATTTTTTTCTTACAGGAATTGGTGCATCCCTTACTTCTTTCTCACTGGAAAAACTATAAATTTATAACTGCGATTGCGGCTGGTAATAAGATTTCCCACTCTGATTTGAAGTACTTTCACAGTTCAATTCTCTTGCTATTGTTGACTAACCAACTTCTTCTTCACACAACTTTTCATCTACAAAGGTCATAATACTCTCTCAGGTTTGTAAATATTCTGTTGGTAATATGTCACAAAATTTTTTTGGTTTCTTTCTTTAGATGCTAAATACTCGATGCATTTACAACTTAAGTGATCACCACCCTTTTTCCACATTTACTTCACATCCATGTGCAGGTTCGTAAATTAATCGATTATCTTATACAGTTCTTTTTTATATCATGTTGCTCCTGCATTTGAAGCTCATGTCATCCAAGATACAAAAGGCAAGAGGTAACTTTGTTTTCACTACTTTTGTATTTATGCCTTTCTTTCAAATATTTGATTGAATTGGATAATTGATGCAGTGGCACTACATTGGTGCTATTACTATGTTATACATATGTAGCATTATTATCCTTGTGGGGGAAAAAATACCAGTATAATTTGCTATAAAGGAAGATGCTTTTCACGATAACTTTCTTGCGGAGGACAGTACTATTTTAGATTTTTTGGGTGTAAAAGTAGGCCATATTTTTTCAGTATAAAAAAGTTGTCAATCACGTTAAATGTTAGATTGATAAAGAGTTGGGATAATTAAACGTAAAGTTTTTCAATTGTTCGAATTGAAGATTTTTACTAGCCACCTATTTTTCTAATACATGTAAATAGGCTAATAGCTATGGGCTATAGCGTCTCATTATAATTATATCTTCCTTAGAGTTTGTTCGTAGGATTCACGTTCAAAAAATTGTGGTAACTGTTCAGGTAAAAATAGTGACTATTATAGCTTTCTTCGTCCGATAATTAAGTTCTCTAATTTGGTTTTATAGTTAAGTTGTGAATATTGGTTCCTACTGAAAAGGTTGTTTATTGATCTACTTCGATTCCCGCCATCAATGTTAGCAACTGCTGCAATTTTTACTGCGCAATGCACTCTCGGTGTGTCTAAGGAGTAGAAGAAAACCTGCTTGGGTAGCTTTTGCCGTTGTTGGAGTATACAGACAAGATATAGTAAGCAAGATGACAAAACACTGTAAAGTTATGGCATGAAGAGAGCGGTAGTTGTCCATTTTGAAGGTTTGCAATAAATGAGTCCTCTTGGTAAGTTTTTTTTTTTTTTTTTGTATTGCGTATATAAGCTTGCACTTGGCTTTATCAATCATGCAATGTGAATGGACAGGGCCGGGAGCAGTCCTTGATGTTACAACAACAACAACAACAACAACTAGTATAATCCCACTAGTGGGGTATGGGGAGGGAAGTGTGTGCGTAGACTTTACCCCTACCCTGAGGCAAAGAGGCTGTTTCCGATAGACCCTCGGCTCCCTCCCTCCAAGAACTCCCCACCTTGTTCTTGGGGTGACTCGAACTCACAACCTCTTGGTTGGAAGTGGAGGGTGCTTCACACTAGAACAACCTGTCCTTGATGTTACAACTGAAAAGATTAAAAAATTCTCTGTTGAACCAAAGTATGTTCTGCAATTGATCTGAGATCAATACATATATTCTCTGTTTTATTTATTCTAAAAATTTTAGTTTCTAAATATTTGGACATTGTGATTGCTAAAGTTTGCTTCTTTTTTTATTTGTTACTTACAAAGCCTAACATAGAACAAATTTAAAAAGATGAACATTCTCAAGCACATCTCAATTGTTGTTGCATTTTGACTCTAAAAGAAGAAAATAAGAAAAATCATTAGGTTTCTCATCATAAAATACAATAACTAATATTCGTGTATCATTGCAGTTGATTTTGGTAAACCTTGCTGCACTTTACAAAACCTGCAAGGGAGAGCCGGAGTACAATATTGAGGTACTAAGGCGTGTGCTTTCAGGTGAAGAAAAGGGGCCAATTGCTAATACATTGGTAAGTCATTATATTTTCTTGGATCCTTTCAGGCTAAGTCACTATACTAGGATTATACCTATTTTTGTCTTATGCTATACCTGGAACTTGCCCGATTGTAGCACCCTGAAAAATTTCGAAGTGCTTAAACTCTATTAAGAAAATTGATGTGTGCTAATTATATTATTTTGTGAGCAAACGAGGACTATTAATATGATGCATATTAATTGGATATGATAATAGGTGTACGAGGCATATTATAAGTGATGTGGGGTCTAAGGATAGCCCTAAGTCCAAGTCAAGTTAGAAATTACATGATAAACTAAAGTTTTAAATGAGTACGCACAAGACCTAACTTTAAATGAGTATATATATATATATATATATATATATATATATATATATATATATTTAAGGAGTAATCTGGGGTACAACCTATCAAATGAAAGTTCTTCGAGTTTAGTTATTATAATGATTGTATCCGACTAACTTGAGTATATTTTAGTTAGTCTACCTTGTACTGTTTTCTAATTTGAACTTTTATTCCCAAAATTATTACTTACTCACCTCTTTGATGGCTCAAAACCTAGCAAATTTATATTCTCCTCCTTGTTTGGTTTACAAGTAAAATGTATACGTACTTAAATAAAGTGCTTGTTTTAAAGTAAAAAATTTATTCATAATCAATATTCATAAATTTATCATAGTCAATTAATAAAAAATTGAGAGATGAATATATATCAATTTAAGTGATTATCTATCAATATTCATAATGTATGTATGTATGTATGTATGTATGTATAAAATTGAATTTGAATTAAAGGAAGATTTTGAATTTATAGATAAAGTATTAGAATTAAAATAAAAAAGAAATTTATCTTTTGTTATCATGTTATCATACTTAATTCGGTTAATGATCATATACAATCATGTTAGAAACTTTTGTTATTTTTTCTAATTATTTAAATACTACTTCGCCTCTCGCAAAAAAAAAAAACGAAAAACTACTCCATATAACTTTAAAACTCCTTCACATCTAAAATCCTATAATTATAATTCTTTAAAATACTATAGCTAGATTTGAATAAAGTAAAATTCTTTTAAAATAAATATAATATATAGGGTACACGTCTATGTTTATCCAGATAACAAAAAAGAGTTTGAAAATCGAATAAAAGTCTGTATAATGAAGTAAACCTACATGATGTAGAAAGAAACATTACAAAAATCAGTCAACATTCAAAAAGAGTTGTTTTTTCTTTTCTTTTTGAAGAATGTTTGTTTGAAGAGGCAATTTGTATAAATGAACATCAAACAAATAACAAAATTTTGGCTATACAATTGCTATTATTAATTTCAATTTAACACTTTCTAGGAATTGATGGGTATAAGTTAAAACCTTTTCATTTAGCTGCAGTCAAACCAAAATTGCAAGGGTATAATATTTTTTTCGTTGATGAATATTAGTTTTGAATCATTAGATTATGTGAAAGATTTTTTTTTTTTGAATTTCAACAAGAGGGATATTGATTTCTAATTGATAATTTCTATATCAATTTTCTATACTTTGAGTTCGAGTTCGAAACAATCACTCACTCACTTATCAAAGCCTAAAGGCTATCTTGCTTCGAGTTCAAACGTTCACTCGACTACTAAACCTGTGGGCTAATTTTATTTTTCGAGTTCGGACAAGCGCTCACTCGACCACTAAGCCCGTGGGCTGCTTTTATTTCGAGCTCGAGCGAACACTCACTCGGCCATAAAGGCTACGAAGGCTGAATTCGATGAAATCACCTAAATCCTCATAAAAACATCTGCAAGGCATAAATGAAATCTTCACGAAGCAAGGCAGTAAAAGAAAAGGATATTTGTATAGATATACAAGGGTGGTTTACATAAATGAATGCAACATAGAAGAAGATAAGGGCTAAGCTTGTGGGTTATCATCGAGAGCGGTCTCTTCTCCACCGGGCTCCCCCCATCTTCGGACCCGCTCTTGCTACCTTCATCATCATCGTCATCATCGCCATCAGAAGCCAAGGCTTCAGCTTCAGCTTCAGCTTCGAGCTCTTTAGCCCTTTTAATCTCTTCGGCAAGGTCGAAACCTCGAGCGTGTATCTCCTCGAAGGTCTCCCTCCGAGACCGACACTTAGCAAGATCGGCAACCCAATATGCTCGAGTATCGGCAGTATCCGCTACCTCTCTTGCCTCCATTTGAGCAGCCTCGGCATCAGCCCGATATACGGCAATGGACTTGTCCGCCATGACTTTCGATGACTCAACCTCCGCCTTGGCCTCAGCAAGCCGTGTTTTAAGCTCCTCGATCCTCTTGGCCTGAGCCGAACCCTTTTGCTTGACGCTTTGAAGCTGAACATCGGCCGATAATAATTTGGCCAAGATGGTTTCTTTTTCTGCAGCCAGGCGGTCGATAGTCTCCTTCCACCGGTTACATTCGGCCTTGATTTGATCGACTTTTTCCCGAAGCAACCCGATCTTTTCAACCTTTTACTGCAGCTGAGACAACGAAGGGTTAGCTTCCATAGTTGGGTAAAACCCATACTCTAACAGAACGAGACTCACCTGCTTATCTAGTTCGGCCTCTTCTTCACGAGCCTTAGCCAAATCTGCTTGGAGGTCCTTTATAGCCTTATCCTTTTGGCTGCAAAGAAGCCGCAGAGCATCTCTCTCCCCCGAGACCTTCTGAGGCTCAGCCTCACACTGGCTGAGATCGACTTGAAACCTGCTAATGGCCTGCACAGTAGGGAAAAAACACAAGTTAAGTTTAGAAAAGAACGAAGAAACCAAGCACAGTAAAATCATTACCCGAGAAATGAAACTTTGGGCCTCTTCTAGGAGAAGAGAAGCGTCACTGATGTCGGAGGCATCATCAACTCCAGTAAAGCAATTCCGAAAAGGGTCCCCTACACTAGAGCCTCCGCCCATATCGGGGGGTCTTCAATTCTCGAGCTTCCTTTAACGCCTCCTCAGAAAAGGTCAGAAGAGAAGGCAAATGACCCACTGTCATAGTCCCAAGCGAATCACTCGGGACTCTCTGATCGAAACTTGGGGTACCGGAACCGACCCCGACCGGTATAGCCGTCATCGGCTCAGAAGGTCTGGCGACCTCGATAGGTTTTGCAGATCGGATCACCAAAGCCAAGGTATCATCATCTTCTTCTACTTCTCTCAGTCGTTGGACCGAGTCCATCGAAAGAGCGATTGCCTTCCTCCTCACCCTTTGAGTTTTGGGCTTGGGGTTCTCTGGCCGAGAGACGGCCTTTCGCTTCTTATCTTTCCCCGGTTCTGGGACCGGGGACTTGTTTTCTTCCTCACCACTCGAAGGCCTCAAAACAACATCCTTGGTTACACCTGCATGAAAGGAAACCGGTAACGAATGGAGCATAAAAAATATTTCGACGAACACGAGAAGTGACTTTTACCCTGATTCTTGGCCTCCCATCTACCTTTTTCCAAATCACGCCAAGCGCGTTCGGCATAAGAGGAAGTTGAGGCTAACTTCCGAACCCAATCCTCGAGGTCAGGTACCGCTTGTGGTATCCAAGGGGCAGCTGTATATCGGAGAAAGATATCAGATAGAACCGGAGAAAGATACGAAAAGCAACGCCTTATGAAAACCACTTACGGTCGAAATTTCATTCCTCGGGGAACGACATCTTCTCTTCCGGAATGAGATCACAGGTCCTCACCCGAAGATAACGGCCCATCCAACCCCGATCCTTGTCTTCGTCAATGCTCGACATCAAAGCTTTCGATGCCCGACGATGAAGCCTGATTAATCCTCGAAAGATTTGAGGCCGATACAATCGTATGAGGTGATTTAGGGTAAAATCCATCCCTCCGGCTTTATTGGAGAAGAAGCGAAGTAAGGTTACTATATGCCATAGAGAAGGATGAATTTGACCGAGGGTGACCTGATATCTTTTGCAAAAATCAATGATCACTGGGTCGATGGGACCCAACGTGAAGGGGTAAGTATAAACACTTAAAAACCCCTCCACGTGAATGATGACGCTCTCTTCGGGAGAGGGAATTTGCAACACAACCTCGGAACTCCAATTGCAGTCTTTCCTCACAGCCTCGAGATGGCTCTATGTTATCGAGCACATGTACATCGACACATGCTCACATCGACCCGGAACAGACGAAGGATTTTCAACCTTAAAATTGATCTTCAGAGTACACGGGCCAGGAACGTACTCATGGGGAGGCGGCTCCACTGGCGCCTTATCGCCGGACGGCCGTAAAGAGGAAGCTTTCTCCTTCTGAGGTACGGTTTTTGAAGTTTTTTCCATTGATGTATGAGAAAGAAAAGCGAAGGAAGATGAAAGGTTGATGGTGCCAAACGCTGATGAAGGTGGCTCTACAAGCGGCGAAATAGAGTAAGAAAATTTGGGAGATTGAAGATGTTAAAGTGGTAAATGATAAATAGAAGGGCTATTTATAGGCTTATACCGTGGCGGTTCAATGTCAGCGGTGGCCGACCACCGTCTGACATGCATTAAATACTTTGAAAGACTAAATCGATGGGACAGCTATCACATACGTTACGATCGATCCCAGTGAAAACGTCAACTTATAATCCGATCGAGCCGTCGGAAATCATATCGCTTCTTACCACATTCTTCCTGAGAAATGAGGGGACTATCTGTATATGGTCGAAATAGATTTTGGCCTCCGTATATTTGTTCGAGTTCGAATGGTAAGCGATCGAAGTGAGAGCTCGAGACGAGTTCCGAGGATAGTACATACAAGCCTCGAGCTCCAAGACCGATCGAGGAATCGGCTCGATATTGTTATCGAGCCCATGACCAAATCGAACCGCAAGGCAAGAAGAAGGTTGTCGGAGATGCACCGACCGATTGACACTCACCCCGAATGTCGAACTCGAACTCAAGGCCGACGGCTCGATCCAATACCGAGCTCGAGCCAGTATCGAGCTCGCAGATAGGAGCCATTGCAACCGCACTAGGGGAGAGAATCTTGGCAGGAATCGAGAAAGAGACAATTCATCATGGGTTCTCCACTATATATTTTTTATTATAAATAAAGTAGCATCCCCCTACTATAAAGAAGGGGGATTCTTGTAAGCAGGGGGATACATTGGAAGAAAAGACTACTTTTATTTATTGAAAAATAAATCTCTTAAGCTTGTTTTACTCAGCATACTCACTCTTCTAGTTCAATAATTTATATCTCATTTCTATAGCCAAGAATCTAAATATTTTCATTTTTACGTACGATTTATGTCAAGCTATATCACATATCCTTAGAACTACTTATAAATTCAACTATATCCGATTTTCCGGATAAACTACTTCTTTCTTCACTCTTTCAATTACAATTACGTAATGTTTTTTTCAATTTCTTCAGCCTTTCAAATAATCCTTGCGATTCTTTACTTCTCTGCATTTCTTCATTTAGCATTTTTGTCATTATTCAACTTTGAGAACATTTAGGACTTTTAATTGTCATTGTTTGTGTTAAATATTCTGACGTCGTCTCCTATAATGGTGTAACCATCCTATCTCTCTAAAACTTTCTTTCGATGTCTTTCTTACAATTTCATTAATATCTAGCATGAAGGTTTTCTATGATAATTTGTGTACTCCATTGGGTGTAACTTGGTAAGGTTATATATGCTCCTCTATATTTCTTATTTATTCTTTTTTCCCTTTGTTATTTCTCCGTAACATGGTAAGGTTAATATGTTCACGAATTATTAATTATTAACTACTAAAGTTAATTGTTTGATTTAGTATAAACATCGAGTGCTAATAAATATTTACCGTGATGAGATTTCTAATATGGAGCACTTCTCCTTTAAATAGGTCACACGTGACACAAATTTAGACTAATTGGATTAATGGGTTAGAATAGAGATGGTTAAATAAAATAAAATAAAAACTTTTTCAGCATTTTTTCTACTACTATATAAAAACGCCATGGTTTCGACAGCTGTTTCTTGGCATTTAATGAAACTTTGAGGGCATTATGGACTTTTAGCATCACTTACTGATGCTTATTTGTATGGAAAAGGTTACGTGGCCTTTAATTGTGTCTTCCGACTCCTATTGTCTTCGACTCCTACAAACACCACGTATTAGCTGTTTTAGCTTCGTTCTTCACACTTTCAATCACGACTAGTATTAAAATCAACTCGCAAATAATTGACAGAATATTAATCTTATAAAATTATAATATAATATATTATATTATTTTAATAAATATTAATTGTTATTTTATTACTTAATTGTAATGATTCGATCGGTCATTTTTATCATTTGCATTTCGTTCGATTGTTCCAAGGCATGAGTAACTTCGTATGGTGTATTATGATTTGTGCGTATCGTCGATTTTGATTTTTGGGTGATTCGAAATTTATTTGGAAGAGTGATTTTCATTTTAGAAGTTTTAAGTTTGAAGAGTTGACCAAGTTTGACTTTTATGTATTTGACTCCGGATCAGAGTTTTGATGATTCCGTTAGGTCCATATGGTGATTTTGGAAAGGGGCATATGCCCGAATTTGCATTAGAATGTTTCTAGAAGGTTTTGACTTTATTTGGCAAAAGAGTGACAATTTAAAGATTTAAAATGTTCATAAATTTGACCAGGAGTTGACTTTGATTATATCGGGTTCGGATTGTAATTTCGGGAGTTGGAATAGGTTCGCTATGTCGTTTGTTGTTTGACTTGCTAATCAAGGCAGACTACTCACAAAGGAGAGATTATCAAAGTTGCACATTCCAGTAGCAGATACAAGTTGCTGTTTGTGTGATGACCATGTTGAGGATACACAGCAACACTTATTTGTGGAATGTAGCTGGGCAAAACAATTAGAGTTCTTCTTATACAATGGAATGGCGTACACATTTTCATTGGAGACATGCAACTTGTGTTGGACAATATTAAGAGGAATCATTGGAAGCAGAGCCGGATTCAGGATTTGAGGCTTATGGGTTCCTACCGTAATTTTAAATTAATATGTAATAATATTTGGGTTCACAGTTAGATATTTATAAATATTTAGTGAATTTCTTAATATAAATACATGATCTACGCAAAAATTATTGGGTTCCCGAGAACCCGTAGTCAATGCTCTAGGTCCGCCCCTGATTGGAAGCAAGTACAAAAGGAAAGTGATAGCAGCAATGTGGGGGCAATCATATACCATATGGAGGGCAAGAAATTTAAAACTATTCAGAGGACAAACTGTACATATTGAGTTGTTAGTTGCACAGAATAAAACAGAGATTATAGGAAAAATAGAAAAACTTAACTATGTCTAGGAAAATGCATAGTTGTAGGGGATTCTTGCAGAGAATTATGTGTAACTAGAGGATTATTTTTTCTTGAGGCTTAGATCACAACAGAAGTGTGACTAGGTGCTCTTTCGTTTGTATGCTCTTATTTGTTGTTATTAATGATAATTTAGGGTGTTACCAAAATATTAATCATAACGTATGCATGTTACACGTGTTTTCCATATTAATAAATATAATATTTTAAAAAATTACATACATATTATACTTAAACATTGTGAGATGTAACTTAAAAATTAAATAAAATTTTAAATTTTTAAAAACGATGATGTTGACCTCATTCAGTTAAAGGGATAATCACGTGTGCCTCTCTAATATAATTATTACTTTGTCAAGAAATTTGAAACTCATATTTACTGGTTACCTTCGCTGCTTAGTGCTATATAAATTGTATGCATCAATTCTGATTTGTGTGTGAAAGCAATTAGGAGAATGTTACCTACATCTATAGATTTCTTATGATTTTTCGGCAATAAGGAGCTTAGTTTCTTTGGCTTTGAAGGAATTATAATTGTGTTATTATCACGACCCAAAACTATCAATCGGTCGTGATGCCGCCCAACTCATTTGTTAGGCAAGCCAAACATAACAAAAGCGAAACATAAATACTGAATATCATAAATAGTACAAGTCTAAGGCCAATTAACATAAATAACATCGTCGATACATGACAAATCCCCCAGAACTGGTAAATACAAAGTTATGAGCTCTAATACGGAAATACAAGTCTGTAATAGTAAATATCAATTGTTACACCCCATGTTTTCGTACGTGAGAGTACGTCATAAGTCAATTGATGTAAGCTCATAAATGAGATTATATTTGGAAGTATATAAAGTAAGTTAATCGTGTTACCTTTGAGGTTACAAACATTTAAGATCATGAATAACAAGTACCAAGAGGGTTGGAAGGCTTAGAAGCTAAACGAATTGAAGAAACAAGTTTCGCCGGAAGTCGACAAGTTGGGAATGCTATAACATATACTTTTGGGGTGAGACTAGGGTACTTAACATGATAAGGAGGTTATGTTATGAGTTATTATAGTCGTATGATAGTCGTATGTTGAGTTTTGAAGTCAAGCGATTTGTGGAACAAAAGTTGGCAAAGGTCATCACAAGTTACATTCATAAATGTGCTGAAAATTAGGCCAAATGTAGCAGAGATTTTATCTCAATATAACAAGAATTATTGGGTGATCCACCTATCATATTGTAGTTCTACGAGTCTAGTTTCCAACTCATTAAACCGTTCGTCGATACGATATCGAAGTAGAGAGATATTGGAATTTTTGCGAGACTGCGCAAGCAGCTCCCTATGGGACCTACTTAGGCGGTTGAGATATCTTGATATATATGTGACGCCTAAATTCTCATTTTAACTCATTCCTTTTCACTCTCTTCAGACCCTAGACACCTAAAAACTTTCTCTCAAAGTTCTCTTGTGATCCAAGACCCAAACCAAGGGCAAACAACGCAAATCAAGTGTCAGAAATCCCGTGGCGCTAGTGAGTTTCTTATTTGTTGATTTTGGTATGGTTCCAGCTTGTGTGGAATTTTTTTTAAAATTGGTTTAAGTTTTGTAAAATACTCTCTCAAGGTTTTCATATCAACCCTAGGTAATTTCAAGTCTTCCAAAATAATTCTAGTGCCGAGAAACCCGAATTGATTGCTAGTTTCGCTTCCTTGTTCTTGTGGCTGCGTTGGAAGGATATTTTGTGGTGAATTAAGATCAAATTGGAGTTGTTTTATCTATTTAAAGGTAAGGAACCTCTTACTCTACATGTATTTGAGTTTATCTAAGTTACGGCTAAGTCGTTGAAGCTAGAACTTGTGAGATATCGATCGAAAGGCTTGTTAGTAATGTTGTTGATTGTTGGACTGTTTGGAAGGTGTTCTTGCAGCGTTTTATTGTTGAAAAATTTATGAAATAACCTGAGTATATTGTGTTGTTATTATCAACATTTTCTAAGAGGGAAAGGATTCTAAATATAGTGTTATTGGACATGAACCGAGCTTGTCGCTCGACGTATTATTGTGCTGGTTGTGTTCCATATAGCTACTGATTGTTGTTTGGGCTATTTGGTGACTTTTAGTAACTTATGCAATGTAGTAAAAATAGGGGAGGTGCTGTCCATTTTCTTGTAGAATATTGGTTTCAAAATATGAGAGTTACAATGCTTATATGATGGCGAAGAAGTCGGTTTACTCATTGTAGACGCAAGAAGATCATATTGAGCTTGGTTAATGATTGGAGAGAAGATTGCAAAGGTATGTGATGACGTCCACAACACACCTCAATAAGAGATATGATACAGTCGTATACAATAATAATTACCCAACTATGAGTCGGAATCGAATCCACTGGGAGTTATAAGGGGTGTCAAGAGTATATATTTGAAGCAAGTGAATGGACTACCTAAATTAAACTTCCACAAAAGAGTTTTGATTTTTACTTCTACTATAACTCTAATGATTGCAAGCTAAGGTAAATAAACTAGCGATGAATGTTTTTGATGTTTTTCCAAATAGTTTAAAGGTTTAGGGTTGTGACCATAACCTAGGTGTTTGCCTAATGGGATAAAGACGATAGTACTTATTTTGTTGATTGGGGCGTATTATAGGTCTCAACTCTACGTTACCCACTCAATACCTCTCGGTCAGATAGTAATTTTGCCCAATTTGTATTTCTCAAGTCCAAACGGGTATCAAATAAAATAGTTGATAGGAGCTCAAGTCGGTTTCTTACTATCTCTAGTTTGAATCCTTTAATTAGGCTAATCAATCTCTCAATTAACCCAATTTTTTGTTAGCCAAGTTATCCCAGACTAGGTCTCTCTTTCTCAAGTAGAGACTAAGTCAAATAGGCATGAATCAATGTTTGCAACCATTAATTCTAAAATTGAAACATGAACTAAGCTAAATAATCAACACCAAATCATAAACAAGCATAAAATTAATCACCCATAAGGTTTACACACTAGGGTTGGGTCACAACCCTAGTAAAAATCTAGCTACTCATAATGGGATTTGAAGAAAATAATAATAATAAAAAAAGCAAATTAAACTCATAATGAAAGATTAAAATGATGAAATCTAATGTTTAAACACCATAATAATGTAAAACTTCCTAAAGTAGTAAAAAGAAATGGTTACAGTAGATTTTAATGTTCAAACTTGACCTAATTTTGTGAAACTCATCTATTTATACAGGGCCAAAAATCGCAGACAAAAATGCCCCTACGGAGGTTTTGCGGCAGCACAATTCCATGTGCGGTCCGCAGATTTCTTCAGTTGGCAGGAAGGAGGATTCTGCGGCCGTACATTTCTGGACTGCGGCCGCAAGGCAACTTCTGCAGCCGCACATTTTTTGTGCGGTCCACACTTCACAAAGTCTTTAGGACTTGGTCTTCTTGCATATTCTCTGAACTTTGAATCTTTGTCAGTGAAAGCCCAGTTATGCGGCCGCACAATTCATATGCGGTCCGCACATTGCTAAAAAAGCTTGTTGGGTTCTGGTGCTTGGGTTGCGGCCGCAGATCAAATTTTGTGGTCCGCAATTTCTTCTGTGGACCGCACATCTTTGCTTCTGCGCCCTTTATTGCCTTGTGCTTCAGAACAGCCCTTTTTGAGTCGGATTTCATCCCAAACTTCTAGCATTCCTACAATTTGCACAATTTTATTAGTTTCGAGAACACAATTCAATACTTTCGGACTAAACCAAAAGTTAAAAGATGCTAATAAGCAGTCAAAATCCCCACTTATCAGTATGTTAAGGCACTTCCTTCTTTCTTTTGGCATGATCTAAAGTAAAATGTAATAAACGATACGCTATTTCATAACGGATCTACTCCTAGCAACTAAGGTTGTCCATCTTGTTCTTTCCTTATAAAGTTACTCTAAGCAAGTATGTATGATCCTTGAATCCAATTGAGATTCATAGTGATGGTATGGATGTCCATAATGTGAATCGAAGGTGCGACGAACTTACATCATTCCGAAAGGTTTAGAACGTGATTCTATGAGTCCAACATACATTATATATGTATCTATGTTACTCTACCGAGCCGCGCTATAGTCGGTCGAGTACATCACCTATTGCGCAACCACTGATCAGTTGGGTTTTACCGAGCTCCACGTGGCCAGGTACAATTCTACCGAGCCTTGTGATGGTCGAGTACGTTTTTACCGAGCCTATTACGGCCGGGTACGATAAGATGATAATGATGACCACAAAGGCATATGTTTTTAAAAGCTTATGTATATATATGTATCATGCATTTCGTGTCAGTAGCCCTCAAAGGCACTCATATGCTACAAGTTGTATCTCCTCTATCTCTCTTTACATTATTGTTCTTATTTATGCTTTTTTGCCTTACATACTCGGTACTTTATTCGTACTGACGTTCTTTTTTGTCTGGGGACGCTGCGTTTCCTGCCCCCAGGTCCCGATAGAGAGGTTGATAATCTTCTAGTACAACTCAGTGGAAGGTATTAGTGCACTCCACTTGCTCCGGAGTTGCCTATTTGATCAGTATGCTTTGGACATGTAATGATTGGTATGGCGGGGCCCTGTCCCGACTTTTATGACGTTTATGTACTCTTAGAGGCTTGTAGACATATGTCATGTATATGGATAATGTATGACCTTGTCGGCCTATGTTTTGAGCGTACAAATGATCATGTCGGCCTTATAGGCCCGTGTGTCACATATATAAGTTTGTATATCATGATGGATCTTCCTATGTCGAGTATTCCCTTATGTTTTATCCTAGTTATCTCATGACGGCCCTTCTAGCCCATTTACCTATAATGGTATGATAAAAAACATATGGTACGTTGGTACTCGGTTGAGTAAGGCACCGGGTGCCCACCGCGGTCCTCCGATTTGGGCCGTGACATCAATACTGTCTGAATGAAAGGCAATAGTACAAAATGAAAAGAGGCGCCAAGACTGAGGTCGAGATGCAGCTCTACCTCGTCTCTCGGATGACAAACTCGGCAATAGGTCTCGGCTACTGATGGCTCGGTCAAACATCTAGATCTGTAAAATTAAATGTAGAGTGTAGTATGAGTACAACCGTCCTCATGTACTTAACATGTATCATAACTAACCTTGGCGAGGTAATAGAATCAAGAATTATAAATGACACTTGCTAATCACCTGTACAGTTCATAATTCCAACAAGTACAGAACAATAATATGATTAAGTCATATATCACAGATAGGAACCTCCTTAGTGCGCATAATAATTTAACATACTTTGCTCAGTCAACAATCCAGCGTATGGAGAAGATATACAAGCAAATCAGGCAAACAACCAAGGAAACTACAGGTAAAGATGAAATGCAATAACTAAATTAAACACTAACTAGCTTTTCCTCAGAATTTCCGTAACCGTACCAAATCACTAATCAGCTTTTTGAGTCCACGTGTACACGATCAAGAAGAAACAAGAGAGGGTGACCCTAGGGGATGGATCCATATTCACACGCTGCACGACGTAGTCACATGCAATAATCATAATTCACCAGCCATGGTCACATACTCAATATCACAATCCGCCCGACGTGGTCACATGCTCAATATCACAATACGCCCGACGTGGTCACAGGTTTAATATTACAATCTGTCCAGCGTGGTCATAGGCTCAATATCACAATCTGCCCGGTGTGGTCACAGTCTCAATATTAAAATCCGCTCGGTGTGGTCATAGGCTACCAGTCCAATCCATATCACACAGAAAATAAATATACATGAATATATGTACATGATCAATGGACATCAAATTTTATACTCTTGGGCTTGTATAAGTGACATGCTAAGGTGTATGCATGTTCAAAGTATGTTATCACAGCTCAATCAAGCAAATACATCACGAATGTAGCAATTTATCAGCTTTAATCGGGGAGACTGACCTCTATGTAACCTCAAATATGGTACAAATAGCTCACAAAAGTGGTACAAATATGAGGAATATCACATCATGAAGTTTAGCAATCAACTCAAGGCATATCATAGCCTAAGCATGACCCCGAGCATGAATAATAACCCGGTGCATGCACATGGGCTTAATCCTACACATGTGCGCCATCCATAGTACGTAGCTATCACAAATAACTCATGCAACTAGTATCTCAACAAAGTTTAGGTAAGATACTTACCTCAAGCAAGCCAAATCAAGCCTCTAATAAGCCCTTTCCGCGTGAATCAACCTCTGCACGGCTCGAATCTAGCCAAAATAATTTAATATCATAAATAAACGCCATAGGAAACGATTTCAAATAATAAAGCTAAGGTCTTGAATCAATTATGCAAAGTCAACCCCGGGCCCACACCCGAAACTCGGCATAACTCACAAATTCCAAACGCCATTTCGATACGAGTCCAAATTTATGTATTTCATGCAATTCCAACCTCAAATCATCAAATTTCACTTTCCAAAATTATAGTCCAAACCCCCCCCCCCCCCCCCCCACAAATCCTACCTTTAATTTATAAAAATTAGGTGTAATAATCTATGGGTATTTAATAGCTAACACCAAAATCAAGTAATGATCACTTACCCCTTCAATTGTGATGAAAAGCCCTCAAAAAATCGCCTCTAACCGAGCTCCAGAACCAAAAAATGAGCAAATGATCAAATCATTCGATATAAGTATTCTGCCCAATGATACCGCATCTGCGGTCCATAACATCGCACCTACGGTACTGCATCTGCGAAAATTCCATCGTAGATGCGGAATCCACTAATCTCCCGACCATCCGCTTCTGTGGATCGAGCACTTGCACCTACGAGTCCGCTTCTGCGAAAATCCTAATGCTCTTGCGATACCGCCCCAGTGCCGCATTTGCGGACTTCCTCTGCCAGGGCTTTATCTCACATCTGCACATCCATGGCTGCTTCTGCGGTCTCGCACCTTCGGCCCAGCCATAGCAGGTGCGAAAGCACCAGAACTCAGAAAACTTCAACATAGCCAACAAAGTCCAAAATGATCTGAAACTCATCCGAAACACGCCCGGGACCCCATTCAACCCTATCAACCAAACCCAAGAACATAACACGGACCTACTCGGGGTCTCAAATCATACCAAACAATATCAAAACTACGAATTTCACCTCAATTCAAGCCTAAGAAAAACTAATGAACTTCAACTTCCAAAGCTCGTGCCAAACCATATTAAATCAGCTCGGAATGACCTCAAATTTTGCATACAAGTCTCAAATGACAAAACGGACCTATTCCAACTCCTGGAACCACAGTCCGAACCCCGATATCAACAAAGTTAATTCTTAGTCAAACCTATCAACCTTCCAAATCTTCAACTTTCCAACTTTTACCAATTCAAGCCAAAACAACCTAGGAACCTCCAAAGTCAAATTCGGGCATACACCTAAGTTCAAAATCACCATACGAAGCTATTGGAACTATCAAAACACCATTTTGCGGTCGTCTAATCAAAAGTCAAACTCTGGTCAACTTTACAACTTAAGCTTCCAACCTTGGGACTAAGTGTCCCAATTCACTTCAAAACCTCCCCGAAATCAAACCAACAACTCCGGCAAGTCGTGCAACCATAGATACACATATGTAAAGCATCAAATATAAAAATAAGGCTGAAATACTAATACGACATGCCGGGTCGTTACAGTTATATAATTAAAATAAATATATAATTTATATAGGCTAAAATTTTACTTGATTTTAAAGTGTTAAATATTAGGTATTCCTACATATTTCAATAAGAAAAGGCTTGGTAATCAAAATTTTAGCCGCTTCACCTGTTTCATAATAAGAAAATAACTTTTGTTGGTACAGATTCTTAATATTAGCTCATCTAATAATTAACAAAATTTGGTTATATTTAAGTGTTTAGCTAAATTTTATATTTATGATTTGAACTATAATATGTCTTTATACAATTATTTGCTAAACAAATTTTTTAGTGTTATAAAAATACCAAAAGTATTTAATAATTGAGGAGATTAAGAAAAGCTAATAATTAGGAAACGTACGTCATATTAAAATTTACATCCAACATCTTCAAATTTGAAATTACTAGCCACTTCATAAGTATATTTTTTTATGACAGAAAAAGGACTTTTAAACCTAAAAGGAATGGGAAGAAATTCTAAATATCAGCCACTAATATGTCTATTCTTAAATATTAGAAAAATAATTTAATTTTGATTTTGTCTAATACGAAACTTATTTTTAAAGGATAACAAAGAGAAACGACATTTCGCTTAGGGATTTTATGCTTTTTAATATATATATATATATATATATATATATATATATATATATATATATATATATAAATTTGTATGCACTTCTAATATCTATCAAGATATCTATCAAGTGTCCTGCACGTATTATGAAAGTTCCAAAGCAATAAATAAAAAGAAATACAAGTCATCTATTTGGGTATGAATTTAGACGTTTCTATTAAAGCCAATGCATCAAATATTTTTTCAACTTAAGCTAAAGTTTGCACGTGAGCCTGTTGGGCCATTCCACTGCTTATTGCCTAAGTTGACCCTGATGAAATGTTTTTATCAAGTTTATCTATTGAACAGTGTTTTAAAAGGTGATGGCGCGAGACAGGGCATTTTACTTAATACGGGGCGAGGCGAGGCGAGGCGAAAGCCTCGATACATGGGGCGTAAGCCTCACAGATCTTTAATTTTTTAAATTTATGAATTAATAATATAATGATAACACAATAAAATATAAAAGATGCATTAAAAGTTCAAGAAAGCTAAAAATAATTGAAAAAACTCATATAAAATGAAATATTTAGCATGTTTTACAAGTACAAATAATATAATACTGTTAAAGTTACTATGAAATACTGTATAAATTAACTCCAACCTCTTAACTTTTAAACAATTAAAAATTATAATTTCTTAGAAAATATTATCAAACTGCATATTTTACCTCTTTAAAAGTAAATACACAATAAATTTTATCAATAATGTAATTTAAAATATTACTCCGTCATGAGTAAATATAAAATTATTTTTAAATAGTAAAATAAGAAATGTATGATAATTTTTGAGAGACATAGGACTAAGACATGAAGATCTATCAAGTAAAGATATAAATTTTGGTTATCTATTTTTATAAGAAATATTCAAATGATATTCACCCTCACGATATTCTCAATTAGTAAATATGCAATAATATGGTTCGTTATTTGAGTTATTTAGAATTTTCATATTTCTATAGATAAAAAGAACTTTAATCATTCATTTGTTAAAGAATTTTGAGAGTTAACAGTGCAAATTAGTGAATTCAACACATGATTTGCATAGGATCTGTTGGGCGAGTCCTGAGCGTTGAGCGTTAGGCGTGTTTAGGGCGCACCGTCGGGCGCTTGAAGGCGTAAACCTCACAGAACTAAGTCCCACACATGAGTCTCAAGGCGTTTTGATAGTGCCCCACCCTGGAGCGAGTCCCGAGGCGAGTCTCTGAACAGCCTTTTAAAACACTGTTCCTGAACAAAAATGAATGAAATTTGATAGCTACCTTTTCACGTTAAAGTAGGAAAACTAAAATTTTGATCACATTTCATCAATAAGGCTAAAAGAGAGATCCAAATGGACACAAAGATAAATGTGAGTTGCTTGGCAATCTGATTACCTTTTAGCACATGTCTTTTTATTAATCAATCCACTTTATCATTCACTGACTGTATCATTAAGGAAGATTACTTGCACTAATCTAGTCTAAACATTCGTAGATTCGTTGACCTGCAATGCTCCAAAACCACTCAAAAATACCTTTTCCCACCTCTACGTTAAAAATTTTAATGAAATCTCAGTTCACGTTGAAAAAGAAATGATTTTGTGTCACCAATATATAGAAACCAGTAGAAAATAACAGACCAAAGATGGAAGGTAATAAATGGTTTAATCCTCTGATTTTTGCCCTCTTAATCTCCTCTTTCTTCATCATTTGCATTCTTTCTACTGGAAACCCATTTTACCAAGCATCAGTTAAAGCGCAAGATCAATTAATATTCGTTGAATCAAGACTGCATATAGCCCCTACACGACCCATAACAACAATACCAAGATTGGCATATTTGATATCTGGATCGAGTGGTGATGGGGAGAGCTTAAAGAGGACACTTAAGGCTTTGTACCATCCATTAAACCAGTATGTGGTGCATTTGGACCTTGAGACAACAGATGAGGAGAGATTAGAGCTGCTGAAATTTGTGAAGAGGGAGCCTTTGTTTGTGGAAGTTGGGAATGTGAGAGTAATTATGAAGTCCAACTTGGTAACTTATAGAGGTCCTACTATGGTTACTAATACACTTCATGCTGCTGCCATTTTGCTCAAGGAAGGTGGTGAATGGGATTGGTTCATCAATTTGAGTGCTTCTGATTATCCTTTAGTAACCCAAGATGGTATGCATTCCCCGCCTCTTTTTCTAATTAAGATCTTTGGTTTTTTTTCTTTTTTTGGGGGTTGGGGGCAGGGGCAGGGGCGGCTCAAGGATATGCGAGGCCTAAGGCCAAAGTTTAATATGAGGCCTAAATTTTTAAAAGATAGTTATAACATACGTTTTATTTGAAATATACTCTTCTAACTTTTTGAAATACAAAGTTGTTAATAATCTTTTTTATAGTCGATTTTCTCTAATTATCTTTATTCAATTGATAATATAGCCAGCTCATTTAATTTTTCTTGAGATATTGTTGATATTAGATACTCTCTCCGTTTCAATTTATGTGAACCTGTTTGACTGGCCACGGAGTTTAAGAAAAATTAAAGACTTTTAGAATTTGTGGTCCTAAACAAGTCAAAAAAGGGCCAGAGTATTTGTATGGTTATAAAAGCTTCTCATTAATGGTAGAATTGTAAGTTTGAGATAAATTGTTTCCAAATTTAGAAAGGGGTCATTCTTTTTGGAACGGACCAAAAAGGAAATAGGTTCACATAAACTGGAGCGGAGAGAGTAATATTTTATAGAGCAATAGAAGTATAGAATATTGGAAGCTTAAAAATATTGTTGAACAGTGGAGCTAATGAAATCTTGTAGAAATAAAGTGAGTAATGAAATATTGGAGAAAGAAGGTGAGTAAAAATATTAAAGAGAAAGACAGAAAATATATAGGGGTTTCTGAAATATAAAGAGAGAGGAGAAAAGAAAGATTGACTTGGACATATTAAGAAAGGGAGAGTGGATTTTTGTATACATTATCTAATGAAGGAGTAAAACTGAAACGTTGCGAAAACTATCCATCTATCTATTTTTAAATATGTCAAATTATTACTTTATTTACATATCTAAAGAGCTCTATTTCCTTTTATATTAAAAACTCTAATTTTGTATTAAAAAGTAATAAATATTATTTTTTTAAATACCTATAAACCTATTTTTGGGAGCCCAAGTCACCTTACCCCTCATCACGTTAGAGCCGGCCCTGGTTGGGGGTGGAATTAAACTTTTCAGAGTAGCCGTACTTAAGCTTTTAGGGCTATCACATGTTTTCTTTTTAAAATTTTGTGTCAAGTCAAAGTAGTTCATCTAAATTGAAACGGAGAGAGTAACTTATTAATTAGCGAAATTTTCTTTTTCTTTTTGCCGCCCTTTTTGGTCGTGAATATGAACATGAATGTTGCTGTGATGACATAATCGCATAACCCGCCAGCAGAAATTATTACCACTTTTCATTACTTGTCCTGTCATACTAATCTTATCATCGAACAAATCAATTATTAGTAAATTTATGGAGATCCAAATTAAATATTGTTTTCAAGCTTCTATGTTGTCCACGTCTAATATTAGCTAAAACCATTGGTTTATTGATTTTCCAATCAAACATAGAGTTTCCCGTCACCATGTTTCTGATCAGTTTTAACATTTTGTTCAGTGAAATATATTTTCATAATTTGGTTCTTCTTCTTAAGAAAAGAAGAAAAGATTTACCTTTGGTCTATTCACTTCGGATTTATTAATCAAATTACTTGCAATTGGTGCTTATCTAAACCGAAGGACTTTGCTAATCCGATTGACAGATTTGCTTCACACTGTATGGACAATTCCAAGAGATATTAACTTTATTGAGCATACAAGTGACCTCGATTGGAAGGAGTATGTGGATAACTTGCCATTTAATCAACCTATCGTTACTTAAATTGGATTTTATTTATGAGGTTTTACAGAATATGCAATGTATTTCTGGTTGTAGGGAATATAGGGCCAAGCCTATAATAATTGATCCGGGGTTTTACAGTTTGCATAAATCTGATGTCTTCTGGGTCCAACAACAAAGGAGTGTGCCAACAGCATTTAAATTATTCACAGGTGAGAGTTTCCAAACTTGTGTATATTCTGAGTTAATAATAAAAGCAAGCTAACAAACTCCGGTTCGATATTCCGTCTAACCATTCTAAGCTTTCAACATTCCATTTCTCACTCAACTAAAGCTTCCAATACAGTAGATCTCTAGAGGGGTTCTATCTCCCTCTTTTAGCTAAATTTATCATTACGTATGCGCTACTGATGTTTAGCGCGCTAATAAAGTTTCAAATAAAAAGTTACTTCATATAAAATACTTTTATAAGGGGTACTCTTAATGGTGTGAGACTTTTTGAGAAAAATCATGCTAAAGTATCAATACAACGCCATGTTAAGAGTGATGTATGCAGTTCAAACAAAGCCATATATTGGGCTAACTACAACTAAGAGCCCGTTTGGCCATGAAATTCTTTTCACTTATTTTCGAAATCAGTGTTTGGTCATAAATTTTTTAATTTTCAAGTGAATTTTGAAATTTTTTGAAAATTTAAAAAACTGAAAAAGCTGTTTTTAAAAATTTTTCACTTAGATCACTCACAAAAATTTAAAACAACCCAAAATTATATTCATATCCAAATACAACTCTAATTTTCAAATACCATTTTCACTTTAAAAAAAATTATTCTTTTCGGAATTTTACAATTCTTATATCCACACGCCCACTAATTTTAGCTTTAGGGATCGATCCGGAGAAACTATACATTAATTCATATGGTGCCAAATTTATCATATTGTCACAAATCAAATTTATGGGTTAGATGAATTCCAAGGGTTAGGTTTTTTCATCATGCCAAGTGACTAAGTGGGCGTTTGCACATAAGAATTGTAAAATTCAAAAATAAGGGAAAATATTTTTTCAAGTGAAAATGGTATTTGAAATTTAGAGTTGTGTTTGGATATGAATATAATTTTGGGTTGTTTTTGAAGTTTTGTGAGTGATTTGAGTGAAAAATTTCAAAATTAATGCACCTTCAAGTGAAAATTAGAAATTTTATAGACAAACGCTGATTCCGAAAAAAAAGGAAAAGTATTTTATGTCCAAACGGGCTCTAAGAATTCAACATGCAGCTCAAAGGTGTTATCCCATAATGAAATATGCCTAAAGTTATTTACATACTAGTATTAATTTTGGTACATCTATATTTCGAAAGGCATCACAAAATCATTGAAAATGAAAAATGATGCATTTTGAATTTGCACCAGGATCTGCTTGGATGATGCTCTCTCGGCCATTTGTGGACTACTTATTGTCTGGGTGGGACGGCCTCCCGAGGACACTGTTAATGTACTATGCTAACTTTCTCTCTTCACCTGAAGCATATTTCCACACTGTCATATGCAATGTAGAAGCCTTTCGAAATACTACAGTCAACCACGACCTTCATTTTATAGCGTGGGACAACCCTCCTAAGCAACATCCGCACTATCTCACTGTAGATGATTACCAGGAAATGGTTGAAAGCAATGCGCCATTTGCCAGAAAATTTGGCAGGAATGAATCAGTGCTTGACAAGATTGACTCTGAGCTCTTGGGCCGCAAAGCTGATGGTTTTGTTCCTGGTAGTTGGTTTAAAGGTGGAGAAGCAAATGAAACTATCTCACGCTACATTTTAACAAACATAACTTCATTGCAACCTGGCCGGGGTGCTCAAAGACTAACAAGTCTGGTTTCTGGTTTCTTGAATGATAAAGATTTCGACAAAAAGCACTGCCTCTAATCAAGTGGATGTCTCTGTGTATTGAATAATGGACCGGACAACTGTTGCTAATGCCCCTTTATTAATACTATGTTGTAATAATGGAGGATGAAGTAACTTTATCAATACAGCTAGGAAGACATCTTCAATTAGGATTAGAAATATATTGCTTTGAGATATGCTTAATTGTTTCAGCCATCCTAATTTTGGAGGGTAAAGGGTTAAGGGCAGGAGGATATTGTTATACGAGTGAAATAGATGCATTGAAAGCATTAAAATAAAAGCTAGAATTTGAAGGTTTGCCTACTTGGCTCTGCATAATTCTGAAGCTATTTTTTCTCAACTTAATGATATTGAAAACCGATAAAGCTGATGGAATTTGAAAACTCTAAAGATATACAAAATGGAGGAATGGGGAGTCGGAAGTGATGATATTGATTGAATCTAAAACCAAGGTGTTTTGTATTCAAATTTTGTTATTGTTTCTTTAGATAAATCACTAAGCACGTACTTCGTACATGTTGTACTACTTCAGGTAGAAACATAATGAGGTGGTTCGAATGAACTCTAGAGCAGAAACCACAGTCACCCATTAATCATGTGCATGCAACTTGGACAATCATTTTCCCCACATTGTCACCTCGGAATAGTCCTATGGAGGAAGAGGGCATGCTTTCAACTCCTTGAGAGACATCCTCAATTGCCTTCAGTTTTCCAGCTCGAAGGTACTCAGGTATCTTCCATTGAAAATCAGAGTACACTTTGAAATGACTGTCAGCAGCAAGTACTACATCCATCATGTCACGGGCTGCTCTTTTGCTGGTGTTTATGTACTCGGAAATGACCCCACAAACCACTACTCTTCTTAACATGTTCGTGATAGCTACTGCTTTTTTTGAGACAAGTCTCAAGATAAGATTCTTCCTTATAGTTGAATGCACCATCAAAACTAAGTTTTTCTTTCAACAAGCGTACTTGTAATATATATTATAAACTCAGGTTGATGTCTTCCATCTTTCATTTTCTCATTTTAAATAATAAGAACTACATTGAGGGAGCATATTACGGAAAGGGATAAAGGGACAACATCCAAATTATTTAGCATATGGTCCAACCAAATATCCCACTGAACCAGAAGCAGTATTTAATACAACAGATAAGATAGTCTTTTTTTATTTATTTTTTTGGTTAAAAGTACTCTGCATCAAATTAGAAAACAACATTTTCACACACTCTAAATTCAGATGATCACATTCTTGTAACTAGTAGGTCAACAAATTAAATTAGCATGTCTCTTTAATTACACAGCAATAACTGATAGTGGTGTGGCTCTATCTAGTTTTCAAGAAATGATTATGGTAGTAAACTAAGAATATAACAATGGTAATGATAAGGTTGTGAAAGCGATTTTGATGGAATATTTACCCAAAGTTCCAACGTAATAAGACAAAGAAAAGCCCGTGGGATCCAACTTATTCAACAAGATGCCCTCATTTATTCGGGTGTACTCTCCCCAGCTAAGAAGCCATGCTATTAACCATGACTAGAAACCATAAGTATCACGAGCCTGTGCGACAATTTCAAATTAATCCCTTACCGATACCACCTAATCCATCACATAAACAGAATTCGAAACTCATGTGTAATTCGATGAGTGTAAGTTGATGAACCTACCATAATTGAAGACAATGACGACACCCTTGTATTGTGCAGCAGTTCTTGTCCAAATATTTTCTTCTTCCTCCAAAGGCCTCAACAATGGGAAGAAAATACTTGGAAAAAAGTTTAAATCACTTCAATACAGAGTACTACTTGTGTTGGAAAATTGCTATCGTGTCGGATCCACCTATAAGGGGTGTTAATTAGCGCATTAACCCATTAGCAAGTACTCCTCTTAAAACCCCTTTTTATAAGATATAAGTACAACTTTATGGATGTTGGAAATGAGAGGTTTTTCCACTAAGCGATAACGGCTAGGGTTCACAAAGAATATCTCTCTGCATATTCTAAATGTGACGACCCGATAGGGAGTTTAGAGTACTAGCCGTTATTTCTGTGTTTCGAGACCTCTATTAGCTTCATTTGATGTTTTTTGATTTGTGTGCGCAGTCCGCGTTGTTTTCCGAAAAGTTTTTACGTAAAATTTTTAAGACAATGTGATTTTTGGCTTTAAAAATAACTTGAGTTGATTATAGTCAATATTTTGGATAAACGACCCCGGATGGGTGTTTTGACTATTATGTTAGGTCCATATTGTGATTTTTGGACATGGACGTATGTCCGAAATTGAATTCGGAGGTTGGTAGGTTGATTTGACTTGTTTTGCCAAAAGTTAGCAATTTGAATATTTAAATTTTTTTTAGGTTTGACCGTATGTTGACTTTATGCTTATCGGGTTCTGATTTTTATTTGGAACTTGGAATAGGTTCATTTTTCTATTTGAAATTTGTCTGCAAAATTAGGTAAAATGCGGAGTTGGTTTGATAGGATTCAGACGCTTAGATGTGATTCTAGAGGTTCTTAAGTTTTTCTTTGAAATTGATGCATTTTGATGTTCGTTTCGTGGTTTTGGACGTTATTTTGGTGATTTGATCACGCGAGCGAGTTTATATGATGTTATTACACTTGTGTGCATGTTTGGTCTGGACTCAGAGGGGCTCGGATGCATTTCAGATGCGTTTTCAAATGAGTTTGGATAGTTTGAGGACTGCTGATGCAGTGCCTAATTCTGGTGTCTGCTGTTGATATCGCAATTGCGAGGTTTGGCTCGCATTTGCGAACAATAGTTCGCATTTGCGAAAATGGGCTGGGGGCTGGGTCTTCGCAATTGCAAAGAAGGAGTCGTTGTTGTGATGGGTGCTGTGTTCGCTTTTGCGACCCTGGCATCGCAATTGCGATGTTGTGTTATGTTGGGTAGCTTCGCATTTGCGAAGTAGTTGTCCGCATTTGCGAATGGGGGACAGTTCGCATTTGCAAACATATTGTCGCATTTGCGAATTCTAGGCTTCCGATGCACAGTTCGCATTTGCGACCTGTGTTTTGCATTTGCGATGGTCTTAAATGCGAACAAGCGTTTGCAATTGTAACATCCACAACTAGGTAAAAGAGGAAAAGTCGGGACTTAGCTCATTTTACACCATTTCTCAACCCTAAACACTCTAGATGCGATTTTCCAAGAGTTTCTTCTTCCTTCTTCCCAAAATCATTGGTAAGAAACTTTAATCCATTTTCTTTCAATTACCCAATATTTTTCATGTGTTTTCAACATCAAATCTAGGATTTTCATGGTAGAAATTAGGGATTTGGGTAGAAACTGAAAAATTTGTAAAATTCATATTCAGACCTCAAATTGAGGTCATATTTCAAAACAAATCACATAACCGGCCTCGGGAGTAAATGGGTAACCGGATTTTGGTCCGAATCTCGGGTTTTGACCAAGCGTGCTCGAAGTTGACATTTTCCAAATTCATTAAAGATTAAATTTTTTTTAACTCGTAAGTAGTTTCTAAAGCTTATTTTGAATGATTTGAACCATATTTTGCTAGATTTGACTGGTTTGGAGGCTAATTCTTAAGGAAAGGTCGTGGTTGAGTGTTGATTTGATTGCGGAAAGAGGTACGCATTGTGTCTAACCTTGACCTAAGGGAATTAGAACTTGTTGGATTATTTCCTATATGAATTGTGTGGGGAAACAACGTATATCCGAGGTGATGAGTGTATATGCGCCGTAATGGAATCCAAGTATGCGGGATTGGACTATTTACTTCCATGTTTTTTTTTTACTCTATGTTATCTCTTGTTACATACTTTAGTTGCTACATGTTCTTACTTGTTATCTACGTCTTACTTGTTATTTGTTGTTTACCTGTTACATGTTTCAATTGTACATTTCTCACCAAATATCTTTTCACTTGCTACATGCTTCTAATTGAATTAATTGTATATTTTCGTTGTCACATGTTCTACTTCCTTTTACCGTTCTTATATTACTTGAAGTACTTTATTTTGTTATTCTGTTCATGTGAGCCATCTAGCTATTTTGGTCCTATCATTTTTCCAAGGTTTGGGATTTCGAAGTATTGGTTATTCCTCGTTTGTTGGTAGTTCCTTATTGTTCTGTATGTTTCATTTTTCCTTTGTATTGATATTTCATAAATATTGGTGTTGAATTATTTATGTTTATAATTTGAAATTGTTGGGATCGGGTTGTGCGTCGCAACGATATTAAAATGAATTGATATGATGGGATCGGGTTTCACGCCGCAATAATATTGAAATGATACGATATGAAGAGATAAGGACGGAATATATTATGAACAGATGATGATATAGTAGGATCGAGTTGTGCACCACAACGGATTTGAGATATTGTTGTTATTGTGGCTGTAAAAATTGTTCTCGGTATTTTGTTATGAGATTTGAGATTATGTTATTCTGGGCCCTCTGGTAGTTGACCTATGGGTTCGGTTATATGAGTTTACTGCTTTAATTCTATTTCTGTATTCTGTTATTATTTTTCGTTCAGGCTTATTGTGAGTGTATTGTCATAGCCTCGTCATTACTTCGTCGAGGTTAGGCTCGATACTTACAGAGTACATGGGGTCGGTTATAATTATGCTACACTTCTGTACTTTTTTTGCAGATACCGGAGTAGGTTCCAACAGCGTGTAGAGGAGATTTTGCATGGACCGGCTGTCAGCAAGAGACTTGAGGTAGAGTTGCTGGCGATTGCAGTCCCTGAAGTCCCCTTCCATTATGTCTTTACTATTTACCTAATTTCAAACAGTTGTATTTTGTTCAGACTTTATCTGTAGTACTCTAGATGCTCATGTATTCGTGACTTCAGATTTCTAGGATATGTTTAATTTACGTTATATGGTATTTATCATATCTATTTCAGACTACCACATTTTATTATTATTATTAATGTTTTGATTTAAATTGTTAAACCTAGTTAAGTAATTTAGCTAACGTTGACTTGCCTAGCAAGTGAAATGTTAGGTGCCATCAGGGCCTCGGGGTTGGGATTTCGGGTTGTAAAAAGTTGGTATCAGAGTACTAGGTTGCCTAGGTATCATGAGAAAGCTTATGAGAGTCTGGAGGATCGGTACGGAGATGTCTGTACTTATCTTCTAAAGGCTACAGAGTAAGAAAAATTTCACATCTTTTATTCCCTATCGTGGACATCGAATGAACTCTAGAGGAGAAACCATAGTATGAAATACTACAATCACCGCTTTTTCACTAATCATCTGCAACTTGGACATCAAATAAACTCTAGAGCAGAAACCATAGTATAAAATACTACAATCATCATTTTTCCACTAATCATCTGCAACTTGGACGTCGAATGAACTCTAGAGAAGAAATTACAGTATAAAATGCTACAATCATCGCTTTTCCACCAATCATCTACAACTTGGACATCGAATGAACTCTAGAGCAGAAACCACAGTATAAAATGCTATAATCACCGCATTTCCACTAATCATCTGCAACTTGTACATCGAATGAACTCTAGAGTAGAAACACAGTATAAATGCTACAATAACCATTTTTTCACTAATCATTTGAAACTTGGATATCGAATGAACTCTAGAGCAGAAACCGCAGTATAAAATGCTACAATCACTGCTTTTCCACTAATCATCTGCAACTTGAATATCTAATGGACTCTAGAGCAGAAACCACAGTATAAAATGCTACAATAATTGCTTTTCCACTAATCATATGCAACTTGGATATCGAATGAACTCTAAAGAAGAAACCACAGTATAAAATGATACAATCACCACTTTTCCACTAATTATCTGCAACTTGGACATCGAATGAACTCTAAAGCAGAAACTACAATATAAAATACTACAATCATCATTTTTCCACTAATCATCTGCAACTTGGACGTCGAATGAACTCTAGAGAAGAAATTGCAGTATAAAATGCTACAATCATCGCTTTTCCACTAATCATCTGCAACTTGGACATCGAATGAACTCTATAGCAGAAACCACAGTATAAAATGCTACAATCATCACTTTTCCACCAATCATCTTCAACTTGGACATCGAATGAACTCTAGAGAATAAACCACAGTATAAAATGCTACAATCACCGTTTTTTCACTAATCATATGCAACTTGGACATCGAATGAACTCTAGAGCAGAAACTACAATATAAAATACTAAAATCACTATTTTTCCACTAATCATCTGCAACTTAGACATCAAATAAACTCTAGAACAGAAATCATAGTATAAAATACTACAATCACAGATTTTTCACTAATCATCTGCAACTTGGAAAATCTTTCCCCTTCACATAACAGGCCTCAGAAGGAAGAGGGCATGCTTTCAGTTCCTTAGAGCATCCTCAGTTGCCTTCAGTTTTCCTGCTTGAAGGTACTCATATGTTTCCATTGAAAATCAGAATATACTTTGAAATTATCTATCAACATCAAGGTATCCTTATTGAATGGTGATCCTCTTATAGATTATATCCATCATGTCAGGGACTTCTCTTTGTTGGTGTTTGTGTACTCGAAAATGACCCCACAAACTGCGTCTTTTCCGAACATGTTCATGATTGCTACTGCTGCTTTTGGGAGGAGTCTTAAGATCAGATTCTTCCTTATAGTTGAATGCACCATCAAAAATAAGTTTTTCTCTCCGCTATAAATAAACTAAGGTTGATGTCTTCCATCTTTCGTTTTTTTAAAATAATAATAACTACATTGAGGGAGCATATTAAGGAAAGGAATAAAGGGATAAAATTTTCATAGCCAACCCTAAAAAATCCACTACAGTCCATTAGTCCACTGAATCCTGCAGTCAAAATTAATACGACAGTTAAGATAAACTTTTTTATTTAATTTTTTTGGTCAAAAGTACTCTACATCAAGTTAGAAAATAACATTTTCACGCGCTCTAAATTCAAATGATCACATTCTTGTAACTAGTACTTCAACAAATTAAATTAACATATCTCTTTAATTACACAACAATAACTGATCTGGTGTGGCTCTGTCGATTTTTCAAGAAATGATTATGAAAGTAAACTAAGAATATAACATTGGTAATGAAAAGGTTGTAAAAGTGATTTTGATGGAATATTTACCGAAAATTCCGACGTGATAAGACAAAGGAAAGCCCATGGGATCCAACTTACTGAACAAGGTGCCCTATTTTATTCTGGTGTACTCTCCCCAGCTAAGAAGCCATGCTACTTAGTCATCTTTCTTGAAATCAAACCAACCAGAAACCATGACTCTTCCCACACCATAGTATCAATGGCATGTGCGACAATTTCAAATACCCTTACTGATATCCACCTAATCCATCGCAGAAACAGAATTCGAAACTCATGTGTGAATTCGATGCGAAGCCTACCATAATTGAAGACAATAATGACATTATTATGTTGTGCAACTGCTCATGTTAAACTATATTGTTTCTTCCTCCGAAGGCCTCAATATTGGTGTTGAGTATTAAAGTTTTGATGATTAACAAAGTATGACTAACTGCTCAAAGAACCAGGTCCTCAATGTAGTTGCTTAACTGTTATGAAGAACTAGCTCCTCAGGTTAAAGGATCATCTCCTCATGATTGATACTTGTACGTATATACATGACAGTAACTTTATCTAAAATTTACCCATGTCTGAGTTTGGTGGAAGACAACTGCTATAAGTGATAAGGGTCGTTTCTTAAGATATGGATAATTCAATGATACAAAAGTCCCAAAGCTTATGGAATCCTTGGAACAATAGGAGTTCTATCAAAGAGGAAGCTGACTATGAATAGGACTCCTAAAGGATCTCAAGTCGTGTTTAAATAGGATTAACTTTGGACTTCTGAACCATTCTTTTACACATCAACTAAAGTGTCATAAGTTATTTTTACTTTTGTTGAGTACTTGCTTTGTATTCTTTCGAGTGAATATAGTGAATGTGTTTTAGGAAATTGAGTTGTAATCAAACGTCATAAATAGTTAGTGAGTTGGAGTGAGTATTTTGCTTTACATGTTAGAGTAACTTGTGAATCAAATAGGAGTAGTAGGAGTACTAGGGAGTATTGAATTACAGTCTTTTAATTGATACATTTTGGCTCATTGTTCTAGTGGAGTTGGAGTTGAAAATCCTACGTGGTAGGTCGTGGTTTTTGGACGTTTTGAGCCGGTTGATTTTCCACGTAAAAATTATTGTATTCATTTTATTGCTTATTTACATTACACTTAAGGAACAAAGTAAAGAAACAAGTTCTTTAGTAATCCATATGGGCACTCAAACTAAAAATTGTTATCAGAGCATGTTATCTCATTTACACGGCTAACACCTAGAGAGATCTTGGAAGAAAGACGAGTGCTCCACCTGGAATTAATAAAGGACAATCAATTATCAGACCACCCTTGTTCAATGAAAAGTATAAAAGTTGGTGGAAAGCAAGAATGGAAGATTTGTTAATAGCTAAAGACTTTGAACTATGGACCATATTAAACCAAGGTCCTTTGATTCCTATAAAATAAAATGCACAAAGTGAAACAGTTCCTGAGGACCCTTCCGAATTTGTGGTAGCATATTTCAGAATGATGGAGAAGAATGCAAATGCTAAGAAAATCCTTATCTGTAAACTTGGTACTGATGAGTACAACCGAATTTCTGTGTGCTCTAATGCGAAACAGATATGGGATGCACTCCAAATTGCTCATGAAGAAACAAATCAAGTAAAAAGATCAAGAATTGAACTACTCATGAGAAACTATGAGCTTTTCTCCATGAAAGAGTCTGAGCCCATCCAGGATATGATGACTAGGTTCATTATAATAACCAATAAACTAAAATCATTTGGAAATGTGTTTACCTTAGAAGAGTTGGTTAGTAAATTTCTAAGAATCCTTCCTGCTTTATGGGAATCAAAAGTCATTGCAATCCAGTAAGCCAAGGAATTGGATAAAATCTCACTTGATGAGTTGGTTGGAAACTTGAAAACTCATGAAATGAGAAAGATAGAACTGCGCAAAGAAGAACCAAATAAGGACAAGACCTTGGTTCTTAAAGCATCCGAGGATGATGAATCTGACTATGATGATCCTGATCTAACAATGTTTGCCAAGTTCAAGAGGTTCATGAAGAATTCCAAAAGTGCATCCAAGAGAGAGACCAGTAGTAAGCACAAGCAGATCGACAAAGCTAACTATGATGGGTGCTACATGTGTGGCAAGCTAGATCACATAGGAGCAGAGGAAAGAACGAGTTGAAAAGGAGAAACAGGAGAAGATGAGAGAAAATGGTTCCAACAAAGAAAAAATCCTAGGCAAAGGATTTACTAAAGCAATGAAGTAGGCATTCTTGGCAGCATATGAGGATAGTGGGAGTGATCAAGAGGAAGAAAAGGATGATGAGGCTATAAGTCTCTATGTTGTGATTGATGAACTCCAAGTTGTGAAGACAGAACCCCAAGTACAGCTTGGAATGCACATTGGAAGACCTCATTTGTTTGATGAATACCACTATGATAAATGGAAGCTACGTATGGAAATATTTCTTCAGACTACTGACTTTGACCTATGGGTAATTTTCAGTCATGGACCAATTCTTCCAACCAAATTGGATGGTGAAGGTAACAAGTGCAACAAAAGAGAAGAGGAATACGATGAGGAAGATCGTCAGCTAGTTCAGAAAAATGCTAAAGCAAAGGACTTGCTCTACAAAAGTCTGTCTAGAAACACCCTCCTCAGAGTGTCCTCTTGCATTTCTGCTCATGATATATGGAGGACATTGAAAACTGACTTTGAAAATCAAAACATCAAAGTGGCTCTGATGGTGATTGAAGAATCAAAAATAGAGGAAAAAGTGATAGGAATGATGGCCATGAGTAATTCAAAAACTGAAGATGAGGCAAACCAGGTAAGTGTATCTGACTTGAAAGAAAATATTCATGCTATGTCCAAAAATCAGCTGATGGACATAATTGTGACCTTAATGAATGAAATGGATAAAATGAGTAATGGAAATGATCAGCTAATCAGCAACCTTTCTTGTGTCAAACTTGATATCAAAGAGCTTGAATCTGACAAAGCTAGTTTAAAGAAACAGGTCAAAGACCTTAAGAACCAGGTTCTTGAACTTACTTCTGAGAATAAGAAGTCTCCTGATACCCATGGCAAAATAAAAATGAGTGATCTGTAGGATAAGCTTGAAAATGAATTAAAAATTTCTAATGATAATCTCTGTTTTGTTGAATGTAGAAATAAAGTACTGCATAAAAACCTAAAAAAGACTAATTATGAACTATCTAGACTAAGCAAATGGCATAGATCTTCTGATGCCTTGAATTGGCTGAATAAAAACTGTAGCTCCAATAAATATAGAATTGGCTATAGAAAATTATCCCTAAGTTTGACCCAAAGTATGTAGGAATTTCCGATAATAACATATGCACTCATTGTGGAAGAGTAGGACACTGTAGAGATACTTGTCCTGACTTAATTCGTGCTCAGTTTAGAAACACTTTTGGTATTGCTAAAAATGTTAAGAAGGAAGAGGAGCCAAAGGTTAATCCTCCTGTCCACACTAAGTGGATTAAGGTTAACAAGAAAATAGCTTCTAATCCTCTCCCTTTCTGGGCAAGAAAGAATCTGACTCATCCTTTTTCCAACAAAAAGGGACCCAAGCTAGTCTGAGTTCCCAAAACTAACTTGTGAATTTTGGTGCAGGCTAAGGTGAGAGGAAAAAATCAGGACTGGTATCTAGACGGTGGATTCTCAATATATATGACTGGAGAAAAGAAAAACTTTCTCTCATTAACAGCCTTTCAAGGAGGGAGTGTGTCATTTGGAAATGGGAAAAGGGCCAGATAACAGGTATTGGCAAGGTAGTTAAGTCACTCTCTTGTGCTATAGAAGATGTGTATTATGTGGTAGGTCTTAAAAACAATCTTCTTAGCATCTCTCAAATGTGCGACAAAGGAAATTTGGTAAAAATCAATTCCAAAATATGCACTGTCACTAAGCTTAATACTGATGAAATTGTGTTAAAGGGTAAGAGACAAAAAAATATATACAAGATATCGATTATGTCATTTCTCCAGAGTGAGAACACATGCTTGAGTGTAGTGTAAGATGATCCACTACTATGGCATAGAAGACTGGGACATGCTAATCTCTCTCAGCTCAACAAGTTGGCAGCGAAGGACTTGGTCCTTGGGCTACCTAAAGTTGAGTTTACCTCTGACAAAGTATGTGATGCATGTGTTAGAGGGAAACATGTTAGGTCATCCTTTAAATCTAAGAAGTTTGTAAGTACTTCTAAACTTCTGGAACTCCTTCACATGGATCTATATGGACCAATGAGAATAAGGAGCAGGAGAGGTAAGAGGTATGTATTTGTGATTGTTGATGACTTCTCCAGGTATACCTGGACTTTATTTTTGGGATCAAAAGATGAAACCTTTGATATTTTCTATGTATTTGTTAGAATGATTTAACAAAAGCTAGGATGTAATATTTTAAGTATAAGAACTTACCATGGAACTGAAATTAAAAATTAAAAATTCCTTGAGTTTTGTGGCTCACATGGCATTGACCATAATTTCTCTAAACCTAGAACTCCTCAACAAAATGGGGTTGTAAAAAGAAAGAATAGATTCTTAGAAGACACTGGGAGTACCATGTTGATTGTCAGTGGAATGCCTAAGAATTTCTGGGCTGAGGCAATCAATACTGCTTGCTATCTGCTAAACAGATGCATGGTCAGACCCATTTTTGAGAAAACTCCCTATGAGTTACTTCGAGGAAGAAAATCCAATATCACTTACCTGAGAGCCTTTGGATGCAAATGTTTTGTGCATAATAATGGGAAAGAAGTTCTAGGTAAGTTTGATGACAGAAGTGATGAGGAAATTTTCTTGGGTTACTCTCCACATAATAAGGCCTATAAGGTTTTTAATAAAAAAAACTATGTGTGTGGAAGCAAAACATTCATGTTATTTTCGATGAATCTAATAATTTGGCTGAGAAAGGTCTGTAGGTTGAAGATTATGACATAGGATTCACTGGTGATGGAGATACAAAGGAATCTGATGAAGACGGATCTGAAAACCACAAGAAGAACAAATGAGGAACAAGAAGAAGAAAGATCTACTCTAACTACTGACCAGACAAATGAAGCCACACCTATTGAACCTGCTTCTTTGGGTCACTCCTCAAGTGAATCTTCTTTGGGTATATAGATCAGACCATGGAAGCATCAAAGCTCACACCCTCTTGAGAATATCATCTCTGATCCAAATGCAGGGGTGCAACCCATGTATTCTTTAAGAAATCTATGTGCACTTACAACATTCCTCTCACAGGTTAAACCTAAGACCATCAAAGAAGCTCTAAAGGATCCAGACTGAATCATAGCCATGCAAGAGGAGCTAAATTAGTTTGAGAGAAGCAAGGTCTGACACCTGGTATAAAAACCCAAGAACAGAACTGTCATAGGTACCGGATGGGTGTTCAGAAACAAGTTGGATTAACAAGGAAATATCACAAGTAACAAGGCCAGATTGGTAGTTCCGGGATACAATCAAGAAGAGGGCATTGACTATGATGAGACATTTGCACCTGTAGCTAGAATGGAGGCTATAAGAATGCTGATAGCCTTTGCTGCCCACATGGAATTCAATTTATAACAGATGGATGTAAAGAGTACCTTTTTGAATGGGTACTTGAAGAAGGAAGTATTTTTCAAACAACCTCCTGGATTTGAAAGTGAAGAATATCTTGGCTATGTGTTCAAACTGGATAAACCTCTTTATGGTCTGAAACAAGTCCTAGAGCTTGGTATGAAAGGCTCTAAAAATTTCTCTTAGCCAGCAACTTTGTAAGAGGAAAGGTGGACAACACTCTATTTCTAAGGAGCAAAGGGAAGAATATTCTGATTGTGCAAGTCTATGTGGATGATATTATCTTCGGGGCCACCAATGAAGCAATGTGCAAGGAATTTGCTGAGATGATGGGAAATGAGTTCAAAATGAGCATGATGGATGAATTGAACTTCTTTTTGGGGCTGCAAATCAAGCAAACACCTACTGGAACCATGATACATCAGCAAAAATATATCAAAGAGTTACTGAGGAAGTTCAACATGGACTCCTTTAAATCTATTGATACCCCCATAGCCATTGCAACAAAGCTAGACCTTGATGAAGAAGGGAAAAGTGTGGGACAGAAGCTATATAGAGGAATGATTGGGTCACTATTGTACCACACAACAAACAGGCTTGATATAGTGTTTAGTGTGGGATTATGTGCAAGATTTCAGGCAAATCCCAAGGAATCTCACTTGAAAGCTGCCAAAAGAATATCAAGATATCTCAAGGGGACCCTTGACCTCTGTTTGTGGTATCCTAGAGGGTACAACTTTGATCTAGTTAGTTATGCTGATGATGACTGTGCAGGTTTTCATGTTGACAGAAAAAGCACTTCAGGAACAACTCATTTTCTAGGTTCTTGTATGGTGTCTTGGGGAACCAAGAAGCAAAATTCAGTGGCCTTATCTACAGCTGAGGCTGAATATGCGGCAACAACATCCTGCTGTGCTCAGTTACTATGGATAAGACAACAGCTAAGGGGCTATGGTATATTTGTTGATTGTGTTCCCATTTTCTGTGATAACACCAGTACCATAAACATTGTTAAAAATCCATGTCAGCACAAGAGAACCAAACACATTGACATTAGACATCACTTTCTTAGGGATAATGTTGAAAAGGGGAATATCTCAATTAACTTCTATAAAACTGAAGATCAAATTGCTGATATTCTTACTAAAGCTCTTAGTAGGGATAACTTTGAAAGGAATAGACTAGAACTAGGTCTAATCAACTCCTCCCACTAAGTTGACTCCCCGTGATTGGTTAGAAAAAGCATAATAAAATATAAATAATTAAGTACAATGTGTTTGATTCAACTTTGTGCTTGTATTAAGCTCACACACTTGCTTAAAAAATCTGGTTGATAACTGTGTTGCATGATTCTAATATGAAGTGCTGAAGCTTTATTGCAGAAACGAATAAGGAGTTGCTAAGGAGTTGGTTCTTTGGCTCAAGTATCTGCCATACTGTCTTAAGTCACTAGGACTTTATATTCTAAAATTACTGCTATACTCAGACTTTTAATTCTGTTGGCATCACTTCTAATCGTCTTCTAGTCAAATATTAAGAGGGAATCCTTGTGCAATTAGAGATCAATTACTCCTGAAAACCTTCCAATTAAACTGTTATAAGGGTCCTGTTAGAACTCAAATTCGGTCATCTTCTCTCTTCTATTCAAATCAGGAGTAATGCTTTTAAAAAGCTCTTATGATCAACTTCTCTAACATCACTGTTTCTCTCAAACCTTAAGCAAGAATCGAAAGAAAAAAGAGTAAATCATCAACTAAGGCTGAAGCAAAACCCAAAATCTTGAAGCCCAAATCGAAGAAAAATGACTAGCCTTCAAGAGAACCCACACCCACACCTGCTCCTTCTCCTTCGATATCCTCTACCAAACCTACATCATCCTCCCATTTGCTACTGCTCCTGTTCCTATCATTCCCATCTCCACTATACCCCATCCTTCAAAAGAAACTACCCATGCACTTGAGTTTCCTACGAAAAATACCTCTAAGCCAATAAAGGTCAAAGTAACTTCAAGAAAATTTGTAAAGAAAGTGCATGAGGCTGCTACGCAGGGTGCACTAGAGTCAAGGAATCTCTGATTCAGGGGGAATCAGGTATAGGCACTACTGATTAGGTACCACATCCTACTTCCAAGTTAGATGTTTTGGTTTTTTCTATAGATGTTGCACCCCTAGATACTCTTCCACCTATAAGTGAGAAGTCACCAGTGGAGAAATTCATAGTGGAAGAGTGTATAGGGGATCTGGGAAAGGAGGTAGATACAGCGGCTGTGGAGCCTGTGGTTGAGGGGGAAGGACGTAAAGAACCAGTGCAAAAGAAAGCTTCTGATGGCCTTGATTTTAGTTAGACTGAGGATGAGGAAGATGATGAAGGTTAAAAAGAAGAAGAAGCTGTGAACAACCATGAGGAACATGATGCTCAAAGCATAGCCAATGAAGAATAAAAGAGTAAGAATGAGGGAGTATCTGGAGATGAGAAAAAGAGTACTACAGAGGATAAGACAGGTGAATAGGTTAATAAATCTGCATAAGAAGAAAATCAGAGTGAAGAAGAGGAGGTTTCTAAAACTGAGAGGTGAGGATCAAGAAAAGGTAAGTGGGAGTGAATGAGATGATGACGAGAGTGAGGAAGAAGAGGGGAATATGAGTGAGGAATCTGAAGGTTCCATGACAATTGGAAACAATGTCATAGACCCTTCAGAAAAAATTGGTGAAGAGACAAGGGCTCAAGAACCTGGGTCTCTATTAACTCCTTTCACTGGAGATGAAGAAGTTAGCAGTGATGAAGATGATATGCCACTATCTGAGGTAGGAAGAAGTCTAGAAAGACCGTTGTGAAACCTACAAAGGCAGCAGTCTCAACAAGGAAATGAGTGGTTCCTCATGCTAGAACTCCCCCTTACAAGGAGTAAAAGAATGGTCGTTAATGTACAAATCATAAAGGAGTCCAGAAGTGCAAAGAAGCCAAAAAAGAAGGTTTCAATTGTGGAACCTGTTATTGAGATGGATGGAGAAGATGAATCTGACTCAGCCTTGCCAGCAAAGTCTATCACACCAAAGAAAAAAGAAGCCAAAATCACTAAACCTGCTACCTCTTCTGCAATGGCCAGTAGGGATAAGACAAGAAAGAATGTGCCGGCTGCAGTTGATTGACTCATAGAGTTCAGGAACAGAAAAATGCTAAATGGGAAGATTCTTGCGAATACTGATGAGAAGAGAATGGATCAACTTGTTGAGAAACTTGAGCTACAGGGGTGGAAGCACATGTTTGTTAAAGCTTCCCCCCTCCCCCGGTATGTGTTCCTGTTGTTGTGGAGTTCTACACAAATTTCACTTTTGATGGGAAGGTAGTCAAGAGTAAAGTAGGGGGCTTCGACATGGAATTTGATGCTGAGGAACTGTGGCTTCTTCTGAATATCCCTTCTTTAGGATTTGACAATTATTTAAAGAAGAAATGGCCAGACATAGACAATGATGTTGACACTGGCATTGTGATCACCAAGAAGTTCTCCCAAAAGTTTGAACTAGATGCTCCCTAGAAAGTGTACAAGACTAATATGACTCCCTTTCACAAGCTACTGTTTCAGTTTGTCAACTCCTGCATTCTTTAGAGGTCTGAGAGAAGGCATGAAGCTACTCTTCTAGACATGGCTATGATGGAACTGCTTGACACTGGTCGACCTATCAATATTCCTACCCTGATGATTCAGCACATGGCAAGAGCTGCAGATACTTCCAAACCAAAACATGTTATGCCATATGGTTTTATGTTGACTGAGTTATTTGACAAGCTCATCATTGCCTTGCATGAGCTTAAGTTTGGAAACCACAAAGATGTTTCGGATGCTGTTACCCTCAGTAGTATGGCTATGAGGAGATCAAGGCTAGAGGACCCACATGCTCTACCATTCTTCCCGGGAACAGTGGGTTGCAGAACTCAACAAGAGGTTGGAGTTGGTTGTTGAAGAGAATGCCAAGCTTTGTGAAGACAATAATGAGCTGAGAAAGGAAACAAAGCAACTCAGGGAAGAGCTCAGAAGATACAGAGAGGCCCATACTCAACAGATTGCTACCCTTGTGAAAGATTTGACCCCCTCTGCTTCTCACCCTTGAACCAAGTCCTTCCCAGTGTCCTTAGGGGTCGTTTGGTATGAGGTATAAGGTGGGATAAGATGTAGGATAAATCTAAACCTTGTTTGGTTGGAGGTATAAATTTATACTGCCAACCAAACAAGGTTTAGATTTAATCCCAGACATAATCCAGGATATCCCATCTTACCCCATCAAATATGGGATTATTTTATCCCATCTCTCATGTGGTATAAATTAGTACTGGGATTATAATCCCAGGATTATAATTCCGGAATAATTTAGTCTGCGTACCAAACGACCCCTTAGTTCTTTTGCTATTCTAGTGATGCCTTATCTTTTGTTCCTTTTGTCTTAGTCTAAGTTGTTGGCAGTATGCTTAATTTATTTTGTTCTACTGATGAAGATAAGGCCTTGGGCTTCTTTTGGCACTACTTAATGTCTCTTGTTGCTCCGCTTTACTGTTTTGTACTCTATTGGATCATCAACCTAGTTTATTTGCCTTTTCTTATGCTTGTGTTGTCGCATGTTTGGCTTTGAATCTTATATTATCTATGCTTAATGTATAACATGTGTTTTTTTCGATGATACCAAAATGGGGAAGATAAGGTTGGAAGGTTGTGGGTTGTGAACATACATGTCTGTCAAAAGTACTTGTTGTGATCATCTGGTTCTTTGATGTGATTTCCTGGTTCAATGTACAAAGTTTGTCATCATCAAAAAGGGGGAATTTGTTGAGTATTGAAGTTTTGATGATTAATAAAGTGAGACTAACTGCTCAAAGAACCAGGTCCTCAATGTAGCTTCTTAACTGTTACGAAGAACCAGCTCCTCAGCTTAAAGGAGTAACTCTTCATGATTGATACTTGTACGTATGTACAAGACAGTAACTTCATCTCAAAGTTACCCAGGTCCGAGTTTGGTGGAATATGGCTACTATAAGTGATAAGGGTCGTTGCTCAAGAAGATACGGATAATTCAGTCAAAGATAAAAGTCCCAAAACTTGTGGAATCCTTGGAACAGTAGGAGTCCTATCAAAGACGAAGCTGACTATGAATAGGACTCTTAGAAGATCTTAAGTCGTGTTTAAATAGGATTGACTTTGTACTTGTGAACTATCCTTTTACACATCAACTGAAGTGTCATAAGTTGTTTTTACTTATGTTGAGTAATTGCTTTGTATTCTTCTGAGTCAGTCTAGTGAATGTGTTTTAGGAAATTGGGTTGTAATCAATCATCATAAACAATTAGTGAGTTGGAGTGAGTATTTTTCTTTACAAGTTAGAGTAACTTGTGAATCAAATAGGAGTAGTAGGAGTACTGTAGAGTATTGAATTACAGTCTTATAATTGATACATTTTGGCTCATTGTTCTAGTGGAGTTGGAGTAGAAAATCCTATATGGTAGGTCGTGGTTTTTACACCTTTTGAGCCGGGTGATTTTCCACGTAAAAATCGATGTGTTCATTTTATTACTTATTTACTTTACGCTTAAGGAACACGGTAAAGAATCAAGTTCTTTAGTAATCCATACGGACACTCAAACTAACAATTGGGAAGAAAATAAACGGTATAAAATCACTTCAATACAGGTGGTTTGGGTACTAATTATATTGGAAAATTACTATTGGATTAAACCCCTTTTTATAAGATACAAGTTATAAGGTACGCGCTTTGTGCGTGTACCTTAGTTTAATAAGTATAAACTTAAAAAATCACACAATATATTAATTTATGTATTTTTTACGTTCAATTGTTATTTGCCATCACGAAAGTATTTCTAAAATTTGATGTTGAGGTTTTTACGATGCTTGCTTGTCAGTCGCACATTCTGCGCGCACATTTTAATTTTCAGTAATGATAAACCAAGAATGCTCCTTAAATCATAAACACAAAGGCAAATTTAAATAGATGAATCTCATAAAAGCTTCTCAACAATTTATTCTTATATAAGACTATTGTTGGAGCAGTAGCGCATCCATTAATGATTTCAACTTGTAATAGGCAACTTAATTCCTAGAAGTTTTACGAACAGACATAATCAATTTGCTAAGTTTACATATTTTATAGATCTTTTCGTCCACAAGAATTTTATTTAACAAATTAAATAAAAGAGGTCGAAGAATGAATAAGTTTCATAATGATACTTGTAAAATAAAAGAGTTCTTCTATTGTAATAAAAACTAAGGCACACAAGCAGACGAAGAACTACAGAAAAGATATAACTCGAAGTAATTCCTCTACCACTTACAAAAGAATTGTCAAAATACTTAATAGCTCCATGGTCTTCAATTGCTTCGTTCAAGGCCAACAAAACCAGACTGAACAAATTTGTGGAGAAAGCCGCAGACAATATGAACCATATTTATGGAGAAAGCAGACAATTTCTCAGCTATCGATTTTTTTAGCTATTTTATATTTAAAATATTTCCTTGCATTTAAATTCAAATCTTTCTTTACGTATTCAATTAACTCATTATGTGTTGTAGTCCTTCTATTCTAAAACTCTTACCCTTATTTTTTAGGGTTTTCATATCGTTTTAATATTAAGCTGAATTAATTTCGAATTCCTAATTTTTAGGGAGATAATAAAATGATTAATTCTGAATATTAGGAAAATAATTTGAATGATAATTCTGCGTAGTGTAAAACCCATTTTTAAAGGGTAAAAAAGGCAAACGACATTTCGCTAAGGGCCTTTGTTTTTTTAATATAGTATATAGATAGATAGATAGATAGATAAATGCACCATTGTATGTGTTGGAAAAGAAAAATATTTCTATTAAGCGATGACGGCTGGGGTACATAAAGAGAATCTCTCCGCATCTTCTAGAGGTTATGTAGGTTGTGAAAATAAGGGAATTCATCCGTCTTGTGAGGATTCCTGGCGACCGGTGACACTAGTCATGCTTGCTGCATAGCCACTTTCGCTAAGGAAAAATCCATAAGTCTACTAAATTAGTATTTAAAATTAAATATTTCATAGATATCAGAGTCATAGGCTCGTGTTTCGGTTGTTGACATGATTCTATGCAATACTTAAAAATTAGGATTTTTAGTACTAATCCTGAATTGTAATTGCAATATTTCATATTCGAATCTGCCTATTTTTTGCATGAAACTATATGTTTTTTTAAGATCTCATCGAGTGCTTTCTGACGATAGGTAGATCATAAAATTTGGCTTTATAGTTTGTGAGATATTAAATTTTAAAGTTTTAGGATTTTATTATTACGAATTTAAACTCAAAAATTTAAAACTCTATGTTTCATGGAATTTTAGCGTAAATTAAGTTGGGTAATCTATTAGCCAATTTTTTTTTGAGCAAAATCATATAGTCGATTGTGATTATGATCGAAATCTTGGATTGGTTTTTAAGGAAAATCCGTTAGAGTAAAAGCAATCAATTTTTTATCATATAGATCAATGTTGAACGATTTTCTAGGAATTGATGATCAAAATTAGTTCTAAAATAAGTTTAGTACTTTTATTAGTTTTTAAATAAAGTTTTTTGGCCGGAAAATGACCGGACCTGCCGTCCAAAAAAGTCCACTGTTTTGACAAACTTTTGGCATGTTTTTGATTAATTTTGAGCAATAGGTGCTTGAACTCAATTCCGAAACACGTTTAGAATAAAAAATTTTGTTTTAATAAAATAAAAATAGCTCAAAAGTAATTAAAAAAATTTCCCGGGACGCAGAATAAAATAGCAAACTTTATTTGTAACCATTCGCTAGAAACTAATATCATCCGCTGACCATAAATTATAATATGCACTTTATAGCCAGAACCAATTCTAATGGCTAGCCACTAAAATTAACAAACCCAAGACAATACTTGTGGCGTAGTTCACTCATACCACCATTGAATCCATTGTAAATTGAATGCAAGTACCCCGATTCGTAAAGTAAGTATTCTTGCGTAAATTTTCTCGTCCTTTTGTCCCAAGACTTTTCCTGATTCTATAGACGATTATATTTATTTTGCCCATTAAGAAGCAAGTTAAAAACTTATTTTACAACTCTGATTGGGATACAAATTCTTCCATTCAAGAAGTGCTTTTATTTGATTTATTATTTCTTGATCTTACTGGTTTAGATGATAACGAGGAAGAAATTGAAAACTTTTTATCAAATTTGTGAGATCTTGAACATTTTAAAGCGTTGCATTACAGTATTTCTTGCTTCGTCTTTTTTTTTTTTTTTTTTTTTTTTTTTTGTAAAAGAAAGAGAATTATAGTGTATTTAACCTATATGTGTCAATTGTCAAGATGATTTTATCATTGGGAGCGAGCCTTTTGCCGTGGTCATCTTAGAAGATATACAAAAAATATACAAAATAAACTGTCACTATATAATTTATATACTAAATAGACTATCACTATACAAAACATATACAAAATAGTTGTCACTATACAAAATATATACAAAAAAGACTGTCGATATACAAAATAGATGTCACTATACAAAATAGACCGTTAGTGTACAATTTATATACAATAGACTGTCATTATACAAAATATATACAAAATAGACTGTCACTATACAAAATATATACTAAATAGACTGTCACAATACAAAATTGTTATGCCCCATATTTTCGAACGTGAAAGTACGCCATAAGTAAATTGATGAAAGTTAGGGAATGAGATGTTACATCCCACATTTTCGTACATTAAAGTTTCGTCGTAAGTTAATCGACGTAAGCTCGAGAATGAGATTATTTTGAGGTTATAAGTATTATGCTATTTCAAACAAGTGATAAGTAAATTCGTGAAGGTGAGAGGGTAAGCGAATCAAAGAAAATGAGTTTCGTCGAAGTTTGACATTTTGAGATAAAATACGGTCCGAGCTATAATACCCGGTATTTATGAACTAGTGCCATACAAGGTACCACATGACCATGATAGTAAGATATATATAAAGTGTGTTAAAAGTGAATATATTTTAAGTAATTTGAGATAATTCTTAATTATGTGAATAATTGGTTAATTATTGATTAATGAGAGATTAACAAGTTAATCAAGAAATTGGTGGATAATTAATTAGAATTATTTGGATAAGCTTGATTAGTCTTCTAACGTGGCAGCCCAAGGGGTCTTGATTTAAAGCTCATATAATGACTCCTAATACATATGAAAGGTGGCATCTTTAGGAGATAATTGTTAGCCAAGTCATACCTATGTGGGGTCCGCACCTACTTTGATAAAGACAATTCAAGTAAGATGTATAAGCTTGCTAAGGATAATATTTTAACAGCACACGAATTGTGCCTATTTTTATGTCTTTTTACCATTTTACATTCATCACATATCCAACTCCTATAGCAAAGAAAATTCCAACTTCATGTTCATAGAAATTTCAGAAAATACTAGGTAGCATATCAAAAGGGACTAAATCTTGAGACAACAAATGGAAAATCTCAACAAGACTCCGTATGAATCCTTATAACACAACAACAGCGTGAGATGTGATTCTAAGAAAGCACAGTACAATCTTTCTCATGAATATCATACGGATTTTTCCCTACTTCGATCCGCCGTTATATATTTTTCGCAAAAGACGTGGGTTAGAGGGATTGTTAAGAGAATCGGCTCAGGTATGTTAAGGCTATCACTTCTTTCCTTTTGACATGATCCGTACGATACAAACGAAATAAGCAAATACACAACTTTCATAAATGACTATATTCATAGAAGTATTAGAGATGCCTACGTTCTTGATTCCCCATGTGAATTATTATTATATCTTCTATTCATAGGTCTCAGAAAAATACGTAGTTGATAAAGTTTATCCGAAAGGTATATTGATTTTATTAACATATTTCATATGCATTTCATTTATTTATACACGTACATTGACCCATGACCAGATGGCGTTATATACGCGTATATTATATGTATATGGGATATGGAAAAAGGTTACAGTGTTATATACGCACCACCGCCTGATCGGCTGGTATACGTTGATGATTTGCCCATAGTGTCCGAGATGATATGATGGGATGCCCTCAGAGGCTTGATGATGTTATGTACACATATACCTATGCATGGTATGACATTTATATGCATATGCATGGCATTATAAATATTAATGATTCACAGAGTTATTCAGACTTACATGTTGAGTCTTTTATTTCATGTTTCTCTGTGTATTTTATTTACGGATTTTTCTTCCTTACATACTCGGTACATTATTTGTACTGACGTCCCTTTTGCCTGGGGACGCTGCGTTTCATGACTGCAGGCCCCGATAGACAGGTTGAGAGTCCTCTAAGTAGGCTATCAGCTCAGCGGAAGGTGTTGGTGCACTCCATTTGCTCCGAAGTTGCTTATTTGGTCAGTATAATTAGGACATGTATTGATTGGTATGGCGGGGCCCTTTTCCGACCTTTATGGTATTTATCTACTCTTAGAGGCTTTTAGACCTATGTCATGTACGTGAAAGATTGTATGGCCTTGTCGGCCTATGTTTTGAGTTCACAAATGATCATGTTGGCCTTATAGGCCCGTATGTCACATGTAAGTTTCTATATCAGGTTGGGTCGTTCTATGTCGAGTATTCTCTCATGTTTATTCTAGTTATCTCATGACAGCCTTTCCGACTCATTTACCTATGATATTATGATACAGAAGATATGTTATATTGGTACTCGGTTGAGTAAGGCACCGGATGCCCGTCGCGGCTCATCGGTTTAGGCCGTGATAAAAATATATACAAAATAGATTGTCACTATACAAAAAATATATTAAATAGAAATTTCGGGCTATTATATATAATATGTTTGGACCGGAGGGCCATTTCGTGTCAATGGGGAAAAATATGGGCTGTTAAAATTTTGAAGGGTTATAGAGGGTAGTTTTCTCTAATTGTTTTTCAACAGCAGAGTCGAGCTGACCCATAATTTGGGAAGAGGCTCATGGCAGGGATAGCGGGCGAAGTGCAGCAATAACCACTTTTAAGCCTACTATATAAAATATATCCACAATTTACAATGTATTTAAAGATTAGCCGATTCACCCAAACTTCAGAACTAAGTATCCTAAATTTAGAAATTCAGGACTTAGTGTCCTGAATTTTTGAGCTGCTAATTTGAAATTCAGGACTAAGTATCCTGAATTTTCGAACTACTAATTTAAAATTCAAGACATATTCAAACATCTCGATACAATTTTAGAACTTTAGGACACGATGTCGTGGAGTTTGAATTTTGAGGTTTAAATTCTAGGACGTCGTGTCCTGAAGTTTGAGCGAAATTGGCTAATATTTAAATATATTATAAATTATGAATATATTTTAAATAACATGCTTAAAAATGGCTACTTGATGTCATTTCCACGGGATGGGCTGCAAAGCCCACTCGTACAGGCGGCGGATGCTGGAGCGTGAGGCCCACCCAACTCAATTCATGATCTCAGTTCTATTGGAATAGGACAACGTCTCAGCTTAGTGGCTCTGGATAATATGACCAAAAAGAAGGTAACACATTTGATGATGCTTCAGTAAAAAAATATCAAAATCATTCCGACAGGGTTTCTCTAAAAAAAATGGCATCTCGGTGACACTCGTCAAAATCAAAACTAACAGACCTCCTTTAGCCCCTATTACTTCCCACCACTGAACATTTCCATTAATTTCGTTGTCTCAACCAACCAAAGAATATCGCCAGAAACGTTATCACCACCATACCTTTTACCGTCAACTGAAAAATGAGATAGATCAACCCACGCCAAAATTATTAGTTTGTGTAGAAATTAAGACCGGCCAAGGGATTATTCAAAGTTGCAATGAAGAAAAAGGAAGTGGGGGTGGGGGAACGGGAAGAAATTATGGGGAGAAAGAAAATTGGGAGGGAGGGAGGGAGGGGGTAAGGAAGAAGATAGGAAAGGGGGTTACGGGAGGGATTTAGGATTTAGGTTTATTTTTATTTTTTATTTGTTTGTCATTTATTTACTTTCCCTTTTTCTTATTCAAATTTAATATTTTTAAATATAGTAATTCGAACGACGCATTTTTTCTGCGTGATTAGCATGCACTTTGACCACGTCAGCTGTGCTACTGTCACATAAGCATAGTCAAAGGCCAGGGATGTTCACGTAAAAGTAATCCATTGAATTGAGGTGGTAAAATGAGAAAAGTGAAAGTTCATATATTGCCATTTTTAAATTTTAGCAATGCGGTTAAGATTAAAATAGACCTAAGCATTTGGTCAAACAACTCTCCCATTGGGCCATACAACTACTCGGCCCAAAGAGCCAACATTTGAACCACTAAACCGTAAATGTTAAGGATCTTGAATTGGATCTTAAGGTCATAGAACTTGGGTTTTTTTCCCTTCATATACAATATTTGAAATTTATTTATCAAAATTATTCTAAATTTGTATATTACCCGCCCTAAACAAAATTTACTTACAAATTATATACAATCCATTATTATTGCCTTAAATTAGGGGATTTAGTTACATTCTTTTCCAATTTTCTCTCCACACCTTATTCAATATGCATTTTTCTTTCCAAATTCAATCAAACAAAGGACCGCGAGAACCATATGAGATAAAATCTACTAATATATTTTGACCAACAGTCTGTTCCCCTTTCAAGGAATGAAGGAAAAATTGAAAAAAAAAAGAAATATTAAACATGTAAAGACATTGATGAGAATATTTACCACATCTCCAAATCTTACAAGAAATTATTTGTACAAGTGAAGAGCAAAATTTGGTATTGAACTCTTTGAAGGTGATTGGCTTTTCCATTGAATGACTCTGTTAAAGCATTGTACTACTGTCCAAAGTTGGATGAAATGAGTTGGATGAAAATCCTCCTCGACGATGAGCAGTAAATAGTTTTTAGTATTCATGTCACGACACAATTTTCCCTCCGTGTAACGTCGTGACGGCATCTAGTCTCTACAATTAGGTAAGCCTAATATTTTACGGAATAAGAAAATAAAAATAAAAATTTAACCAACCATTCAAAAAGACACAACAGATCCCAAAACCCGGAACATCGTGAATCACAAACTACAGAAGAAAAATTTAGTATCTCTATACATCAGAGTCTAAAAAAGGAAAAATACAAAAGATAATGGACATGAGAAATAGTAGAAGGGGACTCTGAGGTCTGCGGACGCGACAGATATACCTTGAAGTCTCCAAAGCTGTCCCGGCTCACTGATAGTGAGGCTAATAATGAGTACCTGGATCTGCACATGAAAACATGTGTAGAGAGTAGCATGAGTACACCACAATCGGTATCCAGTAAGTGCCAAGCCTAACCTCGGTCGAGTAGTGACGAGTTCAGGTCAGGGCCCTACTGGTAAATATATAATAAAACAAGGTAGAGTTAAATACCGCAATAAAATACAGGCTGAAATCTAACAACAATGAAATCATAGAAGGTAATAACTCAGTACACAGAAACACAACAGGGGATCTCCCGAAGATATCATCTCGTAGTCCCAAATGTAAATATGCAGTACAGGAGGATCTCCCGGAATACCATTCCGTAGTCTCAAAGTAAATATGCAGTGCAGTAGGATCTCCCGGAATACCATTCCGTAGTCCCAAAGTAAATATACAGTACAGGGGGATCTCCCGAAATACCATTCCGTAGTCCAAAAGTAAATATGCAGTACATGGGGTCTCCCAGAATACAGTTTCGTAGTCCCAAAGTAAATATGCAGTACAAGGGGATCTCCCGGAATATCGTTCCGTAGTCCCAAAGTAAATATGCAGTAAATGGGGATCTCCCGGAATACCGTTCTGTAGTCCCAAAGTAAATATGCAGTACATGGGGATCTCCCGGAATACCGTTCCGTTATCCCAAAGTAAATATGCAGTATAAGGGGATCTCCCGGAATACCGTTCCGTAGTCCCAAAGTAAATATGCAGCGAAAACGATAGAATTCAATAGTTACGACACAAAATTCTACAGTACAACCTAAGTACCAGTTAAGGAAAGACAAGTAATTTTACTAAACATGCTGCACGCAGTTCAAGTAAACAGTTAAGGAAAGTAGGCATGCTATGCTAATCTAGCAGGATACTACACATGCTGAGGAAACTCAAATAAGAAAGAAATCAGGTTATTACTTAGTAGAAAAAAAATTTGGGGTTTTAAACAATTAGCTCATGTACATACTCGTCACCTCATGTACACGACGCTCATATATCAAAAACAGTACAAATCATACGGGGATTTTCCCCCACAAGGTTAGGCAAGCCACTTACCTCGAACCAAGCTCAATCAATTGGTAAGAATGCCTTTCCCACGAATATCTGGCTCCGAATGGCCCAAATCTAGCCAAAAAAAATTACATATCATAAATACAACCATAATAGACTCATCTAATTAATTAAATCAATATTTTAACAAAAATTCTGAAATTCTCCCTAAGAAGTCTATTCGGGACCACATCTCGGAATTGGATAAAAGTCAGAAAATTCAAAAGCCCATTCACTAACGAGTCTAACCATATCAAATTTACTAAATTCCAACACCAAATGGTCCTTCAAATCCACAATTCAAACTTTCTAAATCCCTAGTCTCAAACTCCCAAATTCCACCTTAAATACACACTAACTAGGTAAAAATATAAATGGGGAAGCAAGATTATTGATCAAAATAAGCACAAGGGACTTACCTCAATAAATCTCTCGAAAATGCTTTAAAAAATTGCCCTAAACCGAGTTTGCAAAATCCAAAATAACAAAAATCAAGAAGCCCTTCGGTTTTAGCCACTGCCCAGGTATTTCCGCTCCTGCGGGTGTGCTTGTGCGGAAAATGTGCGCTTCTGTGCAAATCACTTAACCCTATACCTCCTCACCTGCGATGAAAGGGCCGCACCTGCACGTGCGCACCTGCGAAAATCCCTTCCGCTTCTGCGGACCTTGCGCACCTGCGATGACCATAATGCATTTGCGGGCATCACAGATGCGGAATTCACCTGCACCTGCGACCTCTGGAACTCCTTCACTTTTCCGCTTCTGCGCTCTCCTCTCCGTACGTGGGATCCCGCACCTGCGGTCTCTCCACCGCAGGTGCGAAAATACCAGATGCCTGAAGACTTCGGCAACAACACAAATCCAACTTTTTAATCCGTTAAGCACTCAAAACTTACCCGAGGCCTTTGGTACCTCAACCAAACATACCTACCAATCCTAAAATACCATACAAATTTAGTCGAGCCCTCAAACCACATCAAACAACGCTAAAATCACAAATCATCCTCTGATTCAAACTTAAAGAACTTGAAACTTCTAAATTCGACAACCGATGCCGAAACCAACCAAACCACATCCGATTGATCCCAAATTTTGCACACAAGTCATATTCAACATTATGAACCTATTCCAACTTTCGAAATCGAAAACCGACCCCGATATAAAAAATTTCAGTACCGGCCCGAAACTCCAAAAATTCGACTTTCGCCATTTCAAGCCTAAATGAGCTACGGACCTCCAAAACACAATTCGGACACGCCCCTAAACTCAAAATCACCTAACAGAGCTAACAGAACCGACGAAATTCTATTCCGGAATTGTCTTTACACAGTTTCAACTACGATCCAAATCCTAAGGCTTAAATCTCCATTTAGGGACTAAGTGTCCCAAAACACTCCGAAACCAAAAATAAAACCTCCCAGCAAGTCACCTAAGCAAAAAAAGGTACAGGGGAAATAATAAATAGGGGATCGGGGCTATTACTTTCAAAATGACCGGCCGGGTCGTTATAATTCATGTGTTTGACTCTCCACCATTGACAGCCATTAAAAAGCTTTGAAGCTTTGAATTTGAATTTGGATTTTCAAAAACCATTATTTGTTTGGATTGGGTATTTTTTCAAATAATTGGGAATATTGTTTGGAGTTTATATCTCAATTTTGAGGGTGTTTGGTGAAGATTAGACTTGATTTTGGCTAAATTTCAGATTGAAACTCGAAGAACAAGACATGACATACAATATACTTACGAAATTATAGTAAAGTTGTAGTATAATTGTATTCTGTTGTAGTATATATATATATATATATATATATATATATATATATATATATATATATATATATATACACACATTTATTTCTAATATATAATAATAATAATAATAATAATAATAATAATAATAAGAAGAAGAAGAAGAAGAAGAAGAAGAAGAAGAAGAGGAAGAAGAAAAAGAAGAAGAAGAAGAAGAAGAAGAAGAAGAATACAAAAGAAGAAATTGTATTTTTCTTCTTCTTCTTCTTCTTCTTCTTCTTTGAGTTTCAACTTCTTTGAGTTTCAACCAAAATCAAGTCCACTCTTCACCAACACCCTCAAAATTGAGATATAAACTCTAAATAATATTCCTAATTATTTGCAACAATACCCAATCCAAACAAATAATGGTTTTTGAAAACCCAAATTCGAATTCAAAGCTTCAAATCTTTTTAATGGATGTCAATGGTGGAGAGTCAAACACCTTCAAAATTTATTGATTGACAATTTCAATTTGAACACCAATTGTGCAACATGAAAGGAAATTGCTAAGTTAAAATTCTATAGTAAAACGATTGAAATCCATTAAAAATATATACAATATGAAAGGATAAAAATAGAGGACATCAGAGGAAGAAAAATTAGGGAAAGGACAGAGAATGAGAGAGAGAGAGAGAGAGAGAGAGAGAAAGAGAGAGAGAGAGAGAGCGCATGAGGGAGAGAGAATAAGAATGAGAAATAATTGATTCGTTATTCAATTCCTAATATAAATGGATACTCATTTAATTCCTAAAGTGTATATAATTGGTAAATTGTATATACATATATAATTAAATTGAAACTTGAGCATGAACGGTAATAAAGTTTCAAATATTATATAGGAAGGTAAAAATCCCTAGAACTTGTTGTCACGACCCAAAACCCTAACCTATCATGATGGTGCCTATCGATGGTACTAGGTAAGCCGATTTTTCAAAATACTTCAAATGTTTCGCAAAAATAAACCAAAAGCTTGATATGACAGAGTTTTCATAAAGACAGGAGTTAAACTAAAAATACAATACGGAAAAATAGCCCCAAACATCGGGGTGTCACCAAGTCATGAGCATTTAAACAACCAGTCTAAGAAACAGTGTCCACAAGAGTCTGTTTCTAAATGCCAATACAGAAAAGAAAGATAGCAAAAAAGGAGAGACAAGGTCTGCGAACGCCGGCAGCTACTTCGTGAATCTCTGATACTAAACTACGCACGAGATAAACGTCCTCCGTGACCGGATGCACCTGGATCTACACATGAAGTGCAGGGTGTAGCGTGAGTACAACCGACTCAGTAAGTAACAAAAATCAATAAGGAACTGAGAAGTAGTGACGAGCTATACAATTACTGTTCACTTCAGTATTTTCAGCAATAAAAGTAGACATGATTCAATTCCGGCAATATAAATTAAGTCAGTTGTACATTTACTCAGTTCAGATAAATCGTATACAATATTTTTCCAGAAGTTCAGAACAATGACATAATTCAACTAAGTGTAGCAACAAAGGAAACAAATGCAACCTTTCAGGGTAATAATCACTCAAGCTCTCAATAGCTCAAACACTCGGCTCTAAGCCCTCAATAATCACACTCAATAGGTACATGCGCTCATTGAGGGTGTACAGACTCTAGAGGGCTCCTTCAGCCCAAGCGCTATATCGCTGCGGCGTACAGCCCGATCCAATCATATAAGTAGCCATAAGGCTCGTTGCGGCGTGCAACCCGATCCACAGTCCATAAATAGCCATAAGGCTCGTTGCGGTGTGCAACCCGATCCATATACATTCATCCCTCAGGCTCGTTGCGGCGTGCAATCCGATCCATATACACTCATATAGCTCACAGCTCGGCACTTAGGCCATATCTTAGCCACTAACCTCTCCAGCCTCTCGGGCTCTCAGAAATCATACAAATCATCCCAAAAGAGAAAATAACAAGTATCAAAAAGAAAACAAGAGGAAACAGAGATATGGCACTCAAGTAAAACTGTGGCTGATTATAAGATAACAAATATTAGCTAATTCAACAAGTACCCGACTGATGCGGGTCCCAACAGTGATATCATATGGCCTAAGCATGGTTTCTAACATAATTGACAGTAAAATTTCTAGAAGACAGAGGGAACATGTAATTATCAATAAGATATTCGACTTTACAGTCTCACAAGATGGACCAAGTAAAAATCCCCCACGTGCCCACATGCCCGTCGCCTAGTATGTGCGTCACCTCCAAAATAATCACATCATACCAAAATTCGGGGTTTCATACCCTCAGGACCAGATTTAAGACTGTTACTTACCTCAAACCGCGCAAAATCCTACTCCGAAATGCCTTTGCCCCTCGAATCAGTTTCCAAATGCCCCGAATCTAGCCACAAGCAGTAGGATATAATTAATATAGGTTAAAGGAATCAATTCCACAAGAAAAACATGAAATTATAAACCAAAATCCGAAATAGGCTCAACCCGGCCCCCTGGGTCCACGTCTCGAAATCCGACAAAAGTCACAAAACCCAAAACGCCCGCTCACTCATACAAAATTTATCAAAATCCGACACCATTTGGTCATCTAAATCGCCAAAATTCACTCTCCAATACTCTAGCCCTAAACCCCCAAATTTCACCTCTAAAACTCACCAATTAGGTGAAACATCAGTGGGGAAACATCATTATTGAAGATAAATGGACACAAGGAGCTTACCTTAGTAATCACTTCAAAATCCTCCTCAGAATCCTCCAAAATCCGAGTTCAAAATAGGAAAAATAGTGAAAAATCTCGAAGTCCCGTATTTATATGTTCTGCCCAAGTCTTTCGCACTTGCGACTTAATATCCTCACTTGCGGAACCTACTAAAAACACTGGGATAGCACATGCGCTCCCGGTCTCGCACCTGCAAAGTCGCTTCTGCAGCCCTTCATCCGCTTCTGCAGAAATGCCCAAACTTTCCCTTTTGCATCTGCGGGCCATCCTCGCATCTGCGGACTCGCAGATGTGCATCCTTTCTCGCACCTGCACCCCTGCCCTTCCTGGCCTTGCCCGCATCTGCGGCCTCCTCTTTGCTTCTGCGGGTCCGCACACCAGAAAACCCAGCAATTCCTAAGTCCCAATTTCAATCCGTTAAGCATCCGAAACACACCCGAGGCCCGCGGGACCTCAATCAAACATACCAACAAGTCTTATAACCCAATACGAACTTAGTCGAACCCTCAAATCACCCCAAACAACATCAAAACTACGGATTACACCCGAATTCAAGCCTAATGAACTTCTAAACTTCCAAATTTCACAAATGACGCCGAAACCTATCAAACGATATCCGATTGACCACAAAATTTGCACACAAGTCATAAATGACACCACAAACCTACTCCAATTCCCGAAAATCGAATCCGACCCCGATATCAATATTTACACTCTCGGTTAAATTTGCAAAAAATTTTAACTTTCGCCAATTCACGCCTAATTCTACTATGGACCTCCAAATCATATTCCGGATGCGTTCCTAAGTCCAAAATCACCTAACGGAGCTAACGGAACCATAAAAATTCAAATCTGAGGCCGTTTACACATATATTGACGCTCGATCGACTTTTTTAACTTAAGCTTCCAATTAAGAGACTAAGTGTCTCAATCCACTCTGACAACACTCCGGACCCGAACCAACCAACCTGGTAAGTCATATAACAACTGTAAAACACAATAGAAACAGAAAATGGAGAAACAAGCCTACCACTCTCGAGACGATCGGCCGGGTCGTCACACTTGTGATCTTGATTCTTATAAAAGTTACCAAAAGGTAAAGAAGACAAGACAACGACAACAACTTCATCATGGTGTAAAGTAAACAGACAGCAAGTACAGAAATATCATTTAAGTAAACCCCAGACCGACTATTCTTTCGTGACACAAATTTAACTATATATAATTATAATTCGAGTCGCAAATAGGAAGTCAGCGCACACTCAGACAAAAATGTAGATGGGTCCATGAAGTTAGGGGCACAATCAGTACTTACCATTGTCATTATTTAAGTCGTCCAACCGCGCTAGCTAGCTATTTGTCACTTGCCTAAACCATTTGGTTAGAACTGAGAAATTGTCAATAGCCAATGGCTCAAAATTTGGTAGACAATTAATTCGTCTCTCTACCTTTCTTCATTTAAATACCAAATTTTTGGTTTATGGCAAAGTTCAAACTCATAACATATAAAAGAGTATAATAATGAGATCAGTATCAGTATAAAAGAGGAATACTTACGTGAGGCCTTCAAGCTCCCTGGTCCATACCTTTTCTAAAATAACAAACAATTTTGTCAGGACAAATCTGGGAACATAAAATTTTAGAGAAAATGTAATAGAAAGGACATACAACATCAAGGTAGTATTGAGTATTTGCAGCCAGAACAGTTGTTGCAACCATGTACATGGTAAGGATTGCCAAAAGGAAAACTGAAACAAGCTTAGCCATTGTTGAGTTTTCTTGGTGAAAATGGGGAACAAATAAGCCTCTCTCTAGCTAAAAGAGTGATGCAAACAAGTACTACATAAGAGAGGCCTATTTGTGTGTTTGTTGTTGTAGAAGAGAGTGAGTCTTGAATGCTTGATGCAAGTGCTATGACTCTTCAATCTTGTCTATAAATAGAGGCCGCAAATGGTAGCAATAGTTAAGAGTTTCAGTTATTGTCTTGGTGGTATAACACATATTTATACAATTAAGTAAATTATAAGATGATTGTAGGTTATTTTATTTAGTAAGCACTTGATTGATACCCTATAATAAATGATAGGTAATTTATCATAACACGTTAAATTGCCGTGATGATGTAAAAGTTTCTTACATTGTCAGTATATAAAACTTAAATTCATAATGTAGTATAACCAAAGGCTGTGTGATCTAGTGTTTAATAAATTAGTGAAAATTATAGGAGAACACCGTTTTAATTCTAATGGAGACAAAATATATTACTAAGTGATTTCTTTTCATTAACGAAAGTAACGGTGTGCATAATCACATGATATTTGTACTAGTTTGAGGTAACACGCTGGAGAAGTAGTCGATATATATGCCAACATAATCTTATAAACAAATGGCAGCAATATTTTAATGGGAGAATTGCACCCCTTATCACTTGGTCCAACAATCCATCAAAAAATGATCCACGTTTGAAGCCCTTACCCAGTGTAGTTCAGGTTGTACATAACTTAAAAATTACTTTTCACCAGTTGTCACGACCCGAAATTCCCACCTTCGGGACCGTGATGACGCCTAATATTTCACTTGCTAGGCAAGCCAACGTTAGAATAATATTAGCCATTTTAAAACTATTTTAAATTAATTAATAACAAAGAAATAAATACGGAAATAAAGTCTGAAACCAAGTGAATAATAGCGATGTTTAAATACCATCCAAGAACTGATGTCACAAGTGCACGAGCTACTAGAATAATACAAATAAAGGTCTAAATGAAAATAAATCTGTCTGAAAGAAATACACAGCTATGATAAAGTGGAGGGGAACTTCAGAATTGTGAATGCCATGCAGCTATACCTCATATCTCCTGCGAATAGCTGAATTCGAGCAAATCTACTATACGCCGCTGGGACCAACTCCAGTATCTACACAAGAAGTACAAAGTATAGTATGAGTACAACCAACTCCATGTACCCAGTAAGTGCCGAGCCTAACCTCGACGAAGTAGTGACAATGTTAAAGCAGGTCACTTACATATACCTGTACGCAATAACAATAATAACTGAAGTTAGGAATAATAGAAATAAAACATGTATCTCTTTTCAACAACTGAAGCCAACTCGGCAGTCATAACCAACTATTATTTCAATCAGTTTCCGTTGCGGCGTGCAACCCGATCCCACAATATATTCATATTCAATTTTGTTGCGGCGTGCAACCCGATCCCAATATATCTTTTCAATCAATTTTGTCGCGGCGTGCAACCCGCTCCTTCAATATATTCATTCCAATCAATTCTGTTGTGGCGAGCAACCCGCTCCTCTAATATATTCATTTCAATCAATTCTAATGCGGCATGCAACGCTCTTCTCCAATATATTCACTTCCATTTTCGTTGCGGCGTGCAACCCGCTCCTCCAATATATTCATTTACCAATTCTTATAAAAGAAATTACTCCAATAAATGCAACAATTAATATGAAATTATAAGACAATAAGCATATAATAATTATGATTTATTAGAAATAAGTGATGACAAGTAGTAATTAATTGTAAAAATTAAGGATGTAATAGGCATTTTAATAATTAGTATGCTAAACAACAAGTGACAATTATGTCACATAAATCAAATAAGCATGTAGCAATTATAGCGTGGATTCAAAGCATGATATTGAGCAAAGAACACGAGAGAAATAATTAATATAATAATTAATTCATGATTTAAAACGATTTATGATTTTTCAAGTAATTATGCAAATAATTAATTTGACGACGTATAGACACTCGTCACCCCGCCTATACGTCGTTCACATGCATTTCACATAACAAATAATTTTAGGGTTCTATTCCCTCAAGTCAAGGTTAATCACGACACTTACCTTGCTTTGCAAATAAATTTCAAGATTTCAATATACCTTTGCCTCGCGAATTCGTATCCGAAAGCTTCAAATCTAATCTAAAACAATTCAACATACTCAACACGAATCATAGGAACTAATTCTATATGAAATTATACATTTTTTGGATTAAAACCCGAAATTTATTTTAAAAATCAACAGTGGGACACACATCTCGAATCCTGAAAAACTCACAAAATCCTAACACCCATTACGATACGAGTTCAACCATACAAAAATTATCGAATTCCGACATCAAATTGACCTTCATATCTTAATTTTACATTTTTGAAAGTTTTTATAAAAATCTGATTCTTCTTCCATAAATTCACGGATTCATGATGTAAATGAGTGTGGAATCATGTCATATAATCAATATAGGATAAGTAACACTTACCATAATGTTTTCCTGTAAAAATCGCCTAAAAATCGTCTTACCCAAGCTCAAAATCGATAATGGGTCGAAATCCCATTTACAGAACTTAAGTTCTGTTTGTCAAGGTTTTTACCTTATGCGATCGCGGAAATTCATTCATGATGGCATAGTATGTCTTTGCCCAGTTCCATTTTACTCTTCGCGATCGCGAATAATTCTTTGCGATCGCGAAGCATATTTTGGCTGCCCAGATTTTTAACTCTACGCGATCATGTAAATTGACATGCGATCGCGGAGAACATTTTTTCAGCCTTACGCGTTCGCGTACTGCCTTGTGCGACTGCGTAGCACAAATAGCGTGCCCAACTTTTGCCTTCATTCCTTCTACGCGAACGCCGCTTGGCCCTCGCGTTCGTGGTGCTTTGATTGCAGACACTGTGCGATCGCGGACGTGACTATGTGATCGAATAATTTAAATTTTAATCAGTGATATTAAGCCTTCGCGATCGCGGACGAAGCCACACGATCGCATAGAAGGAAATCAGAACTGGGAAATACCAGATTTCCAGCCATCTGTTCTTGAACAAAAATGGTCCGAAACTCACCCGAGCCCCTCGGGGTTCCAAACCATATATGCACACCAGTAGAAAAACTTAATACGAACTCGATCGCACAATCAAAACACCAAAATAACACCTAGAACTAAGAATCAGACACCAAATCAAATGAAATTTTTAAGAAAATTATAGAATTTCTATTTTAACAACCGGACATCCGAATCACGTCAAACCAGCTCTGTTTCTCACCAAATTTGGCAGACAAGTCATAAATATAGTAATGGAGCTATACCAGGTTCCGGAACTAAAATATAGACCCGGTATCAATAAAATCAAATATTGGTCAATTCTTTAAAGTCATTAAGTCTTAAACTTCAAAATTTCGACAACATGCGATAACTCGAGCTAGGGACCTTCGAATTCGATTCCGGGTATACGTCTAAGTCCCAAATCACGATATGGACCTATTGGAACTGTCAAATCCAAAGTCAATCCAATTGAGTTTTAAAGCTCTATTTCATATTTTAATTAATTTTCGCATAAAAACGTTTCAGAAAAATTTACGGACTGCGAACGCATGTCGAGGAAAGCTTAATGGTGCTATTTGAGGTCTTATAACACAGAAATAATTAATAAATTTAAAGATGACCTTTTGGGTCATCACACTAGTTAGCCCATCCTTTTTTTCTTCGTTCTTCGTTCTTCTTCTTTTCCCCGTGTCACGGCTTTGCACTCCAAAAATTCTCTACCATTGTTATTCTCCTTCATTTCTTCTTCCAGATTTAAAGCTGATAACCACGATTTTGACGAAGAAGAAAACCAATTTGCAAGAGGATTAATTTTTTGGAGTCATATGAAGATTACTTCCTCCATTGGAATAGGGAGAAATGTGTTTATTGTCATGCGGTAAAAAGGTTCACTGAGTAGGTTGTTGGATCATCAAACCAGAAAGAAGGTGTTGGCATTGTCTCAGACTTAATCCTCATTCCACATGTAATTTTGACCCAATGGCTAACTAAAAATTTGAAAAATAAGTCATCACTAAAGGTGGTTCAAAGATTCGATTTTAGAAATTGGATTTTTTGATTTGTTAGTTATTTGGAATGAGTGTTGTCCAAATTGATTGGAATCATCAATAGGAGTTCAAAACTTAAATTTGAAGTGATTTGGAGTAGATTTAAGCTGGATTTGAGTTAAATTTCAGAGGATGCCCAAGGAAGAAGAACCCATAAAACTCCAAGATTTGAGTTAAATTTCAGTGATGCCCAATGAACTTTCTGTGCGATTTTCACTTGCAATTTTTGTTCAAAACTAGTCCAAATCTCTATAAAAATGACTTCAAACTTTGTCTATAACCTACTTAGACTATTTCTAATAAGTTCAAACAATACCTACTCCAAATTTCTCACAAAATTATATTCAAAATTTAACAAAATTAGCGTTAAAGAAGATGAGATTTTATGTTTCTCGCGTCTGTTTTTGCATTTTTGTAGTTGTAATATGTATTTATAAACTTGAGGAAAAAGGAGTGAAAACTCACGGATATTTTATGCCTGAATATATAGAGAATAAAAAATGCGAATTTTATTTTTCTGGATATGAGCATATTGATATTTGGCTACAAATTTGCAAACTTGTAATTGGGCTAAAATATTGCAAGGTCAGCTTATGGAGTGATTAATTGTGTAATTCTTTCTTACAAAGGTTGTATTTTATCCGAGTATAAGCAGTATTCCTACTATCAGAGGCGGATACAGGATTTGAAGGTTGCAGATGCACTTTTACATTCAACCAAAATATGCTTTGTATATAAGATGCCACTACTAGTATAGCACTACTTTTTAAAGAGTTATACATGTATACGTGGAATTTTTGCCGAATTTTTGGGATAGCTATGCAAATTTGTCACGGCCCAAAATCTCACATGTCGTGATGGCGCTTATCTCAATACTAGACAAGCTGACAATCTCAATATACCATCATATCTTTTAAATTTGAAATATAATAATTAAATTCAGCGGAAGAAATCTCACAAATACAAATATAACACTCCCAAAGCCCCTGTGTCACTGAGTACATGAGCATCTAATATGAATACAACGTTTGACGGATAAAAAAAAATAACTATCTGAATATATAGAACAATACAATAATTAAACAGGAAAGGAATCAAGTCTGCGGACGTCAAGCAGCTACCTTGATAGTCCCCTACATAATTAACTTTGAAATCTAGCAGCCGCCGTATCCGGGAGAACCTGGATCTGCACATGAGGTGCAGAGTGTAGTATGAGCACAACTAACTCAATAGGTAACAAGACTAACTTCTGGACTGAAAGTAGTGACAAGCTCCGCAGGTACAGTCCAATATAAATAATGGTACAAAAATATAGGTATGCTTTCAAGTTCAACAGTTAAACTCACTACAAGTGAAATAGATCAATACTGCATGATATGAGGAATATGACATCTTAGTAGAAAGACCTCATGTAAATAATGGTCATAAATTATTCGGTCAGTCGGTACTATTTATGGCCAATCCAGCCCAAGGGTGTTCCAACCCGTATATAAATACACATTGACTGACAGTCAGTCACTCAGTACCGTATAAGGCCAATCCAACCCTAAAAATTTTATCCCCAAATATAAATGATACGGACAATATCCATGTCCAGGTAAATTCATCACAATATAAATAAGTAAGGCAAGTCTATGCCCAGGAAAAATCCACCCCGAATATATATATATATAATCATCTACGCTCACTAGGGGGTGTGTACAGACTCCGGAGGGGTTCCTTCAACCAAAGCGTGATATAAAGCCAATATGGCATACTGCAGGCGGGCAGTCCCGATTCGTATAATACTAAAGCCTATAGGGTCTGCTGCAGGCGGGCAACTCCGATTCATAAAATAGTAAAGCCTATAAGTCCTGCTGCACGCAGGCAGCCCCAATCCATATAATAGTAAAGCCTATAAGGCCTGCTGCAGGAGGGCAACCCGATCCATATAATAATAATGTATAAAGCCATTATAGCCTACTGCAGGCGGGCAGCCCCGATCCATATAATAATAATGTATAAAGCCATTATGGCCTGCTGCAAGCGGGCAACCCCGTTCCATATAGTAATCATATATGTAAAGCCAATATAGCCTGTTGCGTCGCGCAGCTTGATCCCATTAATATCCTCACAATGGACAAATATTACTGAGTGTGAAATGTATATTTTTATGGAAGAATTAATTCAACAGTAACACGACCCTATGAGTCCCAAAATATTGGCACGTAGCCTAAACATGATCTTTAATAAGAGCCGGAACTCAATTTCTCTAACACGTGGAGAATGTTCAAATAATAATATGATTTATTAATTTTACAACTGCACAAGATTTATTTAACACACAATTTATATGGTGCACGTCTACATGCTCGTCACCTATCGTGTGTGTCACCTCCAAATAATTTATATCATACCAAATTCGGGGATTCATACCCTCAGAACCTAGTTTAGAAGTGTTACTTACCTCAAATCGAATAATTATTTTTTCTGCTATACCTTTGCCTTGTGAATTGGCCTCCAAACGCCTCGAATCTAGCCACGATTAATTTGATTTGGTCAATAATATTTATTAGAATTAATTCCATAAGAAAATAATAATTTCCTATAAAAATCCAAAATTTAGCTCAAACATTGCCCTTGGGGCCCACGTCTCGGAACTCGAAAAAAGTTACAAAATCTGGAAGCCCATTCAACCACGAGTCTAACCATACCAATTTTACCAAAATCCGACCTCAAGTCGACCTCCAAATCTTCAAATTTTATTTTCAAATCCCTAAGTTCAAACCCCCGATTTACACCTCAAAAATATGTAATCTAGTTAGATTATTCGATGATAATTCAATATTATGGAGTAGAAATAATCCAAAGTACTTACCTCATGTTTTCCCGTGAAAACCTTGCGCAAACATCGCCCAACCCGAGCTTGAAATGCCCAAAAATGGCAAAAGCTCAGAACCCCTCTGTTTTTGTACTGCCCAGGGGTTTTCGTGCCCGCGATAATTTCTTCGCACATGGGGTCTTCGCACCCACGGTAAAACTCTCGCGCCTGCGGTATCGCGCCTACAATGTTCGATCCTGCGATAGATTTCTTCGCGCCTGCGGTCTTCGTACCCGCGGCAAAATTCTTCACACCCCCGATGCCTGGCCAGCCCATGAATTTCCGCTTCTGCGACTCATGCCTCGCTTCCGTGAGCTTGCACCTGCGGCCCATTTTCAAGCAGGTGCGATTACACCAGATGCCCAACTGCCTCAGCTCCTCCTCCAAATTCTAATTCGATCCGTTAAGCATACGAACTCACCCGAGGCCCCCCTGGACCCCATCCAAACATAACGACTAGTCTTAAAATATCATACGATCTTAGTCGAGCCTTTAAATCACATCAAACAACGCTAAAAATACGAATCATACCCCCAATTCAAGCCTAATGAACTTTGAAACTTTCAATTTCTACAAACGACACCGGAACCTACCAAATCAAGTCTGATTGACCTCAAATTTTGTACTCAAGTCATAAATAATATAACAGGCCTATTAAAATTTTCAGAATCGTATTTCGACCCCAATATCAAAAAGTCAACCCCCGGTCAAACTTCTCAAAAATTCGACTTTCGCCATTTCAAGCCTAATTCCACTACGGACCTCCAAATAATTTTTCGGACACGCTCCTAAGTCCAAAATCACTATATGGAGCTATTGGAATCATCAGAATTCGAATCCGAGGATATTTACACATAAGTCAATATTCTGTTAACTTTTCCAATTTATGTTTTCAATTATGAGACTAAGTGTCTCATTTCACTCCGAAATCTTTTCGGACCCAAACCAACTAACCCGGTAAGTCATAAAATAACTGTAAAGCATAAATTAAGTAGTAAATGGAGAAATGAGACTGTAATACTCAAAACGACCGGTCGGGTCGTTACAAAACTCCAACCAAACAACCTTATGGTATAAACTTTTGGTTATCATTTTGTTTGACGTGCTTAATGAACACTTTGTTTGACGTGCTTAATGATTAATTTAGAGTAGCTTTTCCTTTTTGCCTAAATTTAGGACTCAGATATCAAAATATTTGATCTCAAACCATAGGTGCAGTAAATAAAATTCTAGGTTGTTAAATAGAAAAACGTTTTACTTATACCTTCCTGTTCTTCAAACACATATTCATATACTCCTCTTAGATTACTGTTTCATTTACCATGTTGTTTGGTTACAAGATGAAACCTGATTTTTGGATGACATGATAGTTGAAAGTAAAACAGAGACCCAAGAAATGCAAGAGTAATCAAGGAATGGATTTGAGCTTTTTGTGCATAAAGAAGAACATGGAGAAAAAAAGGGAATAAAATATCTCTTCATTTGTGCACCAGCATAGTACATGTGGGGCGTGGTATGTTCAGCCTTTGGATTGACAGACTGAAAAATCACATGAAGATGATGAATGCAGAAAGCATGGCAAAGATTGCAGAGGGATTGGCAAAAGTCGAATGCACCCCCCCCAAAAAAAAAAAAGAAGGTAAAAAGCGAATATTAATGATCCTTTTCCCACATTAATAACAGGAGAATGATCCCTTCTATGTGATTTTGCTAACTTTGTCTTTGTCTCTCTCTAAGTTTAAACAAAAGATAAAGTTGTTTATTCGTAATTTTATAACGTAATTTTATAGATATGTAGATTAAATTGATTCGATAAAATAAAATAATGAAGAACAAAGCGAGCAAAATAAGAATAATTGAAGAGAAGACAAGCTTGGACTTTGAATTAATCTCCCCAGAGACAAGAACAATGTCAAAATCTTAATATTAGCAGGGTAAAACTTTGTAGAATAAGAGAATAGTGTTAGGCTTTGTTTTATACATTTTTTTTGTGTCCTTCAATGATTTAAAATTTCTCTATTTATAGCTAAATTAGGGAAGAAAAGATCCTCAAATCATACTTTTCTTTAAGGTGAATAAAGGCCCATCTTGATAGCTGCATAATAGCCGAGAGTAAATGCTATGATTTTCTGTAACGACTTCTCCTTTAATGTTGTCTTCTTCAACCGGTATCTTACTTTCAAATTCTCAATTCCGGCTTCGATGCCTTCGGAACTTATACTGCATCGATCACATGTTTGTACCTTGTGTCAGCTATTTGCTGGCTCATCTCCTACTTGTCTTCATTGCCAGATATCAATTCGAAAAGCATCCACTTATCATATGTTAATTTTATCCAATACAGATAGTCCCCCACTTTCCAATGACTTTACTTGATGTCCCCCATGTCTCTTTGCATTTAATGAGCCGAACACGTGTTGACTTATGAATCGATAATTATTTTCGCCAGTTACCTAGGTAATGATGGCCTTGCATTGTGCTGCCTATAAACTTCTCCCCTTTTTACCACTTTCATCTTTCACTTTTACAACCTTTCTTCTCCGAGTCTACCTAAAATTTTCTTGCAACTCCTCTTTTCTCAGTAAAATTTATAAATTCATACTTGTCATCACCATCTCTTCTGCTATTTCTTCCACCGATAACTGATGAGCTCCAAACACACACTTAAATTATGCTCGCTAATCAAATATAGTATAGTATAATATCGTATCCATATGGATTGGATTTAAACAATATTCTCGTAGTTTTTAGCTTGATTTCTATCCAAGATGATCAACAATTGAGATTTATATGATTTCTAACTAAAATTAACTAAGAGTCTACAGTTGTTGACTAATGACAATCTAAACAAGGAATATGCAAAGAAAGTTATCAGTGGGAGAATATAGGCTTTTTATAGGATAGGTGCAAGATAATTATTTGGGATCTAACTCTGGATAATTCACTTCTAATGTTCAAGCGAGTCTCTCGAGTTCACTCAATTATTAGTTCAAACGTTCAACAAAAACTCATCTCTCGATTAAGTTTTAACCTCACAAGATGAAATAATTTTAGCACGTGAAGATATGCAAGAATGCGTAGTGGATAGGTCTTTAGGAGAATCTCTCTCGATTATCCTCCTAACTAGGTTTAATCAATAATTCACTAGCCTCTTTCGATTACTAAGAAGAATTTTAATGAACTCAACCAACAATATAATGCAAAGATATCACAAGTTATGCCTCTATCGATTATAAGAACAAGTGATTATAGATGCAACAGTTAAATCATCCAAAAATGCTTCAATACATAAAACTAGAGTTATAATCCGCAAACAATAATCAATACACCAAATCCATCAAACCCTAAAAGGAACTACTCCATAGACATGGAGAAATTCATCACAAATATAATTAATGTAATGGAAAACATAAATTCAATCAAAACTCGGGTCTTAAGTGAGGATGGAATGATGAAATCCTTGGGCTTTTGATCCTCCAACTCCTCCTTAGCTTCCTTAGGTCTAAAGTATGTCAAAAGTCCAGAAAATAATATTTTTCCATGTATTTATACGAAGTAGGGTCGGGCCTAGACGAAATCACCCTTTCCTAGCCGAAATAGAAAAACTTGCAAACTTATTGCTTTTCATGCTCCGCACTGTGCGTAACAGGGTGCATAGAATTAGTGCTTTTTCTTGTCAGACCACAGAAACCCAGCCTCTGAACTTTGACAATTCCTGATACAAAATTACACTGCTGCGTCGCACTAGTGTATTTCTTCAGTCGTTGCTTCTTCCTTGATTTCTGACGTTCAGAAGCGATCCTCGACCCCCAAACACGATCTCGACTTAATGCTTTGGGCTTTTACTTAGGCTTCAAAGCTTCAAATAACTCGAATTAGTTTCATAACATCTACATAACTCGGAATCACTCCTACAAGGCATGAAATACATAATAAGTATAAAATACTACCAATTAAAGATCAAACACAATTAAAGTGCAATAAGCGACTAAAACACGAGATCATAGCCTACCATCAACACCCCACACTTAAACCATTCTTTGTCCTCGAGATCTTTTTAAACAACTCTCATAACTCATCATACCAAGAATAATTAAAATATATTAAGCACAATACCGTAACATCCTCGCCTCAAGATTTGACTCACAAGCACCACATATTATTTATAACCCGCTCACTTACTCTAACATAAAGGTCAAGAATTACCTTTCCTTCATGAATCAAGTGCCCTCACACAACAATAGTGAGTAGTTCCCCACACAATAGACATCAAAAACAATTAGGAACTCAAGATAAAAAGAATTCGCTCACTCTCAGAAGTAACATTCATATGCCACAAAGACGTACCATAGGCTTGCCCGTAGTTTACTACTCTACTAATTGAGCTCATTCAGTCAAGGATCAAATATGACTTTTATTTATTGTAATGTAGGCTGCAGGACGGGTATGATACATTTAGATATAAGAGTGATTACACCTCCCTAAGCACTTTAACAGATACATTTCATTGTTAAAAACACACACTTGTCAAACCAAAACTCCACCTTCACATCAATATACAGTAACTCCCTACTTCTTTAAGCACAATTACATCAAGAGTCACAACTATAAAAGAATATTTTGCACAACAATACTGTCACGCCCCAACCTCGGGGAGTGGGACCGGCGCTCAACCGAAATAACTCGGCCGAGCAAGCCTGTTAGATTTCCTTCTACCCAAACTCATCCATGAATAAAGAGGTGATGTACTCCATTAATTAAATACTGAAAAGATTTCATTAACAACTCTCATTTCATTTCCATTAGCAGCTTCATTTATAATTTTCAAATTATTACAAGTTTATAGATATAATGAAAAATATGTTTGCCAAAACACCAACACATCTAGTTCAATTTCCAACATCAAACACCATCCACAACTTGTTTACGGAGCCTCTAATTACAACAAAAGAGTAGTATGGAAGTACCGGAAATAAGGCCCCGACTATACCTCAATACACAGTACAACATCAAATGAAATAAGGCCTGGAATAGAGTAGGGCTCACCAAAACCTACTGAATAGGGGAGTAACTGCTAACAAGGACCAAAGCTGCCCAGCAAAAGGACGTTAGTACATATGGAATAGTGTTATTATGTAAAGCTAAATGTCCTCTTTCAAAATAGAATGGCCATATAAGAAAGAAAAAATCATAAAAACAACAAGTCACAATCAACAATATCCAAATGCCCATTAATACATAATAATTTTCAAAATACGAAAATAATATATATTTTGGTTGGGAGATCATTAGTTTAAGGCCCCAAAAAATACGCTAAGCAATTTAAGGTTCTGTGGTGCCGAGGTAGGCTTACGTGTTTGAGGATTGTGTAAATTCTTCGCAACGAGCTTGCTCGCCGCGGCTCGGGCTTTTTGGGTTGAACAATGCGCTGGGGAGTAAAGAAAAACCTTCAGTAGAAAAAGACATTTCTGCAGCCGACTATGTGGTCGCAAAATCACTCTGCGGACCGTATAATAGTTGCAGAGTGAATCAAAGGAGGGATAAAATTTGAGAAAGGTTTGCGGTACACTGTGCGATCGCAGACCAGTTATGAAATGCATTATGCGATCGCGGAATAGGTATGCAGGCCACATAACCACCGCAGACCTAATCAGGTGACCCCGATTATCGAGCGTCAATTATGCGGTCTGCATACTGCTTCTGCAGTACAGTCTGCAATCGCAGACCCGGTTTAGGCAAGTTTAAGTTTTGGAAATTTTACCCGACTCCATTTTGATAAATAGCCTTTGAGGCTTATTTTGTAGCATCCATCTGATGATTTTAGAGAGAGGTAAGCGTATTTTAGAGAGAGAAATAGGAACCTAACATTCTAATCATCCATTCTTGTCCCATTCTTCAAGAATCAAGGAAGCCAACCACAAGATCTTCATCTAAGAGGTAAAATTCAAACCCTAGTCTTCAATTTCGAGTTTGGGTATGAGATGGGTAATTTGGGAGTATAATATTTGGATATAGGAATTGTTATTTATCACATGCATGGGCTAGTAGGGATTGTGGGGAAGTTGTTGAATGACCTTGGGTGGTTTTGGTAATGAATTAGTTGTGGAGTGAAGGAAATCTTGTGGATGAACCTTGTAGCGTAATTTGCACATCTAGTGTTTGATAAAATGTTCAAGTGAGTTGAAACTATGCACTTCTTCCTAATTTGTGTACAATTCTGTTATGTCTCAAATTAGATTGGAGTTGCTAAGATTCCCGGAATGTTGTAGTAACTTATGGGAAGCTCAAGCAAGGTATGTTGGCTTAACTACTCTCTTAGAATTGAATTCCATGATATTCCCGTGAGTTTCAAGTATTGTTGGCTCAAGTTCCTTATTCCCATGTTCCGAGTTATTCCCAATAATTTCGATTGTCCCGAGTAAGCAAAGTGTCGAGAATTATATATTCAAAATGTGTTCTGAATGTTCCTATCACATTATGTTATCCTTCGGAAATATGTTCAAGAATGATATGTGTATTAAAATATTATGACTTTGAGTAGTGCTTCAAATGAAAGTTATCATGTCAAATTATGGGAGAAAAACTCGATGTGCTTAAGACCCTTAATTGATCATATGTGCACCTAAAGTCATGATTGGAAATACTTTGTTGTTGATAATGTATAAAGATGATCGAAAGTCAAAGAAGTGAGTTGGGGATATAAATTGTGGCCACCGTGCCAAGAATGAAAATTATACATATGGCTATTGGTGACAATGAAATGAGATGATGTGAGAAAGATTATGAAATGAGCTTTGATTCAACAGTTCCGAAATTGACTTCGAAAATATAATTGCCTAAAAGCTTATGAACTCAAGTGATGCCCATATGTGGCTGTTTTAACTAATGCTATGATTTGTAAGTAGTTTCGATGTGTTTTGCGTTCTTACATATTCGTGAGTTGAAATTGTGTATTGACCTTTTTGGGGAAAAGTGTTTCAAGAATAAATGATGTATTACTTGTTTATAATTTTAACTCGTGCTTCGATTTTCAATCATTTTACTCCATTTCTTGTAATGAAATCCATTGTGTTTAAAGCCTTCATTACTAATGAACCTAAAGTTGTGATTTTCAGAATATTCTATTTGTTGATGTTTATGATGATGATCTATGAAAGGGAAGAAATGAAAGTGTGGAATATGAAATACGACCATTGTGCCATGAATAAAGAATCATATGTATGGCCAAGAGAGTCAATGAAATAATGATTTTGAAAGTTGTTGAAAGTGCCAATGAGGCTATATACAGTATGAAGGGTTATGAGGTAAATGTATTTGTATTGTTGTTTCCTTTATAAGCAAATCAAAAATATTTTTGGGAGTATCGATAGTCACCGATGAAGGGTAGGTTGAAATAACCTAACCCCGAAACTACACGTGCCAGTGTAGGAGTGAGTTGTAATTATTCCCCTTATTTGGGATGAGATTGATGTGATAAAATTATTCCACTTAATTGGGATGAAATGATTGATATAAAAGGATGATGCTGATCCACACGGCATTGTGGTGAGATAGCCTAGCCGATCGGGTCATGATCGGACACCATGCCGCACATATGGTGGTGATTGTGCTAGAAATTATAATTGATATTGTAAAGGTACAGTGGGATTGGTATTGTAAAAGGTGATATTGTGAACAATGGTATATCAGTGCTAAAGCTCTCCCAAACAAAAATATATAATATTATCTTCGTATTTTGGAAATTGTTATGTTTTAACTTGGACATTTGGATATCATTGATTGTTGATTTTTATTCCATGATTTTCCCTTTCTTATATTGACATTCTATTTGGAAAGTGGACAGTTAGCTTTACATAGTAGTACTATTCCATATGTAGTAACGACCCTTTTGCCGGGGGCGCTGTATCTTCAATGGATGCAGATGGTTCATCAGTGGACAGCTTTGGTCCTCATTAGCAGTCACTCTCTATTCAACAGGTTTTGTTGAGCGCTACTCTATTCCGAGACTGATGTCATTTGAGTTGTACATTGTGTTTTGACGTATAGCCGGGACCTTGTTGCCGGCACTTCCATACTATTCTTCTGTTGTAGTTAGACGCTTAGTAGACAGGTTGTGGGTGGTGTTTGATGTGGGGAGTAAAACTAGAAATGCTGGTATTTGGCAAACATGTTTTCATTATATCTATAAACTTGTAATAACTTGGAAATTATAAATGATGCTGCTAATGGAAATAAAATGGGAGTTGTTAATGAAGTCTTTTCAATGTTTTATTAATGGAGTACATCTCTTTATTCATGGAAGAGTTTGGGTAGAAGGAAATCTAATAGGCTTGCTCGGTCAGATTTACTCGGTTGAGCGCTGGTCGCGCTCCCCGAGTTCGGGGCATGACAATTAGCACCGATAAACCACTGTGTTTGTAGTACGGAGTCCGATAATGACCGATCGGCTAGGCCATATCCCCATGAACAATGTGGTTCGACATGTGATGCGAAAAAAGTATTACCAAGAATAGTACTACCATGTGCGCAATATGGCATCCGATCTCCACCCGATCATATAGTCCGCTTTCCCACATATGCCGTGTGGGTTGACTTTCCAATTTACAGCTATTTTCAATCTCATCCCGATTAAGGTGAATAATCTCATCCATAATAAGAGGAATAATCCAATCCACTCTTACACCGGCACGTGTAGTTTTAGGTGTGAGCCTTACGACCCAACCTTCCTTGATGACTAACGATAATCCAAAAAATAATTTGTTTTGCACACAAAGGAAACATAAATATAAGTACATTTACCGCATAAACTTTCACACTACATATAGCCTCATTGGTACTTTCAACCACTTATAACATCATTATTTCATTGGCTCTCTTGGCCATACATATGATTCATCATTCATGGCACAGTGGCCATATTTCATATTTCACACTTTCATTTCTTTCCTCTCAGGTATCATCATCATAAATATTAACATATATAATATTTCGGAAATCACAACTTTAAGTTTATTAGAAATGAAGAATTTAAGCACAATAGATTTCTTTCCAAGAAATGGAGTAAAATGATCGGCAATCGATGCACAAGTTAAAATCATAAACAACACACTATTTATTCTTGAAATACTTTTCCCCCAAAAGGGCAATACACAATTTTCACTCACGAATATGTAAGAATGCAAAACACATTGAAAATACTCACAAAGCATAGAATTAGTTAAAACAGCCACATATGGGCATGGCTTGAGTACAAAGGCTTTTAGGAAATTCTATATTTGAAATAAATTTGGAACAATTGAATCAAAGCTCATTTTAATAATCTTTCTCACATCATCTTATTACATTGGCACCACTAGCCACAAGTATAACTTTCATTCTTGGCACGTTGGCCTCACTCTATCTCCCCAGTTCACTTATTTCACTTCCAAATATTTTTATCGATTATCAACAATGAGAGCATTCGAAATCAAGGCCTTAAGTATATATATATGAGCAATAAGAGTTTTAGGTGCATTGGGTATCCTTTCTAAGTCAAGCATAATGGACTTTAATTTGAAATATGATTTGAAGTTATAATGCTTTAACACATAAACCGTACTTGAACACATTCCTCTTGACACTTTGTTTACTCGGAACCATTAAAGTCAATGGGAATAACTCAGAATATGGGAATAAGGAACTTGAGCCAACCATACTTGAAACTTATGGGAACATTATGGAATTCCATTCTAAGAGAGAAGTTTAGCCAACATACCTCGCTTTGAACTTTCCTTAAATTACTACAATGTTACGAATATCTTAGCAATCCCAATCTATTTTGAGACATAAAAAAATTGAACACAAATTAGGAAGATATTCATGGTTTCAGCTCATTTTAGGATTTTATAAAACACTAGGTGTGAAAATTTGACTACAAGGTTCTTCTATAAGATTTCCTTCATTCCGCAACCCAATCTTTACTTATTTGAGCTCAACAATCTTCCCACAAACCTTATTGGTACATGCATGCATAAATAATACTCTTACACCCATAAATCATACTCCTAATCAACCATCTTCTACCCAAATTTAAAATTAAAAACTAGGGTATGGAACCTTACCTCTTAGATGAAGAACTTGTGAGGTTTCTTGTTGAATTTCAAGGCTTGAGCAAGCTTTTGATGAATAATTAGCTTAGGGATTTCTCCTCTCACTCTAGGTCACTTCCCCTCTCTAAAAATATCAGATATTCCATTAAAAAATGGTACCTTATTTCTATTTATTGAGATAAGGTTGGGTTATAAGGATAGAAAAACGGGCCCTCCGAAATTCGGACAGGGCTATAGACTAGGCTTTGCGAGTTCTGTAGCACGGTGTATCGCGCTACAGACATTGCACCGCGATCTCTATAGCATGGTCTAGCATGCTACAGACCTTGCGCCGCGAGCTCTATAGCACGGTCTAGCGCGCTACAAACCTGGCCTCGCAAGGTATATATCACGGTCTAGCGTGCTACAAAACTAGCTTCGCGAGGTCGAAACGATTCAACTCCCCAACACACTATTCAACCCAAAAAGTCCGAAAATACAATAAATTAGCCTACCTTTGCACCACAGAACCTTAAATTCTTTAGCAAAATTTTCTGGGGCCTTACAAATACAATATTGTTTTCTTTTCTATTTCAATTCAAGTGGCTCTTACTTTTTCAAAACAATGCACCTTCCTCATATTTCAATAGTTCCACTCAAAAACCAAACCAACACCCCACACTTTAACTTTTACAAAGTTCATAACAAATTCAAGTGCTCACGAGAGGTAAAAGGTTCAAATATATGGTCAATTCAAATAAATGGGTAAGGCTTGTAATGTGGTTGCCAAAGAAACAAGATTGTCGGCTCAAAGGGGTTAACTAAGATACATAATAATTAGGTGGGTAAAAGCATATAACTGGCTCAACAAAGAAATGCCTATATCAGTTTCAAGACTGAATAAAACTATTATTTCTCTTTGTAAACACACAGGGAAAGTTCTAGAAATCAAATGCAATGCACAGAATACACAAAACCTCTCACACACATGGAACATAACTCACTCAGGATCGGACTTATCAAGACAATCTAGTCAAAGCAGTTAAGCAAAGTTAAAACCATACAGTTTAAGGTACTTATACAAGAGTCAAAAACTGAGCCTAAGCATCACAACTAAAGAACGCACTATTCTCAAGGAATAATAAAGTCAAGATACATTGCTTTCAATTCAAATCATAGCACAAGGTTTCTTACTAAAAAAACAAAAAGCTAACTACACCCGGTTCAAATAAAACCCTTGGAAAAAACCGGGACACAAAGAAACACCAAGGGGGAATTATTACACTACCTAAAAAAAATCTTTTTGTATTTTTCTTTCGACTTTAATCCCTCCAGAAACCTGTCGAATGCTATCCATCATCGGGAAAATCAAAATGTTTTCCAATTTTTATGGTTTTGGTTTTCAACTTTTTTCTCTCTAACTACTACAACTAACAAAAAGAAAACTAATATACATACATACAAATATCCCCCACCTCACACTTGAAGTTGTGGCATGTCCCCATAACACATAATTAAAAAGTATAAGGTAAAGGAAACTTCTCTGAATTTTTTTCTTTTTCGAGAACTTATGAACTCTACCCTAATTCTAAATTCATTTCTCGTTTTCGCTCCTTAGGATTCTTTATAGAGATCATTATTCCTAATTCCTCTGAGAATACCTACAAGACACGCTCTTTTCTTTCTTTCTTGTCCTCGTCTTGAGCGTTGAATTGCTCATTCATGGTGAACCTTAACTTGTTTCTGCATTCTTTCACAGGATCAATCCATACATATTCCTGTAAATCCCCAATAATAAAATCTGCATGATCAAGGTTAGAATAAGAAAACAAAGAAGAAGGGTCAAGTGAATATTCCTCTGGTATGTCCAAGACCATTTGTTTCTCATTCTCTTCTACTAAATATTGCAAACGTGGAAATGTGGATGGGGTTTGGAACTTTTCTTCCGTTGCTTCACACTCAACCACAGGCTTATTTTCGATCATCTCAGTTTAATCAGAGTCCTCTTGTATCATGGAAATCTCCCTCTGTAGACGCTCATCCTCTCGGGTAGGCTTATTCCCGCAGGGTATCTCCTCCATGTATTTACTATCAAAATGCAATGATCTTTCTAAAAGTGTATTAACTAGTGTACTCACTCACGTTGTTAGGTTCCCAATGGCTTCAACATTTTGCATAAACCTTTCTTCAACACTATTCATGAACCTATGCATAAGCGCTTCTAAACTACCATTCTTCTCTTGAGGTGGTTGTCTCACTTCGCTTTCATTCCAGCTATAATAAGGATATTCATCCCAACCAGAGTAAGGATTGTGCCCATATGAATCCTCATTCATGTACGGACTAGAAACAGAGTGAGATTGGTCAAAATACGAACCATAGGAAGAATGCATACGTGCTTGACAGTCAACCCATATATGATTTCCACCGCATTTAAAACATATAGCAGACCGCTGATAATGTTCAGCTGCTAACTCTTCAACCATTTTCTTAGGCTGGTTGTACTTCATCTTCACAATATTTAGAGTTCAATATCTATAGTATCTTCTCCAACTTGTTAGGTACTACAAAACAAATCTTGAAAAGAAGTTAACTAATAAATAAAATAAAATAGAAAAGGAAAAAGAAAAGAAAACAACTAAAACATAATTTCTGTATTAGCACCAAAACCTACTTTGAACACTATTGATTGCCGATCCCCGGCAATAATGCCAAAATTTGACGAGCTCGAAATGCACACTTAAATTATGCTCTCTAATCAAATATAGTATATTATAATATCGTATCCGCATGGATTGGATTTATATAGTATTCTCATAGTTTTTAGCTTGATTGCTATCCAAGATGATCAACAATTAAGGTTTATATAATTTCTAACTAAAATTAACTAAGAGTCTAAATCTATTGAGTAATGACAATCGAAACAAGGAATACGCAAAGAAAGTTATCAGTGGAAGAATATAGGGTTTTGATAGGATAGGTGCAAAATAATTATTTGGGATTAAACTCTAGATAATTCACTTCTAATATTCAAGTGAGTCCCTCAAATTCCCTCAATTATTAGTTCAAACGTTTAGCAAAAACTCCTCTCTCGATTAAGTTTTAACCTCACAAGATGAACCAATTTAAGCACATGAAGATATGCAAGAATGCGTAGTGGATAGGTCTTTAGGAGAATCTCTCTCGATTATCCTCCTAACTAGGTTTAATCAATGATTCACTAGCCTCTTTCGATTACTAAGAAGAATTTTAATGAACTCAACCAACAATATAATGCAAAGATATCACAAGTTATGCCTCTATCGATTACAAGAACAAGTGATTATAGATGCAACAGTTAAATCATCCAAAAATGCTTCAATACATAAAACTAGAGTTATAATCCACAAACAATCATCAATACACCAAATCCATCAAACCCTAAAAGGAACTACTCCATAGACATGGAGAAATTCATCACAAATATAATTAATGTAAGGGAAAACATAAATTCAATCAAAACTCGGGTCTTGAGTGAGGATGGAATGATGAAATCCTTGTGCTTTTGCTACTCCCACTCCTCCTTAGCTTCCTTAGGTCTAAAGTATGTAAAAAGTATAGAAAATAACAATTTTCCATGTATTTATACCAAGTAGGGTAGGTCCTAGACGAAATCACCCTTTCTTAGCCGAAATAGGAAAACTTGCAAACTTATTGCTTTTCATGCGTTGCACTGTGCGTAGCAGGATGCGTAGCATTAGTGATTTTTCTTGTCAGACCACAGAAACCTAGCCTCTGAATTTTGTCAATTCCTGACACAAAATTACACTTCGGCGTCATCCTGTGCATTGTCCATTGTGTCGCACTAGTGCATTTCTTCATCCATTGCTTGTTCCTTGATTTTTTGACGTCCATAAGTGATCCTAAACCCCCGAACACAATCCCGACTTAATCCTTTGGGCTTTTAGTCAGACGTCAAAGCTCCAAATAGCTCGAATTAGGTTCACAACATCTACATAACTCAAAATCACTCCTACTAGGCATAAAATACACAATAAGTACAAAATACTACTAATTAAAGCTCAAACACAATTAAAGTGCAGTGATTTAGAGTGCAATAAGCGACTAAAATACGAGATCATAGCCTACCACCAGTAATACATCTTATATCCCTAAGCAACTTAACTTTATTTTAACTTCTTCATCCACCAACACCGGGGCCTGCATTGACGGAGGTCCATCTAAGAAGAACAAATCTAAGAAACCTGACACTGGGCCTCCCCCTACAAATACGATCATCCCTTCTCAGTTGTCTTTTGAAAAGGATCTTCATGTTCAAAAGGAATCTTATACCCCTGATGATGACAGAAACAAAGTTGTTGGTGAATACCCTTCATCTATTTGCCCAGTCAGTATTCCTATTGTAAAAGAGGATAGTGACTAAAAGAACATTGAGATTTTAGCCTCTAGTGAAGTGGAGAGGATTACATTTAGCAGATCTGGGTATATTTACGTTTACACATACCCTTTACAAAGCTTATTTGACTCAAGTGGGCCGGCAATATGGTGCACGATGACTTGCCTATGATACCTGTTATCCTGGGCTCAAGAAGACCTTACTCTTGCACATTTTATCAATCTGTATACCCCTAAATAATTTCGTGGAGGTTTGATCAAAATCGGCAAACGCAGACACAATGCAATCGTCACCAGTGTAGATGTTGATAACGATCGTGGTTGGATAAAAATGTTTGTTGTTGTCTCTCCCAGAGATATTTTACCGGCATCAACATCTTCTATCCCTAAACCTTGGAACTATACTCGTAAGCTTTCTTAAATAACCCTCTTTTACTATCTTGAATATATCACATCTCTTTATTAAGCTTTCCTTATTCTATTCTAGCCACCCTTTGGGTTCCTCCAACAGTTGAGAATCTGACTCAATGGGTTCAGAAAAGTTTGGATACTTTAACACTAGATTCTCATATGTGGAAGGAAATTTCAATCAGGAAGAACTGGAAGGGCAAGATAAGAGGCGGATGTGAATGATGATTTGGCGAGGGGGCTCTCTTTTTCCATGCAAGCGTTGGACGGTGCCCGGCAAGCGTATCTGAAGTTTCAGCCTTTCTCAGAGTCAGGAGTCAGGCCCTTGGATTATAATGCTAGCAGAACACTACTGCTGAAACGACCAATATAAAAGAAACGGGTGAAAGTGATATATATTTTTAGTACTTGTGGAGTAATATTTACCTCTAATTTTTGGACTAAGATCAATGATTTCCTTGCTGATGCGGATGAATTGGCCGGTTACTAGTTCTTTGTATTCCTTTTTTGCTTGTATTATCGGAGGTAAGGTTTTTGGTCCCTCCTCTCTAATCTTGTTCAATAATAATACAAGGTAGGGATTTAAATAAAAAGTATTGGTTACTAGTTCAGCTTTTACCTTTCCATCAAAAAGACTGAGTAAAGTTATTCCTTCTTTCTAGATTACCTATTGATTTAATTTGGATCTTTACCCTCGGATTTTAGTTGCCCTTAATTGGCTTATCTCTTATAGTTTCGCTTTTCTGCAAGTTAGTGGCCTCTTTGTTCCTTCCAAGTTCAATCGTGTAATTGTTGTATTAGCTTGTAGTCATAGTTTTTTTTTACCACATAGGTTTTTAAATATTAATTATAACTTCTTTCATGGACAGGTCTATTTCGTGATGCCCCTCCTAAATTAGTTCCTTTTAGTCTGCCAAATTAAGTTCCTCATTGTTTATCCACCACAGCAAGTCTTACACTTCTTCCACCATTTCCTCTAATACTAGTCCTCTCATTTACCTGAATATATAGCTAATAGTTGGTGAAGTGAGACATTTTCCCAGACTTCGTATTTGCTTAATGGTAACTTTGTGATGGAAACTTAGGGTCCACCAAACTGTACAGAGAATCTGATTCTCTATCAGTTCTCATGGAACATACAACAATCAGAGATAAGTAAATGACACAATAGAGTTTTACGTGAAAAACTTCCAGCTCGCGGGATTAAAAATCACGACCTAAACTCGTAGGATTTCAACTTCACTACTGAGCAAACTTCAGATTACAAAGTATTGTAACCTAGAAATTAAACTCTTAGTCCCTCACTCACTTGTAATAACTCTATTACAAGCCTCTTTATAATAACTCTATTACAAAGCTCACAACTCGACTAACTCTAGTTTTATAAATGATTTCTTACACAATGCTTCTAGCTACGCTAAGTAAGAATTACAAATAGATCACTCTAACAAAGGTACAACACAACTAAGGACATATGGTAACACAGTGTTGGAAACTAGTCCTTTGTTCTATTGTTCTTCGTTCTTGAAGCCTTGAAGTCACTTCAAAGATGGCAGCACACTTGAGAGAGGAGCTTGATCGTTTTTTAAATGTTCAAGTGTATATTTTTCCCTTGCTTCATATTGATAATATACAAGTGATCTGTCACTTGGATGATGCAAGCAATTATTCGGTACTAGACTAAATCTCTTTTTCTCAAGTAGAGACCAAGTCAAATATGCATGAAATAATGTTTGCAACCATTAATTCTTCAAATTAAAGCAAGAACTAGGCTAAATAATCAACACCCAACCATAAACAAGCAATAAATCAAATACCCATTAAGTTTACACACTAAGGTTGGGTCACAACTCTAGTAAAAATCTAGTTACTCATGCTTAAATTGGAAGAGAAAGAATAAGTGATAATTAAACCCATATTGAAAATGAAAATGATGAAATCAATGTTCAAAAAGCTCAAAATGGAAAAAATTACTAAAAAGAGTATAAGAAAACGTCTACTGTACTTGATGATGTCAAAACCTGACCTAAAAAAGCGAATCTCTTCTATTTATACAGTGCTAGAATTTTCGGACAAAAATGACCTTTCGGAGGTTCTGCGGCCGCACAATTCCATATGCGGTCCACACTATGCTTCTACCTGGTAGAAATGGAAACCTTCGGCCGCATAATTCTGAAATGCGGCCGCACTTCATTCTTTCTGCGGTCCACACATTTCTGAGTGCGGCCGCACGTAGCTCTTCTGCGGACCGCAAAAATATGACTGTGGTCGCGTAGCGGATCTTCTGCAGCCGTACAATAATTGTGCAGTCCGCACTTCTGTTGAGCTTGAATGCAGGTTCTCTAAACTTTTGCTCTTGCCCAGGTTCTGCGGCCGCACATTTGATGTGTGGACCACACTTTGCACTTGGCTCTGATGGGATTTGCTTCACAATCTACAGCCGCAGATGATAATATGCGGTCCACAATTTTGAGCTTTTGTTCCTGTTTTTCTCCTTAAGTTCAGATCGCTCCTTCTTGAGTTGGATTTCATCTTTTGGGGCTCATTTTCCACTATTCCTGCAATTAAGCATATTTTATCAGTTTGCGGGAACACAATTAAACATTTTTGGACTAAAATGAAAGCAAAAAGTGCTAATAAGTAGTTAAAATTCCTACTTATTAACTCCCCCAAACTTAAGCTTTTGCTTGTCCTCAAGCAAATAACGTAATTCCCACCTCCACAAGTTAAGATCTATTTCAGCTAATCAAAACTGCATCAATCACACATTAACTGGGACCAACAATTACCCACTGCACTTATGAATTATTAACAAGGCAATGGGTTGAATTTTTAAGCACAAATAGTTCAAATGTGACACTTGAGCATCAAAAGTTGACTTAATTCATCAAGGAATCTCTCTCTTTCATGTAGGTCATTGTGGATCTCAAACTCCTCCTCCTCTACTCTCCGTTTGTATATCTCACTTAAGAATGTAGCACTCAATTCAAATATTTGTGAAAGGTTTGCTCATCTCTCTCAATAAAATATCACAAGTACGGCTTTAAGCACCATAGTCTTACCCCTTATATAAATCACCACTAATATAAGCTCACTCGGCTTGAAATTCCATAAGGCTTTTTCGGAATGCAATGAAGGCTTTTGGACTAAGGTTGGATATGCTATGATAGAACGGGTTTATCATTTCTTAAGCACTCTATTTTCTCTTATCGGCTCATGCTTTGCCAACTTTTTAAGGCATTTTATTTTCCATAAAGGTATTAGAGAGACTTAACTTCACTCTTTCTTGGTCATGATATTCATTTTCTCATTCTTCGTTTTATCCATGCTTTTCATCATTACTATTATTTGAAATCCTCTTAACTCTTCAACTTATTCACTTTCTTTTTGTATTTTGCTTTTTGTTCTTCTTTCTTTTTCTTGCCTTTCCTTCTCTTCATTTCTTTTCTCTTTTTGTTCCTTGATACCTTTTTTCAAACTCCTTGTCTCTCCTCCAAACTTATGTTTTTAGCCAAATATTTCACAAGAGTGTTAAGAAAAGCTCGGGTGCCAAGAGAGGGTCACGATAAAACTAGTAAAGGCTTGTAACATGGTGATCAAATGAGAAAGGTTTTAGGCTCAAATGGGTTGACTAGGGATAACAACATTGGTGGGCATGAAAAATTTCAAGCGGGTCAAAGAGAGCCTACAATCACTTCTCAAGCCAAGCAAAACTTAAACTTTTGCCTAGAAACACATTCGAGGCAAGTTCTAGACCATTTGCATGGGTACTTGGACTTGAAACAAAAACACATCACCTCTCACGCAGCTGGATTCTTAAAAAGGATAGAGTCAAGGGCCCACAACAAACATAATCAAGATTGAAAATCAGTATAGCTCGACTAAACCACTCGATGATTATCTAAGTCAATACAAGAGTCACAAGGTGACTAACTAGAGCTATTTCTTTCCAAAAAAACCTGTTTCTAATTATAAGCACGTAGTTAAGTGTGTTTGTACCAAGTGAAGCATATTTGACTCTTCGAGCTTGATTCAATTAGGTCTTTTTATTCCTTATTACTACTATTCTTACCTAAATACCAAAAACAGACTCAATTCCTTAAGAAGGTTATCACGCCATCCATCGTTGGGAAGAGTCACCCAGTTCACACAAAAACTACCTTTGGAAAGAACTGTGGCATTAAGAAAATCAAAGGCGTATTGTCCACTCAAACATAAAAACAAGCTATTATATTAAACTAGAAGCTACTGAATTAAACATTTACTAATAAGAAAATAAAATAAAGAAGCTACAAAAGAAGCTACTGCAAGCATAATGAATATACATAATGAGGTAGGAAAAGAGAAAATATATAAATCAATAGAGAGAGAAAGAGGAGAATCTATACATGATAAAAAGAAAAAGGAAAATGTTATCAGTTATTACAAACCAAATATCAAATCATCCAAATATCCAATAAACTCCACCTCTCGGAATAAAAGTAAGCATTGTCCCCAATGCTTAACAAAATATGAATAAAGAAGGGTAAGAGTGAAGAGGAATCCCTATGTGGTTGTGTCCATATAAGCGTCACCACCCTCAGTCTCCTCTAACTGGATCTCATCATCCTCGGCTCTGGGAGTAATTGGGTGGGTGAACATTTGGCGCACCTCCTCAACAGTGTTGGAAGCAAGGTCTGGCTCCTCAGACTGGCCAGCTGGTGCTACTGGTGCTGATACTGCTGCTGGATTTACTGGTGCTGCTGGATCTGTCTCCATCAGCATATCAAATGGAAGGTCCCCAGCGGCTGCTATCTTGGTGACCTCTCTCCTCAGGTTTTCTAATTATTTCTTGGATGCCTGGGATTTTTTCATCGTCTTTACCTGCTTCCCAAGATCCTCAATCACTTCTCCATGTGCTACTAAAGTGTTCATGATAGTCTATTGATTCTCCAAAATATTCTTCAATGTATCCTCCACTGTTTTGAGGAGTCTGGGGTGTCGGGGTGGATGACTGTGCTACAACAGCATTGGATAAGTCAAACAGCTTTGCAGTAGCTATCTGCATCCAGTTTTGAGGCTCGCCAGTATCTGGGAGACTCGCAGCGTAGATAGTGGATGAGTGGGCATAGGCAGTTACACTGGTAGAAGGCACTACAAAAGTAGAAGGCATATCTGCTGACTCTACAACTACCATCGAAGGCTCATCAGACTGGCCTACGGTAGTAGTGGGCTGACCCTTTTTCTTTGGGTTTCCACCACCCATCAAAGAACACCATGAGAAGGGCTTGTTCGTCCGCACCTTAATATCAAAATCCCTCGGCTCCACCGCTGCATCCGTAAGGTACTCAGTGATAGTGTTGGGATACGGGTAGGAGGTATCACCTTGCCTGGCGACCAAATACATGTTAGCCGACATCACGGCACCCACATTGATTGGGTACCCGGCCATGATAGAGGCAACTAGCACTACCCGAGAAATAGGAAGATTTGACTAATTCAGGCACGGGTCTAGTCTGCTGCATACGAACGTCTGCCATCCCTTTGCCTCGAAGTTCAAGGTGTTCCTGTGAATAGGAACCCCTGCTGTGGTCCCGGAGCTGCCAGAATCTCAGCTAGCCATGGGCGAGCTGCATCACCCATAGCCAGCTTTTCCAAATATTGCACTATCTCAACATCTTCAAACCTCAAGTAGGTGTTCAAGTTGTTCTGATCAAACCTCACTTTCAGGTTTCTCACTTTTGTCACTTTGGTCCCCTTCTTTATGTATGCCACATTGGCGTAAAATTCTTGGACCAAGTACTCTTTAGCATCTATCACACTTTTAGTGAACCATGTCCACTTAAACATGAAAACCCAATTACCCATTCCCCAAATAACAACTAGGAGTTTACCCAACACAATTCACACCCCACATAGATATGAAATTGACAAATGGTCTAAAATAACTAACAAATTGTAAACTAAACTAAGCAAATTGAAGAATCCTAGACATGATTTGAACATACTAGTGATGAAGTGGTGTTAAGGAGTAATCACAAATGCTCAATTAAGTAGCAGATGATTGAATCAACTATGTGCAAGATTTTAGCCTTTGCTTTAATTTCTCAGAGATTAGAAAGTTTCAACAGTATAATTAGGGCTACTATTTATACTAACCGATTTTGGTTAAGGGATCAAGAGACGAGTGCTGCCGCAGAATTCCTTCTGTGGTCCGCACTCTGTTACCTGTTGTTCAAGTTCCCTTCATTGATCTGCGGTCCGCATAATTAGTTGTGCAACCAAAGATGTTGATGCGGTCCGCAACTTTCCTTGTGCGGCCTCACTTTGTCCATTTCTCTGACAAACAAACTTCAAAGAGCTTGTATTTTCCCATCTCACATTTGTAACGACTTGGCCGGTCGTTCCGAGAGTTATAGCCCCCGTTCCCCCATTTCTACTCCTTTTTGTGTTCTTCAGCTATATTATGTTATGTCGGGTTAGTTGGTTCGGGTCCGGAGTGGTTTCGGAGTGGATTGAGATACTTAGTCTCTTATTTAGAAGCTTAAGTTAGAAAAGTCAACCGGATGTTGTCTTATATGTAAACGATCTCGGAATTTAATTCTGATGGTTCCATTTGCTTCGTTAGGTTATTTTGGATTTAGGATCACGTCCGGAATGTGATTTGGAGGTCCGTAGTGGAATTAGGCTTGAATTGGCGAAAATTAAAAATTTGGCGATTTCGGTTGGCAGTGGAAAATTTGATATCGGGGTCGGAATGGATTTTCGGAAATTGTAGTAGGTTCATGATGTCATTTCTGACGTGTGTGTAAAATTTGAGGTCATTCGGATGTGGTTTGGTAGGTTTCAGCATCGTTTGTGGAATTCAGAAGTTTAGAAGTTTTTAAGCTTGCATCCGAGGGTAATTTGGTATTTTGATATTGTTTTGAGTAATTCAAAGTCTCGACAAAGTTTGTATATTGATATATGACTTGTTGGCATAGATGGTTGAGGTTCTAAGGGACTCGGGGTGATTCCGGGTGGTTAACGAATTTTTTGAACTTGGAAATATGCAGCTAAAACTGCTGCTATTGGTATTTCCACACCTGCAGAGTGGGAGCCGCAGGTGCGAGGGCGCATAAGCGCTTGGAGAAGTCGCATGTGCGAGCAAGGCTAAGGTGGGCTGGAACCGCAAGTGCAAGAAGGTCGTCGCATCTGCGAGCCCGCAGGTGCGAGACCTGGGGCGCAGATGTGGAGAGGATGATTTTGGCAGGCTTCGCAGAAGCGGAGGGTGATGCGCAGGTGCACTTATGCAGGCACGAGATTGGGCCGCAAATGCAGAACCTGGGCTCTTAAGTGAGCTCCGCACCTGCGACGGAAATTTCACAGGTGCGGCGTCACAGAAGCGGAAAAAGGGGTCGCAGGTGCGATATTGCTGGGTAGAAAAGCTCGAGCTCGAGGTTTTTTCTGTCATTCTCAATTTTGGACTTGAGAAACTTGGGAGAGAGGCGATTTTTCGAAGGTTTTGAAGGATCAACGTTGGGGTAAGTGACTCTAACCCATAATGGTATATATTTCGTGAATCTATGGCTTTGTTCATCATTAATTAGTACGATTTTTGAAGCAAAATAAGGGGTTAGGGCTTGGGATTTTGGAGAGTGTAATTTGAGGATTTGAAGGACCAAATGATGTCGGATTTTGATGACATTTGTATGGTTAGACTCATGAGTGAGTGGGCTTTTAGGTTTTGTGACTTTTTTTGGATTTCGAGACGTGGGCCCGGGGGCCGGGTTTGAGCCGATTTCGGGTTTTGACTCTAATTTAGTAGTTTTCTTGTGGAATTGATTCCTTTAGCATCTATTAATCATATTGTATTGCTTGTGGCTAGATTCGGGACATTTGGAGGCCGATTTGAGAGGCAAGGGCATTGCGGAGTAGGATTTTGCTCGCCTTGAGGTAAGTAACAGTCTTAAATCTGGTTTTGAGGGTATGAAATCCCGAGAATTCATATGATGTGAATATTTGGAGGTAACGCACATGCTAGGTGACGGGCGTGTGAGTATGCACCGTGAGGTATTGTGACTTAGTCTGTCCTGTGAAGCTGTCAAGTCGAATAGTCATTGTTATTACTTGTTTTTCCTCGTCTTTGAGCAATTACCTGCCTTTCATGTTAGAAACCATGCTTAGGCCATATGATATCACTATTGGGACCTGCAGCGGTCGTATACTTGTTGAATTGGCTGCTAATTGCTATTTTGTACTCAGTCATAGTCTTATTGTGTGTTATATCTTTGTTTCCTCTCATTTCTTGTTGATACTTGTTATAATCTCGGTTTAGGCTGGTTATTATGATATTTTGTGAGCTCGAGGTACTAGCGAGGTTAGTGACTGAGATAGGTCCTGAGTGCCGGGTTGAGAGCTATGTGAGATATATTGGATCGGGCTGCACGCCGCATAAATATTGGATCAAGTTGCACGTCGCAACAAGCCTTCGGTCCATATATGGATCGGGTTGCACGCCACAACAATATATGGATCGAGCTACATACCGCAACAGTATTGGGTCGGGCTGCACGCCGCAACAATACATAGCGCTTGAGCTGTAGGAGCCCCTCCGGGGCCTGTACACCCCAGTGAGCGCATGTACATTTGATTGTGAGTGTTGAGGCTGAGTGCCGGGTGATTGAGCTATTGAGATAGATGAGTGAAGGTAGCCCTGTGAGGCTGTACTTGCTCTTAATTGTTGTTGCATTTCATTGCTAATTGTTGTTATTGCGAAATTTTCTTGAGGTCTTATATTGTATTACCTGAGCTCAAAATGTTTGATTTAAAACACCGGATTGAAGCATGCCTATTTTTCTTACTGAAATTACTGAAATGAACTGCATTTGTGTAGCTCGTCACTGCTACTCAGTTCCTTATTTAATTTTGTTACTTACTGAGTTGGAAGTTCTCACGTTACTCCCTGCACCTTGTGTGCAGATTCAGGTGTGACTGGACGTGGAGGCCATTGAGTTCGTGCGCAGTTGATCTTTCGGAGATTTACGAGGTAGCTGCCAGCGTTCGCAGACTTTGTGCTCCTTCTTTATTATATTTCTTTCTCTGTATTGATATCTAGACGCAGACTATTGTAGACATTGTCTTTTAGATTGGGAGTCTAGTTGTTCATGGATTAGTGACACACTGATGTCGGGCTATTTTTCCGCACTTATGTTTTATTTGGGGTTTTACTCTGTATTTATGAGGAACTCTGGTTATTTTAAATGTCTTAATTCATTTCTGTTAAACTTTGAAAGTGTTTTGGAAAGGCCGGCTTGCCTAGTACCACGATAGGCGCCATCACTACGGGTTAGGTTTTGGGTCGTGACAAGTTGGTATCAGAGCCTAGGTTACATAGGTCTCACGAGTCTTGAGCGGGTTTAGTATAGTCTTGCGGATCGGTACGGCGACGTCTGTACTTATCTTCGAGAGGCTTTAGAACCTTTAGTAAAATTCCACATTCTTGAATTCTTGTCATGCGAATCTGTTGATTTTGGTAACTAAACATCTGTTGTTTCATTCTCTCACAGATGGTGAGGACTCGTACTACTAGGCAGGATGGACATCTACCAGTACCACCAGCCAGGGCAGCGAGAGGCTGAGGTCGCAATAGGGGCAGAAGTACCGCCCGCACAGCAGCTGGGACAGTACCTGCAGATCTACCAGTTGTCCCAGATCAGGACCAGATTTCAGTTGTTGATGCACCAGCTCAGGCACCACTGATAAGTAGGGATTTTAAGCTATTATTTTGTCTCTTTTACTTGTGTTTTAAGCCAAAAATACTTGGAGGTATTCCCGAAAACTAATAAAATATGCTTGCTTACAGGAATTATTCAAAATGAGCCAAAGGAATCAAAATCAACTCACAAAGGAGTCAAAAGTTGAACTAAAACCAAGGCTGGGCAAAGAGGTCTGAAGCGCGGACCGCACAAATATTGTGCGGCTGCAAAATCCATGATGCGGTCGCGATCAAAATTACGCGGTCCGCGATAGGGAGATCCAAAGAGTCATTTTAGGGCTAAATAATATGCGCGGACCGCACCAGAAATGTGCGGCCACGAAAGTCCCTGTGCGGCCGTGATTGAAATTATGCAGACCATGATGACTGAGACTTAGAGAGCTGACAATTTGAGCAAAAGAGAGAAGTGCGGACCACACCAGAATTGTGCGGCCGCGGAATCCCTTGTGCGTCCGCGATCAAAATAAGGCGGTCCGCAAAATGAAGAACCAGAGAGTTGGTTTCAAGCCAAAATCAAGCAAGTGCGGACCGCATCACTTTTATGCGGCCGCATAATCTGGAGCGCGACCGCACTTAGAATTATGCGGTCCGCGAAAGTCCAACTCAACCCATATCCAAAAGAGAAAAATGCGGACCGCATCAAAATTATGCGGCTGTGAAAGCAAGAGTGCGACCGCACTCAGAATTATGCGGCCGCACAACCTCTGCAGGGGCATTTTTGTTAGATATTTTCAGCTTAGTATAAATAGAACTTTTTGTCATTTTTAGGGCATGTTATGTTTTGTATGAGCACCTGAGACAACTGAAGTTTTTGTTTTCGGAGTTTTTGTACTAGATTCACTTCTTAACATTAGATTTTCATTCCACAAATTAATATTATGGATTTTATCTTCATTTTATCTTTAATTTCTATTATTTCTATGAGTAGCTAAACCCATATCTAGGGTTGTGACCCAACCCTAGTGTGGGTATTTAATGGGTATTTGATTTTAGGGCTTGAATGTGAATGAGTTAGTGATATTTAGCCTAGTTCTTGCTAGAACTTAAAGAAAATGGTTGCAAACATTGATTCATGCCTTTATGACTTAGTCTATACTTGAGAAAGAGGGACTAAGTCTAGGAAAACTAGTCTAACAAGTAATTGGGGTGAACTCAAGAAATTGATAGCCCCAATAAAAGGGTTAAACCTCGACATAGTAATACTCAACTTGCGCTAATATCACTTGATTTGCATGAATATCCATTTGGACTTGAGAAAGCCAAATTAGGTAAAATTCACCCAAACTACCGAGAGGTATAGAGTGAGTACCCCGGTGTGATAGCTTTATTACAATTCCAACTAATCAAGCTTTCCCTAAATTTTGCTACCCGTTAGATATCCACCTAGGTAAAAGTCACTACCCCAGTCTCTTTAAACATTTGAAAAACAACAACAAAAATATTATCCTTAGTTTCAATTATTGCAATCTTTAGAGTAAAGTTAGAAATAGAAAAAACCAATAAAGTTTGTGGAAGTGCAAAAACTTGCAATTAACTTAGATATACACCTAATCCCATATTCTAACTCCTTGTGGATTCGATCCCGACCTTTGTTGGGTTTCTTATTGCATCGACTGCCTCGCTACTCAATTGTGGTGTAGGTTTGGACCAGATCAATTTTTGGCGCCGCCGGGGAGTTAAACAGATTTATCTATATATCTAGGTATTTGTATGTTTTGTCTTTCTTTCCTTCTAAGTCACTAATTTTGTTTGTGAATTGCTTTCAGGTACAAAATGGCCCTTCACAACGAGCCCCTTGGAAATTTACCATTGGGGGAGGAGGTAGATGATGATCAAGTGGATAAGGTTCATCCCGAGCCTCAAGTAAATAGGCAAGGCCGACCGCCTCCATCAAGAGCAGCGCACTGCGTGTTGCGGAATGAGGGCTATGCAAGTACAATAGTCCCGTCCTGGATTAGGGCAGGCAACTTCCAAATTACAACAGTGATGCTTACACTGCTCGAGCAGTGGGGTTTCTTCACTGGAGCTCCACAAATAAAATACCTACAAGCATCTCAAGGGTTTCGTCGATACTTGTTGGGGGAGCAAGAAAACAAATGTCATAGAGGATGTACTCTGATTAAGGCTGTTTCCCTTTTCTCTATGGGGAAAAGCTTTGGACTCGATAGAGAGATTGCCCAATCATTCCATCCACACTTAGGATGAGTTGGCCGAGAAGTTCATTGCCAGATACTTCTCTCTGGGGAACATGGCTACACTAAGGAATGAAATTTTAGCTTTCAAACAAGAGCCCATTGAGCCATTGCACGAGATTTGGGAAAGATATCGCACTCGCTAGGGGTAACTTCATGAACACGCCTTATTCTGAAGCTTGTGAAATCTTGGATGAGATGGCGGACACCTCTTCGGCGTGGAAAAGTAGAGCCAATGTTCCTCAGAGTGACCCAAATGTTATTCACCTACACAAGGAGCTACATAATCATGGGCAAGCTATTGCGGAGTTGACAACCACCATGAACCAATTGGCAAGGCTCAGCTTCAACATGTTCAAGGGTCAAAACAGGTGAATTCTATGGAAGGGGTAAACATGATGGTAAACAAGAGACGACAACAAGGTCAACAAGTACAAAACCATCCGGAACAATTTGAGCAAAGCAATAGTGGGTATAATCAAGATGATTCATATGATGAACAAATGAAGAGGTTCAATATGTCAACAATTATCAAGGTCAAAGAAATAATGCTCCAAATCAACAACAATGGAGATCACAAGGAATCCAAGGAAACTGGAACAACCAAGGCCACCAAGGAAATTGGAGTGGTGGCAATAACAATAATCAAAGCAATTGGGGTAATCAAGGCAATCAAGGCAATTAGGGTAATTAAGGCAATCAAGGCAATTGGGGAGGAAATAATCAAGGTAATTGGGGTGGCAACAATCAAAGCAATTTGGGGAACAACAATAATCAAGGGGGTTAGAACAATAGCAATCAAGGAAATCGAGGGTCGGGCTTTCAGAGGCCCCCGATGTATCAACAACCAAACAACCCTCCTCCATATCTGTCGCAAGGTCCTAGTTCTTCCAATAGTGAAATGGGACGGATTGAAAACATGTTTAAGCAAATGATGGAGAAAAACACCGATTGCGATGCCCAATTAGCCTCCCACAACACTTTTATCCACAACTTGGAGGTTCAACTTGGCCAAATTTCTGAAGCTTTAAATACTCGCCCAAAGGGGGAACTACCTAGTGATACGGTGGTGAACCCGAAAGGTGGGAATACGGGGCATGCAATGGCTGTGACAACAAGAAGTGGGAGAGGTGGAGTTGCTAGTACCTCAAACAAAAACAAAACATGTGGGTGATTATGTGTTGGTGCAAGATGATGATGATCCATGCAATAATGTTCAAGCTAATGAAGAAGCGAGGATTGATATTGATGAAAACATGGAGGAGACGCAAGAAAAAGTGAACCTGTGTACGGAGCACGTGACTGACATGCCAGAACCGATAGTGCCAAGGGCTAAGGTACCAATGCCAAGGCCTCCTCCTCCATACCCTCAACGACTTGCAAAACAAAACAATGAGAATCAAATCAAGAAATTCATTGATATGATGAAAAGTTTGTCCACAATTGTGCCGTTGGTTGAAGCCTTAGAACAAATGCTGGGATATGCCAAGTTCATGAAGGATTTGGTAACAAAGAAGAAATCAATGAACTATGGAACGATCAAAATGACACATCAAGTGAGTGCTATGGTGCATTCCATGGCTCCAAAGTTGGAAGACCCAGGTGCTTTCACAATCTCGTGCACTATTGGGAGTGTAGATTTCGCCAAAGCTTTATGTGATTTGGGGGCAAGCATTAACTTTATACTCTATTTTGTTTTCAAAACATTGGGGATTGGGCAACCAAGACCCATATATATGAGGTTGCAAATGGCGGATCGGACAATGAAAAGGCCATTGGGGATAATTGATGATGTGTTAGTTAGGGTCGACAAGTTCATCCTTCCCACAGATTTTGTGATACTTGACTGTGAGGTTGACTACGAGGTGCCAATCATTATGGGGAGACATTTCCTTGCTACAGGGAAGGCCTTAGTTGATGTGGAAGCTGGAGAGCTCACCTTCCGGGTGGGAGATGAAAAAGTGGTGTTCCGTGTTTGTAAATCCATGAGGCAGCCAAATAGCAACGAAGTGTGTTCGTTCGTGGATCTTGTGACCGAAGTAATTGTTGATGACACAAGTGTTGTGATAAATGTGGAAGATACCCTGGACATTGTGTTGTTGAATCATGATGAGGATGAGAAGGAAGGCTTTGTAGAATGTGTCAATGCTTTGCAAGGAATGGGATCATATACTTATATGAGGCTCTACATGTGGCATCATATACTCGTTCTTAACTAACGTGTAGGTAGATGCAGCCCTTTCGGTGCTTCAAAGGAGGAAGAAAGCAATAGGTTGGACATTGGCGGATATTCGGGTTATAAGCCCTCAGTGGAATATCAAATACAATTGAATGAGGCCATGCAAGAGGTATTAAATAAAGAGATCATCAAGTGGTTGGATGCCGGAGTGGTTTACCCTATTTTCGATAGTTCATGGACCTCGCCGGTGCAATGTGTCCCAAAGAAAGGGGGCATGACTATGATCACAAATGAAAAAAATGAATTGATCCCCACAAGAACTATCACCGGGTGGAGAGTGTGTGGAGAGTGTGCATGGAATATAGAAAGCTCAACAAAGTTACGCGAAAAGACCATTTTCCGCTTCCGTTTCTTGATCAAATGTTGGATAAGTTAGCCGGGCGTGCTTATTATTGCTTCTTGGATGGATATTGCAGATATAACCAGATTCGTATTGCACCTGAAGACCAAGAGAAGACCACCTTCACTTGTCCATATGGCACTTTCGCATTCTCATATATGCCATTCGGGTTATGCAATGCACCAGCAACTTTCCAGCGGTGTATGATGTCCATCTTCACCGATATGGTGGAGGACTTTCTCGAGGTTTTCATGGATGGTTTCTCTATCATGGGGGATTATTTTGAAGAGTTCTTGGATAACTTGGATAAGGTATTGGCACATTGCGAAGAAACTAACTTGGTGCTGAATTGGGAGAAGTGTCACTTTATGGTCAAGGAGGGCATTACCCTCGGTCACATGATTTCCAAGAATAGTATTGAGGTTGATAGAGCAAAAATTGAAGTGATATCCAAACTCCCCTACTTCCGTAAAGGGAGTGAGAAGTTTTCTATGTCATGCGGGGTTTTACTGCCGATTCATCAGGGACTTTTCTAAAGTGGTAAACCCCTTGTGCAAACTCTTGGAGAAAGATGCCAAGTTCCTTTTCAATGAAGATTGTATGAAGGCATTTGAACTACTCAAGTATAAGTTGACTACCACTCCTATTATCACCGTGCCAAATTGGAGCTTACCATTTGAGCTCATGTGTGATGCAAGAGATGTGGCAGTTGGTGCGGTATTGGGGCAACGAATTAATTAGATCTTTCATCGGGTCTACTATGCTAGCAAAACTATGAACGAGGCCCAATTCAACTATACGGTGACCGAGAAAGAACTCCTAGCCATTGTCTTTGCTATGGAGAAATTCCGCCCGTACCTAATGGGTACAAAGGTGATTGTTCACACCGACCATGCGTCACTTTGTTATTTGTTGAGCAAGAAAGACTCTAAGGCAAGGTTGATACGGTGGGTGATTCTATTGTAAGAGTTTGATGTAGAGATTCAAGATCCAAAAGGTAGTGAAAATCAAATGGCGGAACACTTGTCCCGATTGGAGGAGGAGGGGAGGCCACATGATGGCCTTGAGATCAATGATATATTTCCTAACGAACAACTCCTTTCCATTTCTATGACTAGTATGCCATGGTTTGCCGATGTGGCCAACTATCTTGTGAGTGGCATTGTTCTGAATGAGTTTCCCTCAAACCAAAGGAAGAAGCTCAAACGAGACTGCCTGGACTAATATTGGGATGAGCCATATCTCTTCAACATTTGCACTGATGGTGTTATCCGGAGATGTATTCCAGAAGAAGAGCAATCGGGTTTCTTGAAGCTTGCCATTCTTTGCCCTATGGTGGTCAGCACGGTGGGGCGAGAACTTCTACAAAGGTCCTAATCTGTGGATTATGTTGTCCTACCTTGTACAAAGACGCTAGCGAGCTCGTTAAACGTTGTGATGATTTCCAAAGGGCCGGTGGGATCTCTAAGAAAAATGAGATGCCTCTCACCACCATCCTCGAGATTGATAATTTTGATGTTTGGGGCATTGATTTTATGGGTCCGTTTGTGAGCTCATGTGGGAACACCTATATATTGGTAGTTGTGGATGACCTGTCCAATTGGGTTGAAGCCGTGGCTTTTCCCAACAATGAAGCTCGAAGTGTGTTAGCTTTCTTGAAGAAGAACATATTCACAAGGTTTGGTACTCTAAGGGTCATCACTAGTGATGGGGGTTCGCATTTTTGCAACAAAGCATTTGAAACTTTACTCTCCAAGTATAGTGTCACTCATAAAGTGTCGACCCCCTATCACCCCTAGGAAAGTGGACAGGTTGAAGTCTCCAACAGGGAGATAAAGAGTATTCTATCTAATACTGTCAATGCAAATTGGACTGATTGGTCAAGGAAACTGGACGATGCTCTTTGGGCCTATAGAGCAGCTTACAAGACTCCAATTGGTATGTCTCCGTATCAGTTGGTGTTTGGGAAAGCATGTCACCATCCGGTGGAATTAGAGCATAAGGCGATGTGGGCGTGGAAGAAATTGAACCTTGAGTAGGATGTAGCTGCCAATCTTCAGGTGGAGCAATTGAATGAACTTGATGAGTTCTGGTTCCATGCTTACTCCAGTCCATCCTTGTATAAGGACAAGATGAAGTACATACATGATAAGTATATCCGGAACAAAGAATTCAAAGAAGGTGACCTTGTTCTTCTATTCAACTCCCGGTTATGGATGTTTCCGGGAAAGCTTAAATCAAAGTGGAGTGGTCCTTTTGAAGTGGTACATGTGACTCCTTTTGGTGCTCTTGATTTGAAAAATAAGAATGGTGAGATCAAAGAGCCAATGGGCACCGGGTGAAGCACTACCTTGGTAAGGCTGATGATGTCCATGTTGTGGCATTGCTCCATTTCAAATGAATGATGGTAACATGCGTCGTGCCGCAACGTTAAATCGGGGGCTTCTTGTGAGGCAACCAATGTGTTTTTCTTTCTTTTGATTTTCTTGTTAGATTAGGCATTGTTTTGGACTAACTGGTTATGAAGTGTATGCAGGAATTGGGTGAGCAGTGTAGAAAATTGACAAGACAAAAATTGGCCAACTGGTGAAATTGTGCGGACCGCATCAGAATTATGCGGCCGCACAAGCCCTTCACGGCCGCACAACTGAAAGATGGAAAATTCCAACTCTCTAAAGTTTAGCCCGACAAAAATCCCTTAAGGATTCGCGGTCGCGATCAAAATTTCACGGACCGCACAGATTGTGCAGCCGCAGCCATTTTATACAGACCACGCCACTGAATCAGCTGCTGAGTTAGAAAAGGTAAAGAGTATGGACCGCACCAAAATTATGTGGCCGCACTCAGGTAAGTCGGTGGGCCAACATGGTCGAGTATAAATAGGACTTTTTGAGACTATTCACACTTTACACACTCTGACCTCTCAAGCTAGACTAGAGCAATGCACTCTTTCTTGTTTTGAATCTCATCCCATATTCATCAAGTGTTGATTTCCTACTACATTGCATTACTGGTATGTTGATTTCAATGAGTTAATTTCATCTTTTTATTTTCCTTTCTCTTTGTTTTAGTTTTCTTTTTATCAAGGGTTAGATTCATGGCAAAAATGTCAAATTGATGCTTAATTCTAGCTTAGAAGCCTGTGGGTAATGTTTGAATGCATAATGGGGGGCTAGGGTTAGTAGCTTTTATTTTTTAATTGCCACAAATCATGCCTAATTAGTTAAAACCCTAGTATTAATCATACTTCAGTGCTACTCTGATTTGAATTTCGCGGCCGCACACATTTTTGTGCTGTCCGTGCTAGGGTATGCGGCCGCATACAAAATTGTGCGGTCCGCGATACCCTAGGTTGAAGGCACTTGTCATTGCTAAGTTTGTGCGGTCACACTCAATTTTGTGTGGCCCACGGTTGGTTTTTCCGGCCGCAATCAATTTTTTATGGTCCGCACAATTAAACTTCAGAGACCCAACAAATCGATTATGCGGCCGCACTCACTTTTGTGCAGTCCGCGGCCGCACTCACTTTTGTGCAGTACGCGCTGCCCTGTTCTGACAAGAAGTGTTTTTCTTTTCAACTGTAATTCAATAACACATGTTGAACCACAATTCTAACTGACTTTCACTACTTGTGTGTTGCAGACAATGATGCATTCTCGTAGTCGAGGTGATACTTCCAAGGGGGTAGATTCCTCCCGAGGCCGGGGTAGAGGAAAACCTACCATGCCATTATCAGCCGAGAAAGTCTTGCGCAAAAAGACTACTCTCCGTAGACCACCTCCGGACTCCTCAGATACCCGTGAATACCTCTCATCCCGGGAAACTTCTGAGGAGGAGTTTGTACAACCACAACCGGGGGCACATTGACAACAATTCCCCGATAGGCTACGTTTAGTCAATGAACCTACCTCCTCCTCTGGTTCTTTTGATGGCTCAGAGGGAGGTAGTCAGGCATCTGAACCATCTTCCCCACTTGCTACAACACCTACCACAACAGCTACCCCAATCAATTTAGATCATGATGATGAGGTCCTGGATGACGGGAGAGGGGGTGACACAATTATGAGAGGCCTGGCTAGATCAAGGAAGCCGGAGGTGTGGGATGACAGATTCGTAAGTGAGAAGGCGTATGCAAAATTTCGGGAATGGTGGCCCCAAAGGTTGCTCACTCTTGAGTGACAATTCATAACCAAAGACCTAAGCGAACACAATTCGAATGTCCTATGGCAATTTACGGAGAGAAAAGGATGGAATTGCTTCACCGTCCGGTTGAAAGATGCCAAATAATACCTCGTCAAGGAATTTTATGCCAATGTTGCCCACATCAAAAAGGGTACAAAGGTGACGAAGGTCCGAAACTTGAAAATCTGCTTTGATGGCCATGCACTAAATAGCTATGTAGGGTTTGAGGAGGTCGAGGCAGTGTAGTACCTGGAGAAGCTAGCCTTGAGTGATGCAGTTCACCCATGGCTAGCTGAGATACTTGCTATTCCGGGGACAACACCTACATGGCACACATCAGGAGTTCAAATTGTCAGAGCCACCTTTAACTTTGAAACAAAAGGGTGGCAAACATTTGTGTGCAGCCATCTTGACGCGTGCCAGCATGAGAATGTCCTTCCACTCCACCGGGTAGTATTGGTAGCTTCCATTATGGCAGGCTATCCTATTAATGTATGAAACTTGATGTCCTACAACATCTCCAATGCAGTCCAGAAAGAAGAAAGATTGTATCCCTACCCCAACTTCCTCAGAGAGTATTTCCAAGACCATGGGGTAGATTCAATACATTTTGATGTGGAGGTGAAGGCTAAAAATCCTTTCTCATGATACCACATCCAGGGAGCGGACAACCCTAAATTCAAGGGCAAAGCCACTACCTCCATTAGCCAGTCTGAAGAGCCAGGGGTAGTGGCCACTAGGTCAATTGCCGAGCCCTCTATAACAGCCGGTACTTCTGCCGGAGCAGCTGCCATGCCTCCTCCTTCCTCCAGACCATCCCTCTCAGTGCCACTGTCAGTTCCCACATCTTTTTCCTACCCTCAGACTGCACAACGGGTTTCACGGACACTATCCAGTCTCAACAACTGGATGCAGGCAGCTACCACAAAGCTGACTGCCATATCCAGTGCAGTTGCAGAACAGTCTTCAGCCCCATCAGAGCTTCAGGTACCTCCATCATTGGAGGACTCTTTGAAGAAGATTCTGGACAACCAGAACAAGATTCTGGATGACCAGAAGAAGATCCGGGAGACTCTTGATACACATGGGAGGATTATCAAGGATTTGGGGAAGCAGGTGAAGAAGATGCGGAAGACTCAAGCATATAAGGAGTCGGTGGAGACATTGAGCAAAGAGGTTCAGAAGATTGCTTCTGCTGATGATATTCCACTGGACCTGCTCATGGAGGAGACAGCCCCAGCAGCACATGCAGCAGTGCCCGAGGCATCAGAGACAGCAACTGGCCAGTCTGAGGAGCCTGCTGCCACTTCACACACTATTGAGGAGCTAATTTGGATGCTCAGAAACTCCGTAGTTCCCCAGTCAGAGGATGTGGAGATCCAGTTAGAGGATACGGAGGGTACTGATGACCCGATGCAGACAGAGACCATATAGGTAGTTTTATCTACTCTCTACCCCTTTTCCTTGTTCTTATTTGTTATGAGCATTGAGGGCAATGCTATTTTTCATTTGGGGGGTGGTCCATATTGATTTGATGACAATTGGTATGTAATAACCATTATACTATTTTTCTTTATCTTTATTTATATTTATTTTTACTTTTGGTATGTATATATTCTTACCATTCGATATATATATTCGCTTTACTTCATTTTGTACATATTCAGTCTACTTTCCGTAGTTTACTTCATAACTTCTTTTGTTGTTTTTTCTTAGTAGCATAGCTTCTTTTTACATTTTATGTGAACAATAAGCCTTTAGTTTTCTTAATACTACGGTTCTTTCCAAAGGTGGATGTTGTGTGGTGGCTCTTCCCAAAGATGGATGGCATGACAACCTTCTTAAGGGATTGAGTCTGTTTCCTTTATGTTTTTGTATATATAGTAGTAATGAATAAAATTGTCTCAAGCATGCTTCACTTGGTACTAACACATTTACCTTCGACCTTATGGTTAGAAACAAGTTGATGGGCAAAAAATAGCTCTAGTTGTGACCTTTAGACTCTTGTGTTGACTAAAACAATCGAGTGGTTTCTTTGAGCCATTTGTGATTTTCACTCTTAGCTAGGGTTGTTGTGGGCCCTCAACTCTGTTCTCTTTAACAATCCAGTAGTTTGAGAGGTGAGGTATTGAATTGCAAGTCCAAGTTTCGTACCAATAAGTCTAGAACTTGCCCTGAATGTTTGTCTAGGCAAAATTCTAAGTGTAGCTCGACTTGAGTAATGATTGTAGGCTCAACTTGATCCAATTTGAAACTTGAAAGATTTTGTAGCCTACCAATGTGATATCCCTAGTCAACCCCTTTGAGTCAAAGCCCTTTTTCATTCAATAGCCATGTTACAAGCCTTTATCCATTTTATAATGACCCTCTCTTGGCACCCGATGTTTCCTTAGCATTCCAATTGGCAAAAGCATAAGTTTGGGGAAGAGACGAGGAATGTGAAAGTGATAAACGGTATAAAAAAGAATGAAATGAAGAAAAAGGGAAGGCAAAGAAAAGGAAGAATGGCCAAAAAGAATTATGTCAAAAAGAAAGTGAATAAAGTAGAAAGTTGAAGGGATTCAAAGAAAGCAATGATGAAAGGCATGGAGTGGTTAGAAAAGGAGAAAAATGATTGTCATAAGCAAGAAAGAGTGACATTACGTCTCTTTAGTTCCCCTAAGGAAGAAGAAAATGACTCAAAGAGTCAAGAAAGTATGAGCCAAAAAGAGAAAATGGGGTGCTTAAGGAAAGATGAAACTATCATATGCCGATAAGTCCTACCTTGATCCAAAAGCCTTCATTACATTCCCTCAAAATCCCTATATGATTTCAAGTTGAGTGAGCTTACATTAGTATGGATTTACATAAGGGGCATTCTTTTAAAGTGAGATTTGCTCATGGATAGTAGAGAAGGAGGAGTTAGGGTTCCACAATGACCTACGTGATAGTGCGAGCTTCCTTGGTGAATTAAATCAACTCTTGATGCTCTAGTGTCACATTAAAACTATGGTGAAATTGATTCAGGAGCGGCTTCGTGCGGCGCAGTCTAGGCAGATGAGCTACGCGGATAGAAAGGTCTGTGATGTGTCGTTTATGGGTGGGGAGAAGGTTTTGCTGAAGGTATCACCCATGAAGGGTGTTATGAGGTTTCGGAATAGGGGCAAGTTGAGCCCCGGTTCATTGGGCCTTTTGAGGTACTTCAAAGGATAGGGGGTGGCTTAGATTCTTACTTTGCCACCCAGCTTATCGAGTATGCATTTAGTGTTTCATGTTTCCATGCTCCGGAAGTATGTTGGCGATCCGTCCTATGTTTTGGACTTCAGCACGGTTCAGTTGGAGGGTGATATGACTTATGATGTGGAGTCGGTGGCCATTTTGGATCGACAAGTGCGGAAGTTGAGGTCAAAGGACATAACTTCGGTGAAGGTGCAGTGGAAAGGTCAGTCTGTGGAGGAGGCCACCTGGGAGACCGAGCGGGAGATGCGGAGCAGATATCCACACATATTTAAGACTCCAGGTATTTTTTTAGACTCGTTCGAGGACGAATGTTTGTTTAAGAGGGGGAGGATGTAACGACCCGACCGGTCATTCCGAGAGTTATAGTCCTCGTTCCCCCATTTCTGCTCCTTTTTGTGTTCTTCAGCTATATTATGATATGTCGGGTTAGTTGGTTTGCGTCCGGAGTGGTTTCGGAGTGGATTGAGACACTTAGTCTCTTATTTAGAAGTTTAAGTTAGAAAAGTCAAGCGGATGTTGACTTATGTGTAAACGATCTAGGAATTTAATTCTGATGGTTCCATTAGCTTCGTTAGGTGATTTTGGACTTAGGAGCGCATCCGGAATGTGATTTGGAGATCCGTAGTGGAATTAGGCTTGAATTGGCGAAAGTTGGAAATTTAGCGATTTCGGTCGGCAGTGGAAAATTTGATATCGGGGTCGGAATGGATTTCTGGAAGTTGGAGTAGGTTCGTAGTGTCATTTGTGACGTGTGTGCAAAATTTGAGGTCATTCGGACGTGGTTTGGTAGGTTTCGGCATCGTTTGTGGAATTCGGAAGTTTAGAAGTTCTTAGGCTTGAATCTGAGGGTAATTTGGTGTTTTGATGTTGTTTTGAGTGATTCGAAGGCTCGACTAAGTTTGTATGTTGATATATGACTTATTGGCATGGATGGTTGAGGTTTCGAGCGGCTCAGGGTGATTCCGAGTGGTTAACGGATTTTTTGAAGTTGGAAACATGCAGTTGAAGCTATTGCTAGTGGTATTTCCACACCTGCGGAGTGGGAGCCGCGAGTGCGAGGGCGCATATGCGTTTGGAGAAGACGCAGGTGTGGGCAAGGCTAAGGTGGGCTGGAATCACAGGTGCGAGAAGGTCGTCGCATCTGCGAGCCGGCAGGTGCGAGACCTGTGGCGCAGATGCGGAAAGGATGATTTTAGGAGGCTTCGTAGAAGCGGAGGGAGATGCACAGGTGCGCTTCCGCAGGCGCGAGATTGGGCCGCAGATGCAGATCCTTGGATCTTAAGTGAGTTCCGCACTTGTGACGGAAATTCCGCAGGTGCGGATTCGCAAAAGCGGAAAAAGGGGCCGCAGGTGCGATAGTGCTGGGAAGAAAAGCTCCAGCTCAAGGTTTTGTCTTTCATTTTCAATTTTGGACTTGAGAAACTTGGGAGAGAGGAGATTTTTCAAAGGTTTTCAAGGAGCAACGTTGGGTTAAGTGATTCTAACCCATAATGGCATAAATTTCGTGAATCTATGGCTTTGTTCATCATTAATTAGTACGATTTTTGAAGTAAAATAAGGGGTTAGGGTTTGGGATTTTGGAGAGTGTAATATGAGGATTTGAAGGACCAAATGATGTCCTATTTTGATGAATTTTGTATGGTTAGATTCGTGAGTGAATGGGCTTTCAGGTTTTGTAACTTTTGTTGGATTCTGAGACGTGGGCCCAGAGGTCGGGTTTGAGCTGATTTCGGGTTTTGAGTCTAATATAATAGTTTTCTTGTGGAATTGATTCCTTTAGCATATATTAATCGTATTGTATTGCTTGTGGATAGATTCAAGATGTTTGGAGGCCGATTTGAGATGCAAGGGCATTGCGGAGTAGGATTTTGCTCGGATTGAGGTAAGTAACAGTCTTATATCAGGTTTTGAGGGTATGAAATCCCGAGAAGTTGTATAATGTGAATATTTGGAGGTGACGCACATGCTTGGTGACGGGCGTGTGAGTGTGCACCGTCCCGTGAGGCTGTAAAGTCGAATAGCCATTGTTATTACTTGTTATTCCTCGTCTTTGAGCAATTGACTGCCTTTCATGTTAGAACCATGCTTAGGCCATATGATATCACTATTGGGACCCGCAACGATCGTATACTTGTTGAATTGATTGCTAATTCTTGTCTTGTACTCAGTCACAGTCTTATTGTGTGTTATAACTCTGTTTCCTCTCATTTCTTGTTGATACTTGTTATAATCTCGATTTGGGCTGGTTATTATGATATTCTGTGAGCCCGAGGGGCTGGCGAGGTTAGTGACTGAGATAGGGCCTGAGTGCCGGGTTGAGAGCTATGTGAGATATATTGGATCGGGCTGCACGCCGCAGCAATATTGGATAGGGTTTCACGCTTTAACAAGAATTCAGGCCATATATCGGATCGGGCTGCACGCCGCAACAATATATGGATCGGGCTGCACGCCGCAGCAGTATTGGGTCGGGCTGCACGCTGCAGCAATATATAGTGCTTGGGCTGTAGGAGCCCCTCCGGAGTCTGTACACCCCTAGTGAGCGCAGGTGCCTTTGATTGTGAGTATTGAGGCTGAGTGCCGAGTGATTGAGCTGTTGAGATAGATAAGTGACAGTAGCCCTGTGAGGCTGTACTTGCTCTTAATTGTTGTTGCACTTCGTTGCTAATTGTTATTATTGCAAAAAATTTTGGAGGTCTTATATTGTTGTACCTGAGCTCGAAATGTTTGATTTAAAACACCGGATTGAAAGAATGCCTATTTTTCTTACTGAAATTACTGAAATGAACTGCATTTGTGTAGCTCGTCACTGCTTCTCAGTTCCTTATTTAATTTTGTTACTTACTGAGTTGGAAGTACTCACGTTACTTCATGCACCTTGTGTGCAGATTCAGGTGTGACTGGACGTGGAGGTCATTGAGTTCGTGCGCAATTGCTCTTCCAGAGATTTACGAGGTAGCTGCCCGCATTCGCAAACCTTGTGCTCCTTCCTTATTATTTTTCTTTCTCTGTATCGATATCTAGACGCAGACTATTGTAGACATTGTCTTTTAGATTGGGAGTCTAGTTGCTCATGACTTAGTGACACCCCGATGTCGGGCTATTTTTCTGCACTTATATTTTATTTGGGATTTTACTCCATATTTATGAGAAACTCTGGTTATTTTAAATATCTTAATTCATTTCTGTTAAACTTTGAAAGTGTTTTGGAAAGGTCGGCTTGCCTAATACCACGATAGGCGCCATCACGATGGGTTAGGTTTTGGGTTGTAAATTGTGCGGTCCGCATAAGAATTTTGCGGCCGCAATTGACTTCTGCTATAACATTCAAAATTGTACGGTCCGCACAATACATGTGCGGTCCGGACTTTTTCCATACAAAGCCATTTTTTCTGAGCACAGTTCATGCAACACACTTCCAAACCTGCTAGCACAAAATAAGACCTATCTAAAGAAAACAAAACATGGGTTGCCTCCCAAGAAGCGCTTGATTTAACGTTGCGGTACGACATAGATTACCATCATTTGAAATGAATTACCGACACGACGTGGCCATCACCAATTTTTCCCAGATAATGCTTCACCCGGTGACCATTGACTCGGAATAACTCATCACTTTTGTTCTTCAAGTCCAATGCACCAAAAGGTGTCACACCTACAATTTCAAAGGGACCACTCTATTTGGATTTTTTCTTTCCGGGAAACATCTTAAATCATGAGTTGAACAACAAAACAAGATCGCCCACCTTGAACTCCATGTTTCGGATGTATTTGTCATGACGGTACTTCATTCTTTCTTTGTACAAGGATGAACTTGCATATGCATGGTACCAGAATTCATCTAATTCATTCAAATGTGCAACCCGCAAGTTAGCAGCTGCATCCCAATCAAGATTAAACTTCTTTAAAGCCCACATGGCCTTGTGCTCGAGTTCCACCGGAAGATGACAAGATTTTCCAAACACCAACCAGTATGGAGACATCTCGATAGGAGTTTTGAAGGTAGTCTGATAAGCATATAGTGCATCATCAAGCATTTTTGACCAATCCGTCCGGTTAGCATTCACTGTTTTGGACAAAATACTCTTTATCTCCCGGTTGGAGACTTCCACTTGACCGCTAGCTTGAGGGTGATAGGGAGTCGTAACTTTATGAGTGACACCATACTTGCTAAGCAAGGTGTCAAAAGCTTTGCTGCAAAAATGCGACCCCCCATCGCTTAAGATAGCCCGCGGAGTACCAAATCTTGTGAAGATGTTCTTCCTAAAAAATGCCACCACACTTCTAGCTTCATTGTTGGGTAGAGCAACGGCCTCAACCCATTTAGACACATAATCAACCGCGACCAAGAAGTAGGTGTTTCCACAGAACTCACAAAAGGTCACATGAAGTCAATACCCCACACATCGAAAATATCAATCTCCAAAATGGTGGTGAGGGGCATTTCATTTTGTTTGAAATTCCATCGGCCCTTTGACATTCATCACAACGCTTGACTAGATCACTTGCATCCTTGTAAAGAGTGGGCCAATAGAAACCGCAACTTAGCACTTTGGCCTTTGTTCTTGCTCCACAATGGTGACCACCACACGACGAAGAATGACAAGCCCCAAGAATTTCAACTTGTTCATCCTCCAGTACACATCTTCTAATCACTCCATCCGTACAAATCCGAAAAATATACGGTTCATCCCAATAATAGTCTTGACAATTCCGTTTGTACTTCTTTCTTTGGTTTGAAGAGAACTCATCCGGGGTGATACCACTTACAAGAAAATTTGCTAGATCCGCAAACCATGGCACATCTTTCCTTGAAATGGCTAAGAGTTGCTCATCGGGGAAGGAGTCATTGATTTCAAGGCCATCATGCGGCCTCCCCTCCTCCTCCAAATGATACAAGTGGTCCGCCACTTGGTTTTGACTTCATTTTCGGTCTTGGATGTCTATGTCAAACTCTTACAATAAAAGCACCCATCTCATCAACCGGGTTTTGGAATCTTTCTTGCTCATAAGGTAACGAAGTGCCGCATGATCCGTGTGGACAATCACTTTTACACCCATCAAGTACGGGTAGAACTTCTCAATAGCAAACACAATGGCAATGAGCTATTTTTTGGTCATAGTGTAATTGACTTGGGCATCATTCATGGTCTTACTAGAATAGTAGAACGGATGAAAGATCTTGTTGATATGTTTCCCCAAAACTGCTCCAACCACCACATCACTAGCATCACACATGAGAGTAGTTGTCAACTTGAACTTGAGCAATTCAAATGATCTCATGCAATCATCATTGAAGTGAAGTTTAGCATCTTTCTCCAAAATCTTGCACAAGGGGTTCACCAACTTGGAAAAATCCTTTATGAAACGTCGATAGAACCCTGCATGGCCCAAGAAACTTCTCACGCACTTCACGGATGCTGGAGGTGGAAGTTTAGAAATAACCTCTATTTTGTCTTGTCAACCTTTATTTGCTTCTTTGAAATTTTGTGGCCAAGGAAAATACCCTCCTCGACCATGAAATGGCATTTCTCCCAATTCAACACCAAGTTCGTTTCTTCATACCTTGCCAATACCTTATCCAAATTTTCCAAGCAATCATCAAAGGAATTCCCAACTAACATGAAGACTTCAAGGTAGTCCTCTACCATATCCATAAAGATCGCCATCATACACCGTTGAAAAGTTGCCGGTGCATTGCATAAGCCAAATGGCATCCGCTTGAAAGCGAAAGTGCCACAGGGACAAGTGAAGGTTGTTTTCTCTTGATCTTCCGGGGCAGTAAGGATTTGATTGTACCTCGAATATCCATCTAGAAAGCAATAGAACGCCCGGTCGTCCAACTTATCTAGCATTTGGTCAAGAAAGGGTAGTGGGAATTGGTCTTTCCTTGTGCCTTTATTTAGATTCAGATAGTCCATACACACTCCCCACCCGGTCACCATTCTTGTTGGAATAAACTCGTTCTTATCATTGGTGACCACAGTTATGCCCCCCTTCTTCGGAACACATTGCACCGTAGAAGTCCACGAACTGTCAGAAATGGGGTAGACAACCCCGACATCTAACCACTTTATGATCTCCTTTTTGACCACGTCTTGCATGGCTTCATTGAGTCTCCTTTGATATTCAATGGAGGGTTTGGCATCCTCCTCCAACTTAATCTTGTGCATGCAAAATGCAGGGCGTATTTCCCGAATATCCGCCAAAGTCCACCCAATAGCTTTCTTCCTTTTGTGGAGCACTGCTAATGTAGAGTCAACCTGTACGTTAGTAAAACAAGAGGAAAGAATAGTCGGTAAAGTAGAGCAAGGGCCAAGGAATTCATACCTGAGATGTAGAGGCAATGACTTCAACTCCAAGATAGGAGGCTCTTCAATTGAATGCTTTGTAGGAGTTTTTCTATTTTCGAGATCCAAGGAAAGTTACCAAGGTACATAATTGTATGACCCCCATACCTTGTAAAGAATTGACACATTTTATGAAGCCATCCATTTCATTTCATCATTAAAATTTAGCCAAACGACATCCAACATGTCACCCACATTAATCGTGGCACTTGTACTATCAATAATTACATCGGTCACCAAGTCCATGAACGAACACACTTCATTTCTATTTGGTTGCCTCATAGATTTGCACACGTGGAACACCACCTTTTCATCGCCCACCCATAAAGTGAGTTCACCGGCTTCCACATCAACAAGAGCCTTTCCTGTAGTAAGGAAAGGTCTACCACGAATAATCGGTACCTCATAGTCTACTTCACAATCAAGAATCACAAAATACGCTGGAAAAATGAACTTGTCAACCCGAACCAATACATCCTCAGTCACCCCTAACGGTCTCTTCATTGTACGGTCGGCCATTTGAAATCTCGTAAATGTGGGTCTTGGTTGCCCAATTCCCAATGTTTTGAAAATCGAATACGGCATCAAGTTGATACTCGCTCCAAGGTCACATAGAGCTTTTGCAAATTCGTCACTTCCAATGGTACAAGGAATTGTAAAAGCACCGGGATCTTACAACTTTGGATCCATCGAATGCACAATTGCACTCACTTGGTGAGTGACTTTGATAGTTTGAAAATTCATCAATCTCTTCTTTGTCACAAAGTCTTTCATAAACTTAGCATATCTGGGTATTTGCTCCAAAGCTTCAATTAATGGCAGATTTATAGAGAGACTCTTCATCATATCAATGAACTTCTTGAATTGATTATTGCCATTTTTCTTGGAAAGCCTTTGAGGAAAGAGAGGAGGTGGCTTAGGCAATGGCTCCTTAGCTTTGTGCACTACCGTTTTCGGTATGTCAATCACATGATCCCTAAACGGGTTCACATCCTCTTGAGTCTCTTCCACCGTGTCATCAATATCAATCCGCACTTCATCATTTTCTTGCACAACATTGTCCAGGATCTCCTCTTTTTCTACCACTTGTTCATCATCCACAAGTTGCCTTTGAATTGAGGTAGGTGCATTCCCAGCTCTTCCATTTCTTGTAATAACTGCCATGGCATGCCCCGTAGTATTCCCACCCTTCGGGTTCACTACCATATCACTTGGTAGTGCCCCCTTAGGATGCGAATTTAAGGCTTGAGTGATTTGACCCATTTGCACTTCTAAGTTACGGATTGATGTGTTGTATGAAGCAAGATGGGTATCGGAATCGACATTCTTCTCCATCATTTGCTTGAACATGTTCTCAATAAGACCCATTTCATTGTTGGAGGAACTAGGACCATGAGAAGGATAAGGAGGTGGCTTGATCGGTTGTTGGTACATCGAGGGCCTTTGAAAACCCGACCTCCGATTTCCTTGGTTGTTGTTCCACCCTCCTTGGTTGTTGCCTCCCCAATTGCTTGATTATTATTGTTTTGTCAATTTCCTTGGATATTGTTTCCACTCCAATTAACTTGATTGTTTCCACTATTCTAATTACCTTGTTTGTTAGAACTCCAATTGCCTTGATTGCTAGAATTCCAATTGCCTTGATTATTCGAAGGTCTCCATTGTTGTTGACTAGGGCCTTGGTAGTTGTTTCTTTTTCCTTGAAAGTTTTTCACACATTGGAACTGTTCATCTTGATCATTGTAAGAATCTCCTTGATCAAACCCACAATCATCTTACACAAAATTGTCCAATCTTTATTGCACTTGTGGACTTCTTGATCTTCTCTTGTTTACCATCATATTCACTCCCTCCATAGCATTGAATTGCCTCGGGTTTTGTACTTGTTGAAGTTGAGCCTTTGCCAATTGGTTCATGGTGGTTGTCAACTCGGCTATTGCTTGCCCATTGACATGTAACTCTTTATGAAGAAGAATCACATTTGGATAACCTTGTGGGACATTGGCTCTAGATTGCCACGCCGATGAAGTATCCGCCATTTCATCCAAAATATCACACGCCTCCGCATAAGGCGTAGTCATGAAGTTCCCACCAACAAGTTGATTCACTACACATTGGTTGGTAGTATTGATCCCCCGATAGAAAGTTTGTTGAATCATGTTCTCCGTCATTTCATTGTTGGGGCACTCTTTCACCATTATCCTATATCTTTCCCATATCTAGTGTAGTGGTTCATTAGGCTCTTTCTTGAATGCTAGAATTTCATTTGTTTGTTTGCTCCCCCAACATGTATCAACGAACCTCTTCAAGTGTTTATATGCATTTTGACCCGGTGCACCGGTGAAGAACCCTCGTTGCTCTAGCAAAGTGAGCATCACATTAGTTATTTGAATGTTGCCCGCCCTAATACGGGGTGGGACTATAGCACTTGCATACCCTTCATTCGGCAACACCCGGTGTAGAGCCGCTCGTGGTGGTGGTAGGGGTAGAACGGGCACACTGTCCTAAGGTGGTCGGTCTCGTCTATTGGCTTGAGGTTCAAGGGGGACCTCATCCATTGCATCATCATCAACGTCCATATCCCCCACGGCTATGTTTTTGAGCTCGTGTTTGCCATGATTTCACCTACAATACTCACACGTTAGTAACAAAGAAGGAAAAGAAGATATTCAAAAAACACACCTAAATATATAGCTAACACCGTTTTTAGGTACCCGACAACGACGTTAAAATTTGATCTCGTCCAATTTCACTCTTCTATTTGAGGATATGAAAACGGTCGATGCAATAGTAATACCCAACAAGAAGTCGGGGTCGATTTTCCACAGGGAGCTATGAATAGGTCTTACGGATATATATTATAGTGGATGCGCTTGAATTATCTCAAATTTCACTTCCACAAACTTGGGTTGTTTCTAGGTCTAATTTAAACTAAGATTACAAACTAAGAATTTAAACTAGGAAAATATTTTTGGTTATTTTTCAAATGATATAAAAGGCCTAGGGTTATGACCTTCACCTAGGTGTTCGCCTAATGGGTTGTAAACTTTAAAGCTTGTTTTATTGGTCTGAGTGTATTATAGCTATCAACACCCAAGTACCCATTCAATACCTCTCGGTCAGAGAGTGATTTTGCCCAATTTGGTTTTCGCAAGTCCAAATGGGTATTGAACAAAGCAGTTGATAATAAGCTCTAGTCAGGTTTTACTATCTTCAGGTTCAACCATTTAATCGGGCTTATCAATCTCTCTATTGACTCAATTTCTTGCTAGCCAAGGTTTTCTAGACTAAATCTCTCTTTCTCAAGTAGAGACCAAGTCAAATAAGCATGAAATAATGTTTACAACCGTCAATTCTTCAAATTAAAGCAGGAAGTAGGTTGGATAATCAACACCCAACCATAAACAAGCAATAAATCAAACACCCATTATGTTTACACACTAGGGTTGGGTCATAACCCTTGTGAAAATCTAGCTACTCATGCTTAAATTGGAAGAGAAAGAAGAAGAAGAAGAAGTGATAATTAAACCCATATTGATAATTAAAATGATGAAATCAATGTTCAAAAAGCTCAAAATGGCAAAAAGTATTAAAAAGAGTAAAAGAAAATGCCTATTGTAGTTGCAGATATCAAAACTTGACCTAAAAAAGTGAATCTCTTCTATTTATATAGTGCTGGAATTTTCGGACAAAAATGCCCTTCCGGAGATTCTGCGGCCGCAAAATTCCATGTGTGGTCCGCACTATGCTTCAGCCTGGCAGGATTGGAAACCTGCGGCCGCACTTCATTCTTTCTACGGTCTGCACATTTCTGAGTGCGACCGCACATAGCTCTTCTGCGGACCGCACAAATATGATTGCGGCCGCGTAGCTGATCTAAGCGGCCACACAATAATAGTGCGGTCCGCACTTCTGTTGAACGTGAATGCAAGTTCTCCCAACTTTTTCTCTTGCCTAAGTTCTGCGGCCGCACATTTCATGTGCAGACTGCACTTTGCACTTGGCTCTACAATCTACGACCGCAGATGATAATCTACGGTCCGCACTTTTGAGCTTCTGTTCCTGTTTTTGTCCTTGAGTTGAGATCACTCCTTCTTGAGTTAGATTTCATCTTTTGGGGCTCATTTTCCACTATTCCTACAATTAAGCATATTTTATCAGCTTTCGGGAATACAATTAAATGCTTTTGGACAAAAACGAAATCAAAAAGGTGCTAATAAGTAGTTAAAATTCCCACTTATCAGGCATGCTATATAAAGTGACTGATGCACTATTGCGTATGTGCATAGAAAACAGTGCAACGACTGTACAGCTCTGGGGAGTGAACTTGTACTGTCAGCAGGGGAACTGATGTCCATATGTTCCCTCTATTGTCTCTTTGACTCTTGGTTTTGGAACTTGGGGTAGACTTGAGACTTGCTGTTCTTGAGCACGTTGAGGATGTGTAGCAGGTTCCCGATCTGGTTCTTATCATAAAGTTTGTTAGATCATCAAAATATAAAAAGGCACATAACTTATCACTTTGTACAAGTACTTCGTAACAACATGTGTGAGCATCAATCAGTATTATTTATGTGTCCTGATTAGGGGTGTACATAGGTTGGGTTGATTAGTTTTTTTTAATTACCAAACCAAACCAATGGTTTCGGATTTTTAAATCCATAAACCAAATCAAACCAACAAAGTGGGATTTTTTAATTTCATTTTTTTCTCAAGTTTTTTGGTTTTTTCGAGTTTTTTCCAATAAAGTCTTCATAGCACAAAATATGTAATTTGTGCTCATAATATTTCTTTAATCCTAGTAAGATACAACTATATAATATATTTTTCAAGAAAATAACACAATAGTTTGAGATAAGTCATAGCATTATACTAAAATATAATGTCCAATAACAAATATAATAAAATTGCATAAAGCAAATATATCTAATTAATAAGCCATAATAAAAATTAACATAATCTAAAAATATTATATAGGTCATGCTAAAATATGTATAGATAATAAGTATTATTAATTACATAACTAAGCACTAAAGAAAACGATAAACTAAGTTATGCATTTTCAGTATAAACCAATGTAAAACTAAAAATTAGATAACCTACACTATCATCATTCCTAGTGCTGAATTGAATTTCTTTTGTTAACATTAGTATTGATTTGAACTTTGTTTGAGTTACTACATGTAACGACCCGACCAGTCGATCCGAGAGTTATAGCCCTGTTTCCACATTCCTGCTTCTTTATGTGTTGTTCAGTGATGTTGAGTTGTATCGAGTTGGTAAGTTTGGGTCCGGAGTAGTTTTGGAGAGAAATGAACACTTAGTCTCTTAGTTAGAAAGTTAAGTTAGAAAAGTCAACCGGAAGTTGACTTATGAGTAAACCAATTCAGATGTGGATTTTTATGATTCGATTAGCTTCGTTGGGTGACTGTAGACTTAGGAGTGTGTCCAAAATGTAATTTGGAGATCCGTGGTAGAATTAGGTTTGAATTGGTGAAAGTTGGAAGTTTTGAAGTTCTTAGGCTTGAATCCGAGGTTGATTTGGTGTTATGGTGTTGTTTTATGTATTCCGAATGTTCGACTAAGTTCAGGTAGTGATATATGACTTGTTGGAATTATTGGTTGAGGTTCCGAGGGCCTCGGGTGAGTTTCGGATAGGTTTGGGTTGTGTTGCGCTCATTTTTCTTATGTTTTGACGTCGTTTCTTCAAGCATAAATGATATCATATTGAACGAATGAGCTCCGATTTCATTTTTAATTGAAGCATTAGATCCGTATTATAATTATGGACCCGTCTCAAAAAGAATCGTCGAATTTGGACATCATATGAGGATTTTATGGTCATTTTTACTAAGAATTGGGTTGCCAATTTTGCGGATTAATTACGCAATTGCCACTGAATTCGTATTTAAAAATCTGCACTATTTGCAAATATTAAAACCTACATATCTCCTTCATTATAAGATCAAATTGAGTGATTCAAAAGCCTAACTTGACTAAACTTTCACAATGAATCTATCAGAGGCAGAAAACGTGAGTTCTGGGATCGTTTGGCATGAGAAACGAGGCAGAATAACTGGCAGAAAAATATATAAAATGAGGGTTTGTTCATTCGGTCATATTTTAAGTTGGGGAGCTCGGATTTGGGCGATTTTGGGGGCGATTTTCACCATAAGGATTGGGGTAAGTGTTCTCTACTCAATTTTGATTATATTTCATGAATCCATCTTTGTTTTTGGGATTTGAATGATGATTTCAAAGTGAAATTGAGGGAGTTAGGGTTTGAGTTTTGGAGAGTTAAGCGAGGATTTGAGGGACCAAACGGAGTCCGATTTTGATGAATTTTATATAGTTAGACTCGGGAGAGGATGAGGTTTATTATTCTGCCAATTTTGACTGATTTCGAGATGCAGGGAGGGGGAAAATGTAACGACCCGTCTAGTCGATCCGAGAGTTATAGCCATGCTTCCCCATTCCTACTTCTTTATGTGTTGTTCAGCGTTGTTGAGTTGTATCGAATTAGTAGGTTTGGATCCGGAGTAGTTTTGAAGTAAAATGAACACTTAGTCTCTTAGTTAGAAAGTTAAGTTAGAAAAGTCAATCGGAAGTTGATTTATGAGTAAACAAATTCGGATGTGAATTTTTATGATTCGATTAGCTTCGCTTGGTGATTTTAGAGTTAGGAGTGTTTTCGGAATGTAATTTGGAGATCCGTGGTAGAATTAGGCTTGAATTGGCGAAAGTTGGAAGTTTAGAAGTTCTTAGGCTTCAATCTGAGGTCGATTTGGTGTTTTGGTGTTGTTTTGGGTATTCTGAATGTTCGACTAAGTTCAGGTAGTGATATATGACTTGATGGAATTATTGGTTGAGGTTCCGAGGGCCTCGGGTGAGTTTCGGATATTGTATGAGGATTTTATGGTCATTTTACTAAGAATTAGGTTACCAGATTTTGCAGATTAATTAAGAAATTACCACTGAATTCGTATTTAAAAATCTGCACTATTTGCAAATATTAAAACCTATATATCTCCTTCATTATAAGGTCAAATTGAATGATTCAAAAGCCTACCATGACTAAACATTCACAAGGAATCCATTGGAGGCATAAAAAGCGAGTTTCGGGATCGGTTGGCATGAGAAACGAGGCAGAATAACTAGCAGAAAAATATATAAAACGAGGGTTTGTTCATTCGGTCATATTTTGAGTTGGGAAGCTCGGATTTGGGCGATTTTGGCGGCGATTTTCACCATAAGGATTGGGGTAAGTGTTCTCTACTCAATTTTGGTTATATTTCATGAATCCATCTTCATTTTTGGGATTGGTTGCTCCTCCCTGTAGATATCAACCTTGTGAATCCAATCCAAACTGCCAACTTATCAAGCAAACCCTCCTTAGTTTGTTGTAAATGGAAATTTTACAACTTCTTCAGATTCAGGTCCAGTATCCTCATGATTAACATTTTCTTCCTCCATCGACATTAATGATATCAATCTTAGTGGACAGTAAGATTTGTAGAAGATATTAGCAATCAATCAAGTTCAGTGTCACAACCCGCACTTTGGGGTTGTGACTTCGGCCAAGAACTGGTGAGAAAAAGACTCTTCTAATAGTCTGATGTAGACTTGTCAACTCGGGCAACTTGGGCTTTTTAATTTTAAGCATATATAAAGGGTATAAGTGATAAAAGCTCTGACCTGCCTCCCACATACGTCCTGCCACCAAGCCGTATTGAATGAGCTACCTTGAGGCGGAACCTCAAGGGCCTACCTGGAAGACTCAAAAGAGTGTCCTAGGTATCCATACGAATTAGGGAACTCTATGAACGGCGCAACACCTTCGGGCTAATGTTGGGCATCAAGTAGGCGCTGGAGGCTCGATGTGTGGGACGGCCTGCCCCGCGGGCTGCCAAAATATTGGAAGGAGACTTCTGTGCCGATTGGATAGTTGATGCACCTATCTTAGGGGCATCATGTGTCGACTTGTGAGCATGGCTTGGGTTCAACCATGCAAGCAAGGGTCCATTGGCCTAAACATGCAGTTGTGGGGCGACACTGTACTATTCGGAATGGAAGCGTATCGCAAGGGCTATGTATGGGCATGGAACGAAAGACGCGCAAGTCAATGGCCAAGGACTAAAGGTTTCCTTACTCGGGCGAGGCACAAACATTTGTGGATGCACTAGACGAGTGTCAAGCTTGAGGATTGGGCTGTGCATGCGATGAGCGATGCTCAGTCTTGGCGAGGGACAAGACATGTCCTAAGCCAACCCCCAGTGCGCGCATGGATTATGATCTTAAGACGGGAAGTGCCACAACATGTCTAGGGCTAAGTGCCTAGACTTCTTACGGGCGACACAAGTTGGGGCGAGCCTCATGGGCGAGCTCCACCAACAGGCACAAGATCGTGCTTGAAAACCTCGGAAAGGATAAATGCTGGCCTGCAGCGAGGGGAACTGCACGCGCCGCACGGGCGATTCGGTGCCGCTGGCGAGCATAAGGGAGTCGGCCCGTGACATCAGTCACTAAATAATATTAATCAAGTGAAGAGCCATATTGATAAACTGGCAATATTTTTAATCAATTGATTTCAAACGCATCTGAAATTTTTAATCTGTTCAACAGTTAAACACCAAGTTTATGGTTGGCATCCCAAGAGCCGAAGACCAGAATACAATGATAAATATTTCACCTTTTGCGGAAAAGCAATCGTCATTAGAAACCTGATTCATTGGTTCGTGATACTTAGAGACAAAGCAGGACAACATCCTATCTCACAGCCTAATGGACAAAATTTGTATTCACCATTGAAAAAGAATTGGGAAAGTAGGAAGGAGATAAAAAATTCACAAACTTTATGCAGTAAGAGATGACACAAAAACATCATAAACCTAATATATATTATTTGAATTCAACCATTGAAATTAATTGGAAAAAGAGTTTATCACAAGTGAAAGCAAACAACAACAACAACACAGTATAATCTCACTAGTGGGGTATGGGGAGAGTAGTGTGTACGCAGACCTTACCTCTACCCTGGGGTAGAGAGGCTGTTTCTGATAGACGCTCGGCTCCCTCCCTCCAACAACTCCCCACCTTGCTCTTAGGGTGACTCGAACTCACCATACGAACCTATTGGAACCATCAAAATCACCAATTGGAGGTCTTCTACTCAAAAGTCAAACCTCGGTCAACACTTATAACTTAAGCTTTCAACCTTGGAACTAAGTGTTCCAATTCATTCCAAGACTTTTCTGACACTAAACAAACCATCACCCAAGTCACAAAACCACAAAGAAGCATACAAAATGCATCAAATAGAGGAACAAGGCTCAAATATACAAAATGACCAGTCGGGTCATTACATTCTCCCTCCTCCCCCCCCCCCCAAATAAATGTTCGTCCTCAAACGAGTTTAGAATCACGCATGGGATGTCAAAAAAATAAGGATATCTGGTTCGCATATCAAGCTCGGTCTCCTAGGTCGCCTGTTCGATCGGTTGACCTCTCCACTAAACCTTCACCGGTGCAATATCCTTCGACCTCAACTTCCAAACCTGCCTATCCAAAATAGCTACCGACTCCTCATCATAAGTAAAATCCTTATCCAACTGCACCGAGCTGAAATACAACACATGTGACGGATCCTTATAGTACTTCTGAAGCATGAAAACATGAAATACCAGATGAACTCCCGATAAGCTGGGTGGAAAAGCAAGTCTGTAAGCCACCTCACCAACTCTCTCCAACACCTCTAATGGACCAATATACCAAGGGCGCAATTTTTCCTTCTTCCCAAATCTCACCACACCCTAGGCGAAACTCGGAGACGCACCTTCTCACCCTCAATAAAAGCCACATCACGAATCTTCCTATCAGCATAACTCTTCTGCCTGGATTGCGTTGTACGATGCCGATCCTGAATCAATTTCACCTTCTCCAAATCATCACGAACCAAATCTGTACCTAATAATCTAGCCTCACCCGGCTTAAACCAACCAACCACAAAAAGATAACGCCTCCCATATAATGCCTCATATAGAGCCATCTGGATGCTTGACTGATAATTGTTGTTGTAGGCAAACTCCGCTAATAGAAGAAATTGATCCCACTAAGCCCTCAACATATCCTCTAAAATTTGAATGGTCCCCTTGGACTGCCCATCCGTCTGAGGGTAAAATGTGGTTCTTAACTCAACCTGCGCTCCCAACTCACACTGAACAGCTCTCCAAAAATGTGAAGTAAACGAAGTGTCGTGGTCCGATATGATAGAAACAGGTACACCATGCAAGCGAAAAATCTCCCAGATTTAGATAGTAGCCAACCACTCCGAAGTGTAAGAAGTTATGACTGGAATGAGATGTGCAGACTTGGTCAGTCTGTCCACAATGACGCAAACTATGTCAAATCTCCTCAAAGTTCGTGGCAACCCTACTATGAAGTCTATAGTAATGCGCTACCACTTTCACTCCGGCATCTCAATCTTCTGAAGAAACCTACCAGGTCTCTGATGCTTATACTTAACTTGCTAATTATTCAAACACCGAGCAACATATCTAATAATGTCTATCTTTATCCTCCACCACCAATAATGTTGCTTCAAATCACGGTACATCTTCAAAGCACCCGGATGAATAGAAAACTGCAAACTATGAGCCTCCTCAAGAATCAACCCCCTCAACCCATCCACATTTGGAACACAAATCCGACTCTGAAGCTGTAACACACCATCATCACCAATAGTCACCTCCTTGGAACCACTTCGTTGCACCGTGTCCTTAAGGACAAGCAAATGGGAATCATCATACTGAAGTGCCTTGATGCGCTCAAACATGGACTAATGTGATATATTACAAACAATAACTCTACTAGGATCCAAAATATCCAACCTCGCGAACTTGTTGGCCAAATCCTGAACATCCATGGTCAAAGGCCTCTCCCCAGTTGTAGTAAAAACAAGACTCTCCATACTCTCCTCCTTTATACTCAAGGCATCGGCCACCATATTGATCTTCCCCGGATGATAAAAAATGATGATATCGTAGTCCTTCAATAGATCTAACCACCTCCGCTGCCTAAAGTTCAAGTCCTTTAGCTTGAATAGATGTTGATGACTTCAGTGATCCGTATACTCCTCACAAGACACGTCATATAAGTAGTGCCTCCAAATCTTGAGCGCGTGTACAATAGCTTGATCATGTCCAATTCACACCCAATTAAAGAGTATGAAATAGTCATTGAAATTATAAAACCCAACGCAAGTTGGGGTCAAATCCACAAGGAGTTTAAGTTGGTGTTAAAGCAAACACTCAAGAAAAAGAACTTAAAATAACCAAATTTAAATTTCAAACAACAGTGGGAAATTGTTATCTAATTTAAATTCTAGGATAGTTAACTAACTAATAAGAAAAATAAGGATTGCTATATTTTTGATGTTTTTGTCGAATAACTTAAAAGAGTGATTAGGCTCAAATTGTCTTTCTCAAGACCAAATGGGTAGAAATCTAAACAATTGATATGAGTCCAAGTGGGATTATCCATGTCTCTAGTTCAAATCCTTTAATCAAACTAATCAAAATTTCAACTAGTTTAATTTCTTGTTAGCCAAGATTTACTAGACTAGGATCCTCTTTCTCAAGTAAGAACTAAGTCAAATAGGCATGAATAAATATTTGCAACCATTAATTCTTGATATAAAGCACAAACAAGGCTAAATAACATACATCCAATCAATAACAAGCATTAATATTAAATACCCATAAGTTTTACACACTAGGATTTGGTCACTGTGTGGGCGAACGCTTCATTTTATATGTCTGACCCGATCAACGGAAATAGAGCCTTTGAAGGCTGTGACGTGTCAACCTAACTCCAAAAGGTCTAGGTCAGATATGGAAGATAAATCATTGTCGAAGGCTGAAATGGTTTAATAAAAGACGAGGACGAGCACCCGCCTTTGGTACGAAGTGATGCCCAATTTTAGGATTTAAATTCCCTGGAGAATATTTTAATGGATATTCCTTTCTATTGTACTATCTAGGGTTTAGTGGCACATGTGCTCTTACAATAGAAAGAGATGTACATCTAAAAAGGTATTAGACCTTTTATAAAGAATTTCATCAACATTCTCTATACAAGATTCTCACTTTATTGAATAGAAACAAATCTTGACTTTACACTTCATTTATCCGTCTCACCCGATCCAAGAAGGATTGGAACATAAGGTTGCTCATCATCATCCATCATTGTTAGAAAGGCATCCAAAAATTTCTTCTTTTTCGGGTTGTCTTTATCTCATTTATTATTTTAAGTCATTTATTATCATTTATTTCTATCCTCTATATTTCAAGGTCTTTATTGCCTCATTACTATCTAAAGTTATCCTCGTTAGTGTTGAATTTAACAAACTTATCATAAAACATTAGATCTATTCTTGAATATTGATATAGACTGTGATTAATTCCGATTTTCTAGTAATTTAATTGTATAAATCCAAATCTATTTTTGGATCATACAGTTTGGCGCCGTCTGTGGGGATTTCATAGTTAAACTATTAGTTTTCATTCAGATCGACAACGGTCATAACTTGTTAACCTAAACTACTGTAAAGCTACTCCTTTTCTCTTTGCATACAAGGATTCCATGGCAGGTAATCATGGGAAGGCCGGCTAAGGAAAAGGAATAAGAGCGGCAGACAACGTACCGCACAATCTAATGAGTGCCATCGATGAAGGGTACGAAACTCAAGACGAGGAAGTAGCTCCCACGGCATCCCCCAGGTTAGGGTAGTCACCAACACCCTTCTGTAGAACGACCAAACCCAACGAAAAAAGAAGCTTACATGCCTGTGGAATAAGGAGAACCACCTACCATCAAAAATCTCCTAGAGGCTTGGCTAACTGACACTTTGGTCAGCGTGATGAGCAAGCAGGCCATGTGCACGGCCGTGGAAGCCCCAAGGATCCCTATAGCCCAGCATAAGAATGGACAGGACGACCAACTGAACCCTCCAACTTCATGTAATATCCATACAACTTCTGACAGTACAGGTGATAACACCCTCGCCGCAGTGTTAAAAAAATGGAAGAAATGGAGAACGAGAATAGGGCACTCAAGGAATAGATGAAAGAGCATCAAGAACGGGTAGACACGATACCAGGTGCCCCCAAATTGATACTAAAAATTGATGCAGGTAGGTTTGTGGAACAACCATACAGTGAGGAAGCAGCTCCTCATGGCAGACCAAAAGCATTCAAGATTCCCCCGTACCTCAGAATCTATAGTGGGATGATTGATCCCGAGGACCATGTGACCCATTATGTCACTGCAGTAAAAGGCAACAACCTCACCAAAGAACAGGTGTCATCCATCTTTTTCAAAATGTTTGGTGAGACCCTCTTAGAAGGGGCGTTGACGTGGTATTGTCAGCTTCTGGCCTACTCCATCGAAACATTTGAGGAAATGGCAAACAAGTTCGTAACAACACATGAAGGGGCTAAGAAGGCCAAAACCAGGGTAAATGACATCTTCGCCATTAGGCAATTCCCAGGGGAAGAACTGAGGGACTTCTTAGCTCTGTTCAATAGAGTGAGGATGACCTTACCGAATGTCTATGAAGGAATGGCCGTAGCAACCTTCTAGAACAGGCTGAACAGAGAGGGTCAAGGGCGACCAGAAAGCTGCTGAGCCGATTGATGAAATATCCACCGGACACTTAGGACGAGATCCATAATGCATGTAGTGCCGAGGTCAGAGATGATGACGAGGACCTCAATGGTCCAACCCGATAACGCATCTTAGTGCAATATGAAACCAATAGGGAATGTAGGGATAATACAATAAGAGGCCTTCCAACTCTACGATTGGGTAGAGATCGACATCAAACTTACATCAGGCCACCCGTCCCCAGCTTCCACCGTGAGGACAACCCCTCTAGGCCAAGATCAGACATCCCCAGAAACGAACAAGGTATGGTTCCTTTACTATCTGCTCATAACTTATGTGTGTCACCTACAGAGGTGGTCTATGCACTAGTGAAGCTCGGAACAAATGTGAAGTGGCCACCAAAGATGAGGTCTGACCCGAACACAAAGAAGTCGGACGCTTTCTGTGAGTTCCACCAAGGCCGAGGAAACAAGATAGAGGATTGCCATGTTCTAAAGTTAGAAGTGGCTACTCTGCTGCAACTAGGACACCTCAAAGAGTTGATAAGAGACAAGGCAGGAACACCTTAGCAAAAGGGCGAGAATTCTCAGGCCCGCCAAAGTTGTCGTCTCCCATTCAGACCATCAACATGATTATCAGAGGCAGTGATGACACCTCAATCAACGACATCAAGTTCACCGCCACTCACAAACTCAAGAGATCGATCACCCACGAACGGTATGACTGTCTCGAATAAAGTATCATCTTCAATGAGTTGAATGTCGATGGTTTGACCTTCCCTCACAATGATGCGCTTGTCATTACTTTACATATTCTTGATACTGATGTTAGGAGGATTATGGTTTATGACGGAAGCAGAGCATATATTATGCATCCTCGAGTCCTCGTACAGATGGACTCAAGGATAAGATAGTGTAGCGCTGTATCACACTAACCGGTTTAAACAATGCAGTTGAGCAACTTCGGGTGAGATCACACTCCGCATCCTCGCCGACGGGGTGACACTGGAAACTATGTTCCACATCATGGACCAGGACATGATGTACAATGCCATCATGGGTCGGCTATGGATACACCCCATAAGGACAATCCCTTCCAGCATGTACCAATTGATCAAGTTCGCGACTTTTCGGGGAATATTCATCATACGAGGGGAGAAACACACGTCTAGGGAATGCTATCAGATCGCCCTGGATAGTGCGACCAGTCAACATATGAAAGAAAAAGAAAAGGAAGCATAGCAATCAGCAAGGTCGAGGTCTCTTCAGGTCGAAGCCAGGGATGCCATTATGGATCCAGAAATGGTTAAAGCTGTAGGATCGACCATCGAGGACCTCAATCCCGTCCATCTAGATCCAAGCGACCCCAGCAAAAAGGCCTACATAGGATGCAAACTCAAAGACCCATGTAAGTTTAGTCAATTCTTAATAACTAACACAGACTTGTTCGCTTTTAGCCAGGCGTCCCCAAGGAGATAGACACACAGAAGCTAAATGTCGACCCCTACTACCCTCCAGTAAGGCAGTCCGACGAAAGTTCAAACCCCCATAAACTAGGCCGTCCACGAGGAAGTGGAGAAACTCCTGGAAAATGGCTCTATCAGGGAATCAAAGTACACCTAGGGGATCGCTAACGTGGTAATGGTAAAAAAAATGGTAAGTGGAGGATGTGTGTGGACTTCACCAATCTAAACAAATCCTGTCTGAAGGATTCGTTCACATTGCTGCATATCAACCGGCTCACAGACGCCATAGCGGGACACGAGTTGCTGAGTTTTCTGGATGCATACTCAGGTTAAAACCAAATATTCATAGAGGAGGACGGCCTGGAGAAAACTACGTTCATCACTTACATGGTAACATATTGCTATAGGGTCATACCGTTCGGGTTAAAGAACGCTGGGGCCAGGAACAGGGGGTTGGTCACGAAAATGTTCAAAGATCAACTCGGCAAAACCATGGAAGTATACATCAATGAGATGTTAGTCAAATATTTGAGGGTTGAGGACCACATCGACCACTTAAAGTAAGCATTCGAAATCTTGAGGAAGTATAAGATGAAACTGAACCCCGAGAAATACGTCTTTGGCATGACTTCGGGTAAATTCCTGGGTTTCCTGGTGTCACAGCGTGGGATTGAGGTAGACCCAGATCAAATTAAGGCTATCGATGGGATATCAGAGCCCCTAACTACCAAGAAACAAGTCCAACGACCGATGGGTCGAATCGCCACCTTATCTGGGTTTATCTTGAGATCGCCTGATAGATGCCACCGATTCTTCAATGTACTCAAAAAGGAAAATGGCCTTGAATAGACGACTGAGTGCAAACAAGCACTAAAGGAGCTCAAGGAATACGTGTCATCACTATCCATACTCTCAAAGCCCAGAGAAATTCTCCTCGTTTACCTTGTCGTTTCAGTAGTAGCGGTAATTGCGGTCATGTTCGAGAAGACAAAGGTACGGAATCTACAATCTACTATATCAGTAAAACACTTATCGATGCTGAGACAAGGTATCCTCACCTCGAGAAAATGTACCTAGCCCTTGTCATAGCTTCAAGAAAGCTACGGCCATACTTCCAATGCCATCCAATCTCGGTAGTCACCATATTTCCTTTGTGGAGCATACTGCACACACCCATATTGTCAGGGAGGCTGACCAAATGGGAACTAGAGTTAAGTGAACACAACATCACTTACCAGCCTCGCACAGCCATAAAGTCGCAAGTACTCGCTGACTTTGTCATGAACTTTAGTGCCAAGGTGATGCCCGAGGCCGAGAAGGAAGCAACACAAGCTTCTATCCTGACGCAGGACCTTTGGGTCTTACATATTGATAGCGTATCCAATGTATGCAGATCCGGACTAGGACTCATTCTCGAAATCCCCACAGGCAAAATAATCCGCCAATTTATAAGGTGACCAGATATAACTAAACATGAGGCCGAGTATGAGGCCGTAATTGCAGGACTGAGGCTAGAACTCGGATATGGGGCGAGGCGCCTAAGTCTACGCTATGACTCCCAGCTCGTTGTTAACCAAGTTACTGGGACTTTCCAGATCAAATAGTAGAGATTATATAAGTACCAAGTCGAGATCTGCAAACTGTTGCCCAAATTCGATGAATGTCAGTTTGACCAGATTTCACGAACTCAGAATGTCGAAGCGAACGACCTTGCAAAACTGGCCGGCGCAACAAAAAGCATTAACCCTGGGGACAAAAATGTAGTTCCTCTCCTCAGCTCAGCCTTAGATCACATCGAGGTAAAATCCATTAACTTAACCTGGGACAAACGCAATTGCATTTTAAATTACTTGTAGAACGGTGTTCTGCCAAATGATTAAAAGGAAGCCAGGAAGTTGAGGATGCAAGCGGCGAGATACATCCTCCTCAATAACGAATTGTATAAAAAGACGTACGAGGGCCCGTTCGCACAGTGCTTGGGCCCAAACCAAACTCAATGCATCATAGAAGAAGTCCACAAATGCCTTTTTGGCCGTCACTCTGGTGACCGAGCACTAGTCAGATGCCTCATACGGGCAGGATACTATTGGCCCACCATGAATAAAGACACTCTAGAATTCATAAAGAAGTGCGAACAATGTCTAAAGTATTCCCCAATAATCAACCAAGTAGGCGAACACCTCCATTGCGTTACCTTGCCATGGCCGTTCGTCAAATGGGGGATGGATATTGTGGGACCACTTCCGTCGGGACGAGGTAACATTACATTCCTTTTAGTTTTTATCGACTACTTCTCTAAATTGGTTGAAGTAGGCGCATTCACCCAAATCCGTGAGCAAGAAGTAATCAAATTCATATGGAAGAACATCATTTGCCGATTTGGCCTGCCCAACGAAATAAGCTGCGACAACGGACTCCAGTTCACAAGGAGAAAAACTACTGAGTTTTTCAAAAAGTGGAATATCAAAAGAATACTCTCAACCCGATACCACCCATCCGGCAACGGGCAAGAAGAATACTCCAACAAGTCGATTTTGAACATCATGAAAAAGAGACTCGAAGATGCTAAGGGACTGTGGTAGGAGACACTCCTAGGAGTATTGTGGGCACATAGGACGACCCCAAAAACATGCCTGGGAGAAGCACCTTACTCCTTACTTGAGGAGTGGAGAGACATGACGTATATAACAATAGTCGGACAGAAACAACAAGAAGAATGCTACTATAACAGAAAGGCCAAGGTATGCTTACTCAAGGTCGGGGACTATGTGCTCAAAGCCAAGACCCAAGCAGGAAGATATCGCCAAGAAGGCAAATCAGGAGCCAATTGGGACAGACCATACAAAATCATAGGCAAGGCAGAAAAGGGTTCAATCCAATTAGAGACATTGGAAGGAAATCTCTTACAGAACAATTAGAACATCAACCACTCAAGTACTTCAACTTTTGAAATACAAGGAATGCCCCTAAGTTGTACTCTTTTTCCCTCATTTGAGTTTTGTCCCAACAGGGTTTTCTCAAAGAGGTTTTTCATGAGTCAACAAACATGACGTTTCAAGGCGAAGTACGTGGAAACAACCACATTTTATTGCTTGACTCTCTAAGAATATCCAAATCGAACAATGAAGGGATTAGATAAACTGGACTGGGACTGGAATGCCACCCAGAAACCGAAATATTTAATTTTCTCCAAGATACCTAAGGGCGAAATGATGTAAACGACATAATATGATTAAAATGAATGAGATACCTGTTTGTTAAAACTGTTCTCCTAGAGTCTCTCAAATAAGAGGTATGTTCAACCATCTCGAACAAAACCTCTCGGCCCTTGGCCACGCCTCAACTTAGAGGTATGTTCGACTAGTTTGAATAAAGATTCTCGTCCCTAGGACATGTCTCAACTTAGAGGTACGCTTGAACAACTCGAAAAAACCTCTCGGCTTTTGGCCACATCTCAACTTAGAGGTACGTTCGACCAATTTGAACAAAACTTCTCGGCCCTAGGCCATATCATAACTATGAAAACATTCGTTCAACCAGTTCGAACAACACCCCTTGGCCCATGGCCACTCAATCCGTTTGAGTAGAATTCCCCAACCCCGCGCCCATCGCAACCCCAGAAGGAAACAATAAAGAGAATAAGTGCATAAGTAAAGCACACAAGCACATAAACAAACAATATGAAAAGATAAAAAAAGTATGCATAAAAAATAGTGTTTAATATTTAGATAAGAGTCTTTACAAAGGCGCACGAAGACGCCAACAACAAAAAGGGAAAAGAAGTACAAAAAGCTAAACAAAATAAGGGAGAAATGTCTAATGATTGTCTTCGCCTTGGTCCGCTCCGCCCTCTTCATCGTCACCTCGATTATAAGCAGAGTCGCACCAGGCGTTGTCTTCAAGCTTGAGAAGGTCCTATTCATCATCACTTTTTGCATCAGGCTGAGGTGTGTCAGGGTCATATCCGCAAGCCAGCTGAGCTTCGCTAGCTTTAACTCGGGCCTCCTCCAAGGCTGTTTCGTAGACGAAGCCCGTCTGACCCAAATCTTGGACCACCTTTACTCGAGCTTCGACAAGGAACACTCTTCGTACTGCTCTCGTGGAATGGATAGGAACTCGGAGGCATGAGAAGTGGAGGGACATTCATGCAGTCTAGCATTCTCGCCCTCCGTAGCAGAAATTCGCTCATACAGCTTGGCATTCTCTCTCTCCATCTTGCCAATCCTCTCCTTGAGCCTAGCCTCTTTAGCGTCAGCTGTCGACTGAACATTATCTTGGTCAGCATAGAGACTTTTATTCGCCAACTCTAAAAGAGCGGACCTTCTTCGAGCTTGTCTTTGGGAGGATTCGGCCTCCTCGATCAGCTGCTGCTTTCTAGCTACCTCCCACTTGAACCCATCCACTTTGAACTGTCGCTCATTTATCAGATCTTGCAGTTGGTCGACCCGACTCTGGAGGTCGCAACATTGATTTTCTTTGCCACTTCTCAATTCGAGCTCGTCATCCTTTCTCTTTAACGGCCCTTCAAGAGAGCTGATCCACTCCACAGACACGAGCAACTCTTCGTCTATTTTTGGGCATGTAACCCCCCTCACGGAGCCGCCTCTCAACCTCCCTGTACCACCCTCGAAACTCCTCATACTTTGTCAGCATTTTGTTATAGACTTCCTTCAGCCTCTTCTCTCTCCGTACACTCTCAATCTCAATGATAACTGTCTGCACGTAAAATGAAAAAGAGTAAGTAAAGTATGACTCGAAAGCGAGCTAAAGCAAAAAAAAAAAAAAGAGAAAGAAAGAGAAAGGAAATGATTTACCCTAAGAGCAAGACCGACGATACTTTTGGAAAGAGTACTCTCACTCAGATCCCTGAGAGTCTAGAAGGGGCCAAATGCCTGAACCACATCCTTGGTATTCTTGAGCAAGTCATGATTCACTTGGATCGTGATGGTCCTCGATCCCCCCTCTACGCTAACTTCAATCTGAGTTATCCCACTGTCAATCATCTCGTGTTCTTCAGGAATGATGTCGGAATCAGATTTGTCACCGATAGGTTTAGCTCGTTCATCAACCTATTCGGCGGGCACCTTACCTTTACCCTTATTAGCATGGGTAGCTTCTCGAGCTAGTTCACCATATGTAGCCTCCTCGCGCCCGAGGAGTATGAGATCTTCGATAAAGTTCCGCATGGCGGCCTCGTTATCTTTAGACCGCAAAGAAGTGGCAACATTGGCTTCCTTTAACAGAGGCACCTCTAAGGTTGCACTTCCGTCAACCAATGTCGCATAGTATCTTGCACCATGACCAGGGGAGACTTGAGAAATTCAACCGCCGATGGTATACCTGCCCTCGTCCACATACCTCCTCTTCTTGGGCCTCAGGTCAGTGCCGCGCGGAGAAAGCTCCACGTCCTCAATACAGGAGGGAGCTAAAGGAAGAACTGATGTAGCTGTCTAAATGGGGGCAGGAGTAGAGGAAGCACCACCCCTCCTTCTCCTGAAAGAAGGCGTCAGCGCCATGTTCTTTCTAGCAACCTCCTTGGCGGGGCCTAGAAAGAAATATAAAGATGAGCACAAAAAGATCTGCGAATACAAACACAACACCATCTAAAAATAATGTACCAACATTACCTTACGGAGCGGGAGCCAGTTTGTACTTCTGCCAAAAGCTCGACCAATCTTGGATTCCAACGGTGCAGGAAGGACCTAGCTAACCCAATCAGCAAGCTGCATCACCAATTGAAGACTCTAAGCAGTAGCTGCAAAACAAGAAGAGTTAGCTCACGAAGTCAAAACGTACGGTTACAAAAAAAATAAAGATAAGTAAAAATAGTTACATTCATGGTTCCAAGACTCTGGGATGTCTGTGACATCGGCCACGACAAGCTCGGTCTTAACAAAAACGAAGTCAAGCCAAAACTGTCTACTACACTTGTTGTCCATCTTGACAACCATGGATTTGCTTCCATATAGGCGAATGTTCAACATTATACCCCAATAAAAGTTTGGCATGAACAGATGCACAAGATGTCGTAGAGTGATCTCGACATTGGCCAGTTCGGTGAATTTAGATAGCATCTTGACAACCTTGTAAACCAAGGGCGCAAGTTGGGCCGGGCAGCCCCGGTAATGGAAGCAGAATTCCTCCACCAAAGGGGGAAGAGGAAAAGAATAGCCAATGGTGAAGGGGTAGGCGTAAAGGGCGCAGTACCCTGGATGGTGAGTTCTAATGCGACTTATCGGGAACAGACATCATCATGACGAATGACGTCACATCTCATCCACGTCAGGTTCTCTCCAAAGGTCACCTGGGAAAATTAAGATGACAATAGTTCAAAATATGTGGCTCTCATAATACCACGTCATTCACCTCTGAAGACGACCATGACCGGTATTATCCACTTATCAAGCCCCTCCCTGAAGACGACCTCGACAAGCGAAGGTACTAACTGTACAGGCAAACACTTCATTTTATATGTTTGACCAGGTCAATGGCACTAGAGCCTCTAAAGGCTGTGACGTGTCAACCAAACTCCAAAAGGTCCAGGTCTGATTTGGAAGATAAATCATTGTCGAAGGCCGAAATGTCTTAACAAAAGATGAGGACGGGCACCCGCCTTTGGTATTAAGTGACGACTAATTTTAGGATTTAAATTCCCTAAAGAATATTCTAATGGATATTCCTTTCTGTTGTACTCTCTAGGGTTTAGTGGCACACATGCTCTTATAAATAGAAAAAGATGTACATTAGAAAAAGGATTGGACCTTTTCTAAAGAATTTCGTCAACATTCTCTATACAAGATTCTCATGTTATTGGATAGAAAAAGAAGCTTGACTTTACAGTTCTTTTCTTTTATCCCTCTCACCCAATCCAATAAGGATTGGAACATAAGGTTTCTCATCATCATCCATCATTGTCAGAAAGACATCCAAAAATCTCTTCTTTGTCGGGTTTTCTTTATCTCATTTACTATTTTGAAGTAATTTATTGTCTTTTATTGCTATCCTTTATATTTCTAGGTCTTTCTTGCCTTATTACTATCTAAAGTTTTCCTTTTTAGTGTTGCATTTTAACAAATTTATCATAAAATGTTAGATATGTTCTTGAATATTGGTATTGACTCTAATTAATCCCGATTTTCTAGTAATTTAATTGTATAAAACCCAAATCTATTTTTTGGGTCATACAGTTTGGCGCCGTCTGTGAGGTTTTCATAGTTAGACTATTAGTTTTCATTTAGATGTACAACGGTCATAACTTGTTAACCTAACATATTGTAAAGCTACTCCTTTCTCTTTGAATACAAGGATTCCATGGCAGGTAATAAATGAAAGGTCGAACAAGGAAAAAGAACAAGAGCTGCAGACAACGTACCGCTCAATCTAATAAGCGTTATCAATGAAGGGTACGAAACTCAAGATGAGGAAATAACCCCCACAACATCCCCTGGGTTAGGAAAGTCGCCAACACACTTCTGTAGAACAACCAAACCCAACGAAAAATAAGCTTCCATGTCCGCGGAAGAAGGAGAACCACCCGCCATCAAAACGCTCCTAGAGGCTTGGCTAACTGACATTTTGGTCAGTGTGATGAGCAAGCAGGCCCCGTGCACGACCATGGAAACCCCAAGGATCCCTATAACCCAACATAAGAATGGGCAGGACGACCAACTAAACCCTCCGACTTTAGGTAATACATATAACTACTGACAATGAAGGTGATAATGTCCTTTCCGTAGTGTTAAAAAGAATGGAAGAAATGGAGAACGAGAATAGGGCACTTAAGGAACAGATGAAAGAGCATCAAGAATGGGTAGACAAGATACCAGGTTCCTCCAAATTGATACTGAAAAGAGATGCCAGTAGGTTTATGGAATAGTCGTTCATGGAGGAAGCAACTTATCATGCCATACCAAAAACATTCAAGATGCCGTCGTGTCTTGGAATCTACGACTGGACGACTGATCCCGAGGACCATGTGACCTATTACGTCACCATAGTAAAAGGAAATGACCTCACCAAAGAAGAAGTGTCCTCCATCTTGTTAAAAACATTTGGTGAGACCCTCATAGGAGGGGCATTGACGTGGTATCCACAGCTACCGACCTACTCCACAGAAACGTTCAAGAAAATGGCGGAAAAGTTTGTAAAGACACATCCTGGGGCCAAGAAGGCTGAAACATGGATAAACGACATCTTCGCCACTAAATAATACCTAGGGGAAGAATTGAGGGACTTCTTAGCTCAGTTCAACAAAGTGAGGATGACCTTACTGAATGTCTCTGAAGGAATGGTCGTACCATTCTTCCAGAATAGGATGAACAGAGAAGGATTGAGGCCGACCAGAAAGCAGCTAAGCCGATTGATGAAATATTCGCCGGCCACCTGGGATGAGATCCATAATGCCTATTATACCGAGGTTAGAGCAGATGATGAGGACCTCAATGTGCCAATCCGACAACTCATCGTAGTGCAATCCGAACCCAATAGGGAACGTAGGTATAATGCATGACGAAGTTCTCCAAAGCAGCGATCGGCTAGATATCGGCATCAACCTTACATAAGGCCACCCGCCCCCAACTTCCACCGCGAGGATGGCCCTTCCATGCCAAGATCAGACATCCCCAGAAAATACCGAGGTATGGATACTTTACTATCTGCTGATAACTTCTGTTTGTCACCTAGTAAGGTGGTTTATGCACTCGAGAATATCGCACCAAAGGTGAAGTGTCCACCAAATATGTGGTCCGACCCGAACACAAGGAAGTCAGACGCCTTCTGTGAGTTCCACCAAGACCGAGGACACAATACAGAGGATTGCCATGCTCTAAGGTTAGAAGTGGAAACTCTACTGCAACAAGGACACCTCAAAAGGTTGCTCACTAACAAAGGCAGCAACACCTTAGCAAAGGGGCGAGAACTCTTAGGCTCGCCAAAGCAACCGTCTCCCACTCGGACTATCAACATGATTATTAGAGGCAGTGATGACACCTCCATCAATGGTATTAAGTTCGCCACCACTCACAAACTTAAGAGATCGATCACCCACGAACGGTATGACAACCGCGAATAAAGTATAATCTTAGATGAGTCGGATGCCGATGGTTTGACCTTCCCTCATAATGATGCGCTTGTTATTACTTTACTCATTCTTGATACTGATATTAGGAGGATTATGGTTGACGACGGAAGAAGAGCATGTATTATCCATCCTCAAGTCCTCGTACAGATGCGACTTGAGGATAAGATAGGGTCGTGCTGCATCACACTAACCAGTTTTAACAATGTAGTTGAGTGGACTTCTGGTGAGATCACACTCCTCGTCCTCGCCGGTGGGGTGACACTGGAGACCACATTCTATATCATGCACCAGGACACATTGCATAATGCCATCGTGGGTCGGCCATGGAAACACCCCATGAGGGCATTCCCTTCCAGCCTGTGCCAAGTGATCAAGTTCCGGACCCCTTGGGAATATTCAGCATACGAGGGAAACAAAGAACGTCCAGGGAATGCTATTGGATCGCACTTCTCCTCTTTGACTATTTGAGCTGGGACATCTCCTCTTTGAGTTAGATATTTTCATTGAGCTCACCTCCTCTAGCATTCCTGCAATTCATACATTTTCATTAGATTTGGAAACAAAAATTACTACTTTCGGACTAAATACTAAAGCAAGAAGGTATTAATGAGTGGTTAAAATCCACACTTATCAACTCCCCCAAACTTAAGTCTTTGCTTGTCCTCAAGAAACTAGAGTAGTTCCCACCTCCCCTTAGTGAAAGTTCATTTCAAAGAGTCACTTATAAGTCATTTATTCTCAGTTGGGACCAACAATTACCCACAATACTCATGCATTCTCAATAAGGTGCCAAAAATGTGCAACTTTGCATGTAACTCTAGTGGGACATTTGAGCTTCATGAATTGACTTCACTCATCAAGGACTCTTGCTCGTTTATGTAAATCATGGTGGACTCCAAACTCTTCCTCTTCTACCTTCCATTTGCCATGCTCACTTCAAGATTTAATACTCAATTTCTAGAGTAATAAAGGTTTCACTCTTCTCTCACAAAGGAATGTCACAAGTGAAGCTTCAAGTACCATAGGCTTTCCTCTCATATAAATCTCTACTAATATAAGATTACTCGGTTCAAAATAAAATAGGACTTCTATCGGATTGCAATAAAGGCTTTTGGATTGGGGTAGGATACCATATGGGATATAAGTGGTTACACCCTTTCTTAGGCACTATACATCGCAATTCTTGGCTCACAATTGCCAAACCCTTAGAGGCATTTGTTTTCATGGGGGTTAGAGAGACTTGCCATCACTCTTTATTGTTCATTGCATTCTTTTTCTCCCTTGATGCTCATACTAGAGATAATTTCCTCTCTTTAATTTCATCAATCTCCCCTTTTTATTTTCTTTTTGTGTTATATTTTTGTTCTTTCTTTTCTTACTTTCTCTTTCATGGAAATCATTTCTTTTCTCTCCTTTCAATGCCTTGATACCTTTTTTTTAGATTCTTCATCTTTCCCCCCAAACATAGTCTATGTGCCACTTAATACATACGAGTGCTAAGGAAGGTTCGGGTGCCAAGAGAGGATTATGATCAAACGGCTAAAGGCATATAATATGGTGGCCAACAAAGAAAGGCTAAAGGCTCAAAGGGGTTGACTAGGGATAATGATCATATGGTGGCAATAGAAAGCTCAAACGGTCCAAGGAAAGCCTACAATTATTTTTTAAACCAAGCAAACTTAGAATTTTGCATTGAAACACATTCGGGGCAAGTTCTAGACTATTTACTCAAGTACTCGGACTAGCAACAAGATTTCGTCTCACATCTCATGCAATCAGACCTTAAAAGAGGAAAGAGTCTAAAACCCACAGCAATCACAATCAAGTAAAAGATCACAATGGTCATTTCAACCACCTAATGAGTATCAAAGATAGCTCAAGAACCTCAAAGTCACTTCTACTAGAGCTAATTCTTCCAAAATATCTTGTTTCAAACCATAAGCATGCAGTTAAGTATGTTGGTTTCACATGAAGCATAAATAACTCTTATAGATTGACTTAATTAGGGTATTTATTCATTGCTACTTACTACTACTGTTACCTAAACATGAAAGAGACTCATTCCCTAAAGAAAGTTGTCACACTATCCATCCTCGGGAAAAGTCACCTGATTCACACAAAAGACCACCTTTGGAAAGAACTGTGGCATTAAGAAAACCAAAGGCTTATTATCAAAAATAGTAAGAAAAACATAAAAACTACCAAAACAAACAAAATTAAAGATACTAATAAATGTAACAATCTACTAAAGATAAACAAAAATAGAGTAATCCAATTATTACATCCCAATGTTATAAATTGTATCCAATCATCATCAAATATACAATTATCCAACCCCTCCCCCCCAAATAAAAAGAATCATTGTCCCTAGTGCTTAGAAAAATAAGATCAAACAGCAAAGAGGGCAAAGAAACTTGCTAAGTGTCCTCCATCATCAAAGTGTCACCAGCATCATCAGTCCCAGCCGACTTAGCTAATTGAATAATGCCATCATCGTGTGCGGGACAAGCATGATAGCTGAACATATCACACACTGCCTCAATAGTGCTGGATACAAGGCGCAACTCCTCAGTATGAGTAGCGAGATCCTTATGAGAAGACGGATATGGGTGAGGCTGGGCGGGGTCTTGTATCATGTCAAAAGGCAAATCACCAGCCTTAGCTATCCTGGTCACCTCAGCTCGAAGTGCATCAACTGACTTCTTTCTGGTCTGTGTCTTTCTCATCTTCTTCACCTACTCGGTCAACCACTCAATTACTGCACCATGTTGTACCAGTGTATCCATGATTACCTTCTGGTTGTCCAAGACTGTAGTGAGCTTCTTATCTATGTCAGAGTAGTCCAGTTGTGGTTGTGAAGATGTCTACCCTACAAATATACTAGTGATCTCAAACAATTTTGAAGTAGCTGCCTGCATCTAGTTGTTGAGGCTTGCAAGTGTTTGGGAGACCCGCAAGACAGACAATGGACCTGTCGGCATAGGCACCGTCCTTAGAGCTGGTGTACGCACTGGAGTAGGGGCTGAAGGTGATGGCTGAGGGATGGAAACTCTAGCACTGGTGGATGGCTCAGCTGAAGTAGACGGAATATAAGATAGACAAGGTGCTGCAACTACTGGATCATCAGACTAGCCATCGGTAGTAGAGAGCTGAATAATCTTCTTTGGGTTCCTCAAGTCTTGCAGCTTCTACCACTCAAAGGGACCAGTCGGCTTGACCTTGGTGTCAAATAGCCTGGACTCTACCTTAGCATCAGTCAGATACTTAGTAATAGTGCTCGGGTATGGGTAAGATGTGTTACCCTGCTATGCCACAAGTGAGATGTTGGCCGACATTAGAGCACCCATATTGATTGGGTACCCGGCCACTAAGAAAAGTGCGGTCCGCAATTTTGCCCTGGATGACACAATTAGCAGCACACTTCAAATCAAGTTAAAAACAACAAACAACATTATCGCGCCCCGTTTTCTAACGAAAGCGGGTTTCGACATGTGACAACTCTTTTAAAGGTATTAAAAGAGGAGAGCCACCATCTAACAATTTTTAAGGTGCATTAGGGCATCTATTTGCAAATAAGGGATCAAATTATGTCAAAGAGAAGGTCTTAGGCACTCTTCGAGGTCCACAACTGTGGGTCGCGGCCGAAGTGTAAACTATGTGGGATAATCGAATTACAATTGTCCTAAGTGAGCATATAAGTAAAGGAAGACAAGGAATTTAAAGGTTCTATTGTAAACAATTGTAAAGGAAGTCGGGAAAAAATCTAACTATATAGGTGATTAATACAAGTCTTTGGAGGTAACAAGGTACAACTGGATTAGTTTATATTTTATGACTATGTGTGAACAATAAACATATAAAAGAAAGGGGGGGTCGTATGTATTTTAACCTAAAGGATCACCCCGTGCAATATAAATAATACTTCGCAAGTCCCTTGAGGTAGGAGTTGCTCATATTATTCAGCAGGCATAGATGATCATCTTCTGCTACCCGATTACTATATTAAATCTGTTTACTTAAAGGCGCTCTAATTCAATTCTAGGTCGTGTCGTACGCGTGCACTACCCCTCCCAATGCCTATGGTCCAGGAGGCATTGGACCTACTATTAGGTAGTTCTAGACTCTACTTAGAATGCTCAAAAATGGTAAATCTAGCACACATTCAAAATATATAGGACTTCACATAAATGTAATAAAAGACTCAAGTTAACCCCCATATATAAACAACGAATGCACGCGACAGTTTAGACAGTAGACAGTTGACAGTTTCAATATTAAGAAACATTATAGTCTTTAAGTCATATAGGCATGGTTTCTAGGTGATTCTGATTTCAAGCATTGTACATGCAACATTGCAATTTTAGGCTAACGGATTTATAAATTAAGGGCATTACAAACCTACAGGCATGACATCTACATTCTTCGTGCAGTTAGGCGATAAGACTGTATGAAAGCCCAAGATTAACGACGTGGATTTATAGACATGCTGTCTAAGACGAGTAACAGTATCCTATAGGCAGGATTTCTAACGGTTGACAAGTAAACTTTCAAAGCAAAGCATAGTCCAGAATTAGCATGAAGAACTTCAGACATAAGAGTTTAGTAGAATCATAGACAGGAAACTAATAGGGTACATTCCTCACATGACGATGTCTAGCATGAGAACCTAATGAAAATGGCATAACCAAAAAGGTTGGTGAACATGGTCTACAAACAAACATTAATTGACCATGAAGAGACTAGAATTGCAATGCTAAATACCAGTCATAACACAAAAGCTTAAACAACACCAGAACTCATAGTAGGCAAGGATACCTCAAAAACTGGATTATCAGACTACACAGAGGAAAAAAGGCTTGATATTGCATTGTTTACCTTGTAAGCTCTAGGTGGGACTAAACAACATAGAATTAAACTAGGCACGGAACACACATTAAAGTTCACAATTAGCAGGGTTACACAATTGGTTAACATAGTTGAGAACTGACTTTAGTAGAGTATTAAGTTACACAGGAGTGATCCAACAGGAACTAGAACACATGAATTAGTCTATCACAAGAATGCAGAATAATGTAGGGAGATCATCGCATGACGAGCAACATGTATAAACATTTAGACACATAAACACAAACTAGGCTAGACATGCTCGAGGTAGTGAGAATCATTCATGCTGACCACATACAATATGCATACATCGAAGGCATAAACTAGGCAAGTTCAGAGGCCAAAAAAGTTCAGAACCATGAAATAGCAGGGTAATATAGTAGCATATTGGTTCACAAAAGTTTAAGTGGCATAGATGTACAGACCATGAACATAAATGAAAAAGAATAAAATTTCTAAGGCCAAAGATACTTACCGGTTGTAGATGAACAAACAAACAAATAAGAAGAAACAATCCTCGTAATACTCCAATTGTCAATAGCAAAAAGCAGCAGCACCCCAAAATCCCAGTGCGTCAGAGTTCCCAAGGGATTCAAGTGAACCCAGGGCAGTGCTCGCACTAGAAAAGGGCAATAATTGGATTCTGATATCCTTAGATTTCAGCCGGCCAATGTCTCAAAATAAAGAACAGTAGAATGAGTGAGAGAGCAATAGCAATAGTTTTAAGTGGTATTCATTGTAGTAGTCGTTAAAACTTAGAGGGAAGCAGGGGAAGGGGTTTATATAGTAGTAATATTTGAACGAACAAACAAGGAAAGATAGTTAATCAAACACAAATAAGGAAAGAGAAGCATGCAAAATCAATTCCGAATTAATTTAGGAGAAAATCGAACAAACCCTAATTTGACAAGGAGTCAAAATTAGTCAGAGATCTTGATGAGTCGGACCCATATAACCCAGATATTGGGTGTATCAAGTCAATAACAGGGTGATTATCTAGAATCGAAGCCAAACAGACTTTTCAAATATCGGCTTCCTTAAATAACAAAGTGACAAACGAACAATACCAAAGAAACGAGAAAGAAACATTGTGGGTACTAAAAAAGGAAGGACAATATGGAAGACCTTCATATCATTTTGGGTATAGTCTTAAAATTCGGTGGGGCGGCTACTAGGATTTCTCACAGAAGAGGAGAGGATGAGAGGATTTTAGGGCTGCTGTCTCAGAAGAATGGGCGTTAGGGTTTAGGGCGAGGGTAATTAAAACGAGAGAATGGTTGTGGGTCGTTGATCATTTGAGATCAACGGCCAGGCGGGTCGTAGAACGGGTCCCGACGGGGTTATAATTAGATATGTCATTTTAATTTGGGCCAGGAGGATTGGGCCAAACGGTTTTGAGGTCTGGGCTGGTATTTGGATCCTAAATTGGCATAGGATTGGGCTATGAAATTAAATATGCGAAAATTGAATAAAATAATGTATTAAAAGTGACTAATAAATAATAAAAATATTTTTTATGCAGTAAAATACAGGGAAATAATAGCTTGACATTATAAAAAATATAAAAGATGCTATTTTAGTATGAACAATATAAATAATGTAGTTTATGTATATAATATAGGCTATTATTGCAAAATTATATGAATAGATCAAAATACAAAATGTAATTATATGAAATAAATTATGAATGTTATAAGACATATATGTGGGTGTAAACGATAAATTTGGATGACTAAGTCATCACAAAATAATTTGAAAAGGGTAATTAATAAATATTTGAACAATTTAAATGCAAAAAAATCAATTTTAAAGCCTTAAAGAATTATGAAATATTATAGAAAATACTTATACGACTCTTGTAAATTGGTTATAATACAAAAAATAATATTTTGAAAGTATATATGATATTTATAAAATTTGAGGGCAAAATTGGATATTAACAGCTGCCCCTCTTTACCTGGGAATGATGAAAGAGTTGTTGGGTAAAGAAAATGATGACAAATTTTGTCCGAAGTGAGTGAGGATGATGTGTTTTTGACAAAATGGGGGGAGAACTCTGGTTACTAAGTTTCCTACATATATTTTGTGTTACAGGAATCAAGCCGTGTGTAGTTCCGGATCCTGCGGCGAACGAAACCGATGGGATTATTATAAGCATGGTTATATGTTTTGAGGAAAGGTATTTTATTTAGGATGGTGTTATGGATAATTTCGGGTGGATATATGAATTCGAATTTCAATGTTAATGATATTTGAGGTAAATGTTTGGATAGTTACGAGACAAAGAGTAAACAATTGTTGATTGTTGGTTACGTTTGAGATAGTCAAAGGATGTGAACGGTGTGAACGGAAATCGGAGCTAGGATTGCTTCTATTTGTGGGACGGTTACCTCCCTAGTTACCTGCAAAACTTAAAACATGATGCACGCGAATATATATGGGGTTATTGTAAAAATTTAAACATGATGCAAATTCCCTTCGGACCATGAGAGTTGTCTTTGGACGATGAGGATGATGTCCTTAGACCATGACGTCCTGGACCATGAAACGTATGATAAGGGATTCGAAGGCCATAAAATAGTGTCCTCGGGCCATGAGGATGGTGCCTCTGGACTATGACGCCTTTGAATAATGATGTGCAGTTTTGAGAAATCCTTAGGCCATGGCATGATGTCTTCAGGCTATGAGGATGATGCCTTCGGACAATGTGGTGATGTTTCAACCCATGATATGCAAAGATGCGGAGAAGTCAACCGTTTGATAGAGGTAACTGATGCTTAATTATATACGAGACACAAGGCAATGCTTAGCCTTATATGTGATGAGGGAAGTGTTTAGCCCTATGCAGAGGAAAGAAACGTTTAGCCCTATGTAAAATGGAGGCAATTCTTACTCTCGTATAATGTAATGGAGACAATGCTTAGTCTCATGTAAGGGAAGGCAGATCTTATCCTTATGCACTAATGGAGGCAACGCTTAGCCTCATGAAAAGTAATGGAGATAGTTCTTAGTCTCGTGCAAGGGAAGGTAGCGTTTAGCCTTATGCGATGATGAAGGCAATGCTTAGCCTCATGTAATTTAATAGAGACAGTGCTTAGTCTCATGCAAAAGAAGGCAGTTCTTAGCCTTATGAAATGACGGAGGCAATGCTTAGCCTCATGCAATGTAATGGAGATAGTGCTTAGTCTCATGCAAAGGAAGGCAGTGCTAGCCTTATGCCATGATGGAGACAATGCTTGGCCTCATGCAATGTAATGGAGACAGTGCTTAGTCTCATGCAAAGGAAGGCGGTGCTTAGCCTTATGCAATGATGGAGGCAATGCTTAGCCTCATGCAAAGTGAGGGCAGTGCTTAGCCCTATGCAGAGAAAGGCATTGCTTAGCCTTATGTAATGATGAGGGCAGTTCTTAGACCTATGCAAAGAATGAGGGCAATGCTTAGCCCTATGTAATAACGGAGGCAATGCTTAGACTCATGCAAAGAATGAGGGAAATTCTTATCCCAATGCAGAGAAACGCAGTGTCTAGACTTATGCAATGATGAGGGCAGTGCTTAGCCCTATGTGGAAAAAGGAAGTGTTTAGCCTTATGTAATAATAAGGGTAGTGTTTAGCCCTATGCAGAGAAATAAACAATTTAATGTAAGAGGGAAAGTGATCCTTAGCTTGACGCGTTTGTGCATGGTGACTTATGCTAGTAAAGATAGCATTCTTGTTATGTATTTGTGGACATGCTTGTCATGTCCGTTATGCCTCCATCTAAAGAAAAATCATGAGTTTTGGGGGGAAGGTTGGTCTGTGCCTTTGATTCCTCATTTCTCCTTTGCTCCTTGTCTTGATGCCTTGTTCGAGTCACCCTGGGTAACATCTACAAAAAATGAAATTTTCAAAGATATGCATTTGTGAAAAATGAAGTTGTTCAAAATATGTGATGGTGCATAAAACAAATAATTTTGTCGAATCGGGGACTGTGACATGCTTTGAGACATTTCAACCTCCTCAAGTCGAAATTTTGAGGAACCTCCTCAAAATTCTTCCCCAGTTTAAATGCATACTTCTGGCGATACACTTCTTGGAGATCTTTGACGTAATGAGATAGACAAAACTCAAAATCTTACCTCAGTTCCTGACCTTAGAGGGGAATGAAGATTGTTTTTATTATGTGACCGAACTCATAGGGCTGCCTATGTATCCCCTCTTAAATGGGAATCAGGTCAAGGGTAGTTAGGGTTACATCAAATAGAAAGTGCAAACATAACTGTAAACATAATATCTCTTGACTGCGTGAATTGATAAGTTTTGGCCATATTTCTCCATCCATCTCTGCGAGTATAAGCGCTCCTCCTGTCAGTACTAGGTGAACCAGGTAATGGCCTTGCCAATTGGGTGAGAATTTCCCTTTTCCTTTGTCCTGATGCGGGAAGATCTATTTCAACACTACTGCCTCAGTGTGAATTGCCTTGATCTAACCTTTTTGTAGAAAGCCCTTGCCATTCTATTCTGGTAGTGTTGACCGTGACACACTGCGTTCATTCTCTTACCATCAATGAGAGCCAGTTGCTCATACTGTCTTCGTATCTATTCTGCATCACTGAGTTTTGCCTCCTATATGATTCTTAGGGAGGGAATCTCTACCTCGATAGGTATAAAACTTTAGTACCCATAAACCTGTAGATAGAGGGTTGCCCCAGTTGACGTAAGAACTATGGTGCGATACCCGACGAAAGAAAATGGTAGCTTCTCATGCCATTGCTTGTAGTTGTCCACCATCTTCCTTAATATCTTCTTGATGTTCTAATTGGCAGCTTCCACGACTCAATTCATCTGTGGCATGTATGATGTAGAATTTTGGTACTTGATATTGAATGTTTCACACATGGCTTTCATCAGATCACTGTTGAGATTAGCGGTGTTATCGGTAATAATTGATTCAGGTACTCCAAATCGACAAACAATACGATCTCGGATGAAATCTGCTATGACATTCTTAGCCACAACCTTATAAGAAATGGCTTCAACCCATTTTATGAAGTAATCTATAGCTACCAAAATGATCATGTGTCCATTTGAAGTAGTGGGCTCAATTGGTCTGATGACATCCATGCCCTAGGCAGAGAAGGGCCTGGGTGAACTTGTTGCATTGAGTTCGTTGGGTGGAACTCGTATCATATCAGCATGTACCTGGCATTGGTGATACTTCCGTACATACTTAATACAATATGTCTCAATAGTCATCCAGAAATACCCTGCTCTTAATATCTTCTTGTCCAGAACAAAACCTTTCATGTGAGGTCTGCATGTTCCAGCATGTATTTCTTCGAGCAATCTAGATGCTTCCTTGGTATCAACACATTACAGCAATCCCAAATCAGGAGTTCTTCTATACAGAATTCCTCCACTCTTAAAGAAATAGTTGGCCAATCTTCGAAGTGTGCGTTTCTGAGTGTGTGTGGAATTTTCTAGGTATTCTCCTTTCACGAAATACTCCTTGATATTGTGAAACCATGGATTTCCATCAAACTCTTCTCCAACGTGTGCACAATAAGATGGCTATTTACGAATCTCTATCGGGATAGGATCAATGAAATTCTTGTTAGGATGTTGTATCATGGAAGACAAGGTAGTCAATGCATCTGCGAACTCATTTTGAATCCTTGGAACATGTTCGAATTCTATCTAGGGGTGTTCGTCAGTCGATACAGTACGGTATTTAGACTTTTCGGTTCGGTATTTTTGGTATTCCTTTCGTAAAATGCTATTCCAATACCGTACCTAATTAAATTCGGTATGGTTCGATTTTTCTCCTTTCGGTTTCGGTTTATTCGGTTCGGTAACTTCGGTTTATTCGGTTTGAATACTAACTAGTGCATAGAGTCATAGACGGTAATATTCTTAATTAAAGTACTCAAAAGTACAAAACTAAAAACTTTTATTGATAAAAGTTTTGTCCAAAACCAGAAAATACCAACCTAGAGAGAGAAAACTTAGAGAAATATCTTGTTACTTTCTTAGAGTTAATTGGTGAACTTAGAGAATAAAGAAAAGTAAAATTTTAGATTTCTTATATTTATGTTATAATTAATAAAATGTGTATTGTGTAATATAATATATATTTCGATACGGTATCGGTATTTCATTTTAAAATACCAAATACCATACCTAATACCAATTTTTTAAAAAACTTAAATCAAATACCATACCGAATACCAAAATATCGAATACCGAATACCAAAATTTTTGGTTTCGATACGGTAATTCGGTATTGACCAAATTATGCACAACCTTAATTCTACCTTTGTGAACCTCTTGATTAACTCTTGTACACAATGCAAGTATGGCAATATTTTACTGTTCTTGGTGGCCCATTCTCCTAGTACTTGGTGTACTAATAGATCACAATCTTCGATTACCAGCAACTCCTGAACATTCATGTCGATGGCCAATCTGAGTCCCAAAATGCAGGCCTCATATTCCGCCAAATTGTTGGTGCACGGGAACCTGAGCTTTGCGGATACTAGATAATGTTGAGCAGTTTGTGATACTAAAACAACTCTGATGCCCACTTCCTTGAGGTTTTTTACTCAATCATAAAACATCCTCCAACCGTCATATGTTTCGGAAATTTCTTCACCTACAAACGACACTTCATCTTCAGGAAAATATGTCTTCAATGGTTCGTATTCTCTGTCTACGGGGTTCTCTGCTAAGTGATCGGCCAATGCTTTCCCCTTGACCGCCTTCTGAGTCATATAGATGATGTCGAACTTACTTATCAATATCTTCCACTTTGCTAACTTACCCGTAGGCATGGGTTTCTGAAAGATGTATTTTTGTGGATCCATCCTTGATATGAGATATATGGTATATGCACAGAAATAATATCAACTTCTGGGCTATCCATGTCAAAGTACAATAGGTGCACTCCAGCAAAGAGTACCGGGCCTCGTAAGGTGTGAACTTCTTACTCAAAAAATATATCGCCTGCTCTTTCCTCCCGGTTTCATCATGTTGCCCCAGGGACGCAACCAAAAGCTCCACCCAACACGGATAGATACAGCATCAAAGGTCTTCCTAGCTCAGGCAGGACAAACACGGGCGACTTAGATAAGTACTCCTTGATGTTTTCAAAATCCTTTTGATATTCTTTGGTCCAGCTTGTCGCAACATCATTCCTTAACATCTTGAAGATTGGCTCACATATCACCGTTCATTGTGCTATAAAATGGCTGATATAATTGAGGCGTCCTAGAAAAATCATCACATCCTTCTTGTTCTTTGGCAGTGGAAATTCCTGAATAGCTTTGATTTTTGAGGGGTCTAGCTCAATACCGCGACAACTGACGATGAAACCCAGCAACTTCCCGACAAGGACTCCGAAAGCACATTTTGCCGGATTCAACTTCAAATTGTATTTTCGAAGCCGGTCGAAAAACTTCCTCAGGTTTGCTGTGTGATCCGAACTTCTCTTATTGATGTGCAACGCTTTGTTGTGACTCAACCCTTCCAACGGTAGCTCATCTTTATGTAAAGTAATTTAGTAACTCTCCAGTACCTGTCCTACCATGTTAGCCATCCCCCTGCTAGTAATACTGGCAGGCACATAAGCTTCACTTAATACTTTCATCAAGGCATTCTAATGCGCCTCTGAATTTTGTAACAGCGACAAGATGGATTCTAGGCAAGAGTTTTATTCAGGTGGTCAACAACAGAGTACTCCCTCGTCTGTACCTTCCTCCAAAGATCATCAGTTCCTATATCAACGACATGTGGCGTAGATTCTTTGCTTGTTCCTCCAAGATTCTCATGTGTATAAACCTTCCAGTTCTGGTCATACCTTGAACAACACATGTCTCTTCCATCTTGGTTATTCCCTTTCTTATTGCCTCCACTACATAATCCCACAGGGCAACATCAGACTTATAAGACAGTGTTGGAGCTACCATCATAGTGAAAGGCATAGCTCCCTCGACCCCAAATGGTGCCTGGGTTTGCACCATAATCGGAGAGAGGGTGATAGGAGATGTTTTTGGAGCATCCCCCTCTCAAATAAGTCTGATGGATCCCTCTTGACCCCATTCCTCATCAGTTTCTATCACATTCACTCCCGTGTCCCTATGATCCGGAAGAGGGTTATTACGGACATTTGGTGTGTCTTTCTTTGCTATATCACTTTGGTGTCGATCTGTGTCCGAATCTTGTCCTTCAACATGCGACATTCCTCAACCCACTGGGAAAGGTGAGGAATGTAGGCACAAGTATGACCCTTCAATACGACATTCCGAATCTTGTCCTTCAACATGGTGTGACCCTTCATGCCTGAATGGTAGGCAGAAGTTTTATTGGGGTTAACCCACTGGGAAAGGTTCTCAACCACAACAGCATGAATGGGGGTGACGTATCCAACGACCTTTTGTCTTTCATACAATTGGGCTATGGGTTCAGTGATTGTGGTGTATTGTATTGGAGCTCTGCTGTCAAAGTTTGGTCATGGCTTTGGGTAGTTTTGGCGGGCGGGAGGAGGTGAATGGTAATATGCAGGTTGGGTATTAGTTGTATGGTAGGTGGTGGCAGGGTAGTGGTATTTTGGAGGTGAGGGTTGATATGTGGTTGGAGTGTTTGGTATGTAAGGGGAGACTTAGGGCCCGGGGCTACCATCACGGCACCCACTTCTTTCTTCTTCAAGATACCTCCTGATTGCAAGGCTTTGTTTGTGGCTTATAGTGCCTCAAAATTGGTCACCATCCCGCTCTTGATTCCTTCTTTTATCCTTTATCGTTACTTGATGATGTCTGGGAACTTTTTATTCTCGATAACCATTAACCTTTCATAATATTACGGATCTTGAGCTCTAACAAAGAACTTGTTCATTTGTTCTTCTTCAAGTGGCAGCCTCACCTTAACGACCTCCGGTCTCCAACGAGTAGCATACTTGCGGAAGGTTTATGTCGGCTTCTTCTTGAGGTTTTGGATATATAAAATATCTGGAGCGTTCTTTGTATTGAACCTAAATATGTCTATTAAATCTGATGCCATGCTCACCTAATTCGCCCACTTCTTCGGATTCTAGATGATATACCAAGATAATGTGTCTCTTGTAAGACTTCGCATGAACAGTTTCATGAGGATTTGTTCATTCTTACCCACTCCCACAAGCTTGTCAGAGTAGGATCTCAGATGCACCTTAGGATCACCAGTGCCATTAAACATCTCGAACTTGGGAGGTTTGTAACCCTCCGGTAGTTCTACATCTAGCTGGATACACAAATCTTCGTAGTTTAAACCTTCAATACCCATCTTGCCTTCAACACTCTGGACTCCCCCTGTCAGTTTCTTGAGTTCTTCTACAATGTTTTGAATGAGCAAGTCCTTCTCGGTTGGCTCATGTATGTATAGGGATTGTTGCGGGGTATGGGGTAAGGTTTTCACGTATATCGGGTTACCTTGATGGGTTCTTGGAACTTGAGTATATGGGTTGATCATTGGTTGAAGTTTGAGGGTGATCAGGGGTGAGTTGTGGTGTGTTTTAAGGAGTGTGATAAGTGGTGGTCCGTGGATACTGGGTGGGGATATGGTGGTGTTATTGAGGGGTTTGCACTGGTAGTAGGTTAAGATTTTGAGAAGGGTGCAGGATTGTGATACTGGTGTGTTACGGGAGGGTTTTGTGGAGCTATGGGTGGTGGATTTTGGTTTTGGGTGTTTTGTGGTGGCATTTGGTTATGAGTGATTGTAATTTGCTGGTTGATGTTAGGGAAATTTAGAGTAAGGGAAAGGTTTCCTAGATTTATGACCTACTCAACCTCACCCTACAACTCCAGGATTTTCTACTCCAAATGTAAGACCAACTCATTTTGTCCTGGCGTACTTCTTCCATATGAGGTTTCAACATTCTCTGCCATGGTAGCATTGTCTTTTTGGTTACCACTTAGATCACCCATCTTCCCTTTGACTTTGCCTTTGCACTTTAGATCGCTAGGTGGAGGAGGAGGTGAAGGACCTTTGGATCTTGTGTGGTAAGTTGATGATGCCAGAATGCACGAACCAACCTTTGGGAATGTGAGTAATCAAAAGAAAAAGGCAAAAGGTAACCAAGTTAGTAAGACGAAGTAAAAGAGTGTTTGCAATATTTAAGCATGTATCACATAAGGTCATGCAATAACTCGCGTCCTAATTTGGGGACCTCATTGTACCTGAGGTAGGCCTAAGTGACATATAGACTTGGAGAAAACTCATGCCAACATTTGCCTCATTCCATTAGTGCAAAAATAAGCCAAATCAATCTTTCACTAAATCAAAAATAATAATTATAGAGTCACTAATGGCATTAAGCCTTATTACATCGAAATCTAATCCAATCTAGAAAGTAGTAAAGAACATTATCTCCTAGTCTACTTGGTCCCTGAAGGACCTTCTCCATGCTTGGCTCTCTTGACTCAGTCGATCACGTTTCCCAAATCTCGCATGTTGAGTATCAAGTACACCATTTCCAACTTCCCTCCTTCATCCGGATCCATGACTTGAAAAGCCCAAAGACTTTTTCTCATCTTCCCCTCTAGCTCCATCAGTCTCTGCTCTAGATGTTCCAACCTTTCTATCGACTTATTTGCAATTTCCTTCCATTCTCTGATCGCTTCCATAACCACCTTGTGTTGCCCTAGGTGTTTAGCTTTAGATTCAAACATCCTTTTCTGTAGCCTCTTTTACTTTACATGCGCCTCAGCCACCTCATCTATGATCCTATCTTTTAGCTTGACCTCCAGTTTGACATCCCCTGTTATGTCGTCCTCCAACCATGAGAGATAGTAGTACATATGACCGGCGTGATACCTGTCTGGCTCAATTGTCTCTCCCTCAACGATGATCTTTTGGTTTCACATGTGTTGGGCTTCAAACTATAATGGGATGACACCTCCTTTAAAATATGCTTTATACTGAACCATGTTAGAAACCCGAGGTATAACTTGTTTCCTTCCAGCTTACATCATTACCTTTATAGGAGCGTAAGGGTAGATGCCTCACAGCCTGATCAGTACTAAGTGAGTGGTTCCTTTGGACCTGATGATGAAATAACTATTAGGAAATCATTCAAACATCCGGTGCACTTGCTCGTCTTCACATTGCTGAAGAAACACACCCAGCCTACACCATTTCCAGGCTTTGTAAACCTGTCTGGGATGAATGTCATCTTCTTTGGATGATAACTGGCTATGTAGTCATTCAGTGGCCTTCGTAGAAGCTCTTGGCTATAATCACCCCTCTAAAAGTCTTCCAACAACCAAACTTGTAACAAGAGATTACATCCCTCGAAGTGTCCGAACACGAGCTTGCACTGATCCAAAGCACGGTACATCTCATCTAAGATCATCGGGATGAGAGTGTACTTTTGCCCCTCGATACCCTCCATTAAGGTCCTGGCGACCATGGCTAAGCGAGTATGAATCCTTACCCTTACATTGGAAAGATCAACAATCCCAAGAAATAGACTATGAAGACATATACTCGGTGGTGCACCCATCCAAAAGAGGTAATGGCTAGATCCTCATGATGAAGGCAATATGATGGGCTATGCCCATAACGCTCGTAGGGGATATATGAGTTCTTCATATATACTAGTTCGACATTCTTCTTATAACCCAGCATTTTCAGAAAACCGCGTGGAGTACGATTTTCTAGCACCAATAGTCCTGGACTATCCCATGGTAACTTAGCGAAACCCCCTATTTCTTCCAGGAGAGGAGTCATTTCTATATTGCCAAATCGGAAAATAGCTCTCTTCTCATCCCAGAGCATGGTAGCAGCCTCGATCAGTTCCCTATTTGGTTGAATGTTTAGAAGAGATGGCAGGTTACCTAATACCATCCTCACATGATTTCTATCATACGGTGCAAGGTCATTCCACCAGTCAATAAGCAGAGGCGGGATATTTTGGACCATACAAAACTTGGGATTTTTGTGCTTCATTTTCTGCAAACAAATAAAATTTAGCCCTTCCCCCTCCAGATTTGATTATTTATGCAATAATGATCAACATGTTGACATGTTTCTCCAAGTAATGCACAAAATATGATGGTTTCCTTTAGGATTGTGGAAATCCCGTTGGACTTTAGACAAGGTTCATCTAAACGGGTTGATATGTCAATAACGTCTCAATCCGTACTAGGTTTAGCATGATTCATGTACATTTCAAATCGGAGCATGGTTTCTAGAAAGGTCTAGACTAGTACTCCCAAGTGAATAACTTGAGAGGGAAAGGCACGGGACAGTCGACTACACCGTTGATCGAATAGTCTACCACAAATAAGCCTTTCCGATTTAAAAGGGTGTTATTAGGAAAAGCGCAGACACTCATCAAGCGCCACTATGTTGATAATAAGCACGAGTGGAGTATGATGCTGGGAGCATACTTTATGAAAATATAGTAACACATTGCCAAATATTTACATGATGAAAGTGCGTAAACACAGTAAACAGGAGAAAGAAAAGAAAAAGGCAAAGACAAAAGAGAGAAACCAATTTAACTCGTGAAACATGTGAGAACGTAATTAAATGAAACAAATATGGAATAGGGACGGGAGAGACATGATATAGCAGTCTTAAACAAGATGAAAGCAACGGCAGGAAAGATGTGCATGTCATAGCAAGGGAAATAAGGGGAGGGGATATGCATATCAAAGTAATTTAAACAAAGAAAGGAAATTATGTACATGTCATAGCGATCTAAACAAATAAGGGGAAATAAGGGAAGGGATGTACATGTCCTGAAATAATCCATATAAGTCAACTTCGTCATGGTAAGAGATTAAGTGTAAATCCTTAACAGAGTCGCCATGCAGTCGCGTCCCATTTTCTCATGAAATTGGGTTTCAACATGTGACAACTATTTTAAAGGTATTAAAATAGGAGAGCCACCACCTAACAATTTTTAAGATGTGTTAGGGAACCTATTTGCAAATAACTCTGTTTTAACTAGTCAAAGCCACCAAAGATCGGATAAGGACTCAAATTGTCTCAAAGAGAAGGTGGTAGGCACTCTTCGAGGTCTAACTGTGGGTCCCGACCAAAGTTTAAACTATGTGGGATTATCTGATTACAATTGTCCTAGGTGATCATATAAGTGAAGGAAGTCAAGGAATTTAAAGGTTCTATTGTGAAAAACTGTAAAAGAAATCGAGCAAAAACTAAACTATATAGGTGATTAATACAAGTCTTTGGAGATTACAAGGTATAACTTGATTACTCTATATTTGATGACTATGTGTGAACAGTAAACATACAAAAGAAAGGGGGTTCCAAAGTTTTTTAGCCTAAAGGATCACCCCGTGCAACATAAATAATATTTCGCGACTCCCTTAAGGTAGGGGTTGCTCATATTAATCAGTGGTCACAGACTAATATCTCCTGCTACCCGATTACTATGTTAAAGTTGTTTACTTAAAGGTGCTCTAATTCAACTTTAGGTCATGTCCTACGCGTTCACTACCTATCCCAATGCCTATGGTCAAGGAGGCTTTGGACCTACTATTAGGTGGTTCTAGACTCTACTTAGGATGCTCAAAAATGGCAAAACTAGTGCACATTCAAAACATATAGGACTTCACATAAATTCAATAAAAGGCTCAAGTTAACCCCCCACATATAAACAATGAATGCACACCGCATATTAGATAGTAGACAGTTTCAGGATTAAGAAGCATTATAGTCATTAAGTTCTATAAGCATGGTTTCTAGGTGATTCTGATTTCTAAAATTGTACTGGCAACAATGTAGTTTTATGCAGTGGGGCGATAAGACTGTTCGAAAGCCCAAGATTAACAATGTTGATTTATAGACATGCTGTCTAAGACGAGTAACATTATCCTATAGGCAGAATTTCTAACGGTTGACAATTGAAATTGATTTTATAATACTTTATCCCTATAAGTATGTCATCTAAGTGTGGCAATATAACGAAGCAACAAAGTAATTGATTAGTTGATTGAGTTCCTATGATCATGATATATAGATGAGCAGTGTGCTAAAAGTATTAAGAGCGACTGATTGATTTATTAGTTGAAACCCTATAGACATAGTATCTAGATGAGTATCAATGGAAGCCAGTCTCAATTACTTACCGCTATCCTATAGTCATGATATCTATCACATAGCAATAGAGAAAATTGATCAAATAACCAATGATTTGTGAATTCTATAGGCACGCTATCTAATAGCGTATAGAAGTGGAGCATGTGAACAAGTGAAGCACTTAGATTCTTATAGGCATACTTTCTATAAGTGTATAGAAATAGAGCATGTCAAACAAATAAAGCAAATAAAAGCACTTAGACCCTATATGCATGCTTTCGACCATTTTATGCAAGAATAGAGTACACCCGTTTCCTCCAATTTCACTAACTCCCCAATTGTGTATTTACAAATCATTACAGGCATAAAATAAAGAATACATGCTCAAATATTACAAACAAAAACGATTACAGGCCCAATAAATGGAGCAAGTCCAAGGGAGAAGAGCCGAGCAACATCCAAGCCTTCAATAAGCTCATTCTTCACACAAGTAGCAAACCCAGATCTAGATACACCCCAAAACATTAGAGTGTATTAGCTGCATGACTCAAACTTAGACACGGACCCATAACAGGCCTGGGGGGGGGGGGACTAACTTACCCAACAATGCCAAACTTGACCACACGAGTAACAAACTATACATGAGATTAATTAAATAGCTTTTGAAGTCTACACACTGAATTCTCAAGGCTTTAACTAAAAGTAGTTCTCGCTAAAGCATATTTACTAGTTCATAGGACATACATAAGGTAAGTTCATGCTTGCATTGTTAGAATCTAAGGTGACCGGATTGACCATCATAGGATAACAGACTACTTCAAGTAAACTTTCAAAGCAAAGCATAGTATAGAATTAGCTTGAAGAACTTCAGACATAAGAGTTTAGTAGAATCATAGACATGAAATCAATAGGGTACAGTCCTCACATGACGATGTCTAGCATGAGAACCTAATGAAAATGGCATAACCAAAAAGGTTGGTGAACATGGTCTACAAACAAACATTAATTGACCATGAAGAGACTAGAATTGCAATGTTAAATACCAGTCATAACATAAAAGCTTAAACAACACCAGAACTCATAGTAAGCAAGAATACCTCAAAAACTGGATTATCAGACTACACAGAGGAGAAAAGTCTTGATATTGCATTGTTTACCTTGTAAGCTCTAGGTGGGACTAAACAACATAGAATTAAACTAGGCACGGAACACACATTAAAGTTCACAATTAGCAGGGTAACACAATTGGTTAACATAGTTGAGAACTGACTTTAGTAGAGTATTAAGTTACACAGGAATGATTCAACAGGAACTAGAACACATCATTTAGTCTATCACAAGAATGCAGAATAAGGTAGGGAGATCATATCAGGACGAGCAGCAGGTATAAACATTCAGACACATAAAAACACACTAGGCTAGACATGCTCTAGGTAGTGAGAATCATTCGTGCTGACCACATACAACATGCATACAACAGAGGCATAAATTAGGCAAGTTTAGAGGCCAGAAAAGTTCAGAACCATGAAATAGCAAGGTAATATAGTAGCATATTTGTTCACAAAAGTTTAAGTGGAATAGATGTACAGACCATGAACATAAATGAAAGAGGATAAAATTTATAGGGCCAAAGACACTTACCAGTTGTAGATGAACAAACAAATAAATAAGAATAAACAATACCAGTAATACTCCAATCGTCAATAGCAATGAGCAGCAGAACCCCAAAATTCCAGTACGTCAGAGTTCCCAAGGGTTTCAAGTGAACCCATGGCAGTGCTCGCACTGAGGAAGGGCAACAATTGGATTCCTATGGTCTTGGCTTTCATCAGGCCAAGGTCTCAAAATTAAGAACAGTAGAATGAGTGAGAGAGCAATAAGAGTAGTTTTAAGTGGTAATCGTTGCAGTAGCAGTTAAGACTCAGAGGGGAGGGGGGAAGGTGGTTTATATAGTAGTAACATTTGAACGAACAAACAAGGAAACATACTTAATCAAACAAAAATAAGGAAAGGGAAGCATGCAAAATTAATTCTGAATTAATTTAGGAGAAAATTGAGCAAATCCCTAATTTTACAATGAGTCAACATTAGTCAGACATCTTGATGAATCAGACTCATGTAACCCAGTTATTGAGTGTATCAAGTCAATAACAGGGTGATTATCCAGAATCAAAGCTAAACAGACCTCTCAAATATATTAGCTTCCTTAAATAACTCAGTGACAAACGAACAATCCCAAAGAAATGGTAAATAAACATTATGGGTACTGAAAAAGGAAGGAAAATATGGAAGATCTTCATATCGTTTTGATTATAGTTTTAGGATTTAGGTGGGGCGGCTGCTAGGGTTTCTCACAGAAGAGGAGAGGATGAGAGGATTTGGGAGCGGCTGTCTCAGAAGAATGGGTATTAGGGTTTGGGGAGAAGGTAATTAAAATGAGGGAATGGTTGTGGGCCGTTGATCATTTGAGATCAACGGCCAAGATTAGATGAGAAGCGGGTCGGGTCGTAGAATGGGTCCCAACCGGGTTATAATTAGAGGGGTCATTTGGTTTTGGGCCAGGAGGATTGGGCAAAGGTTGTTTGAGGTTTAGGCTGGTATTTGGGTACGAAAATTGTCTTAGGATTGGGCTATGAAATTAAGTATGCGGAAATTGTTTAAAATAATATATAAAAAGTGACTAATAAATAATAAAAATATTATTTATGCAGTAAAATACAAGAAAATAATAGCTTGACATTATAAAAAATATAAAAGATGCTATTTTAGTATGAATAGTGTAAATAATGTAGTTTATGTATATAATATAGGCTATTATTGCAAAATTATATGAATAGCTCAAAATACAAAATGTAATTATATGAAATAAAGTAAAAATGTTATAAGACATATATGTGGGTGAAAACGATAAATTTGGATGACTAAGTCATCACAAAATAATTTGAAAAGGGTAATTAATAAATATTTGAACAATTTAAATGCAAGAAAATCAATTTTAAAGCCTTAAAGAATTATGAAAAATTATAGAAAATACTTATATGACTCTTGTAAATTGGTGATGATACAAAAAATGATATTTTGAAAGTATATATGATATTTATAAAATTTGAGGGCAAAATTGGATATCAACAGCTGCCCCTCTTTACCCAGGAATGATGAAAGAGTTGTCGGGTAAAGAAAATGATGATCAATTTTGTCCGAAGTGGGTGAGGATGATGTGTTTTTGACAAAATAGGGGGCGAACCCTGGTTACTGAGTTGCCTACATATCTTTGGTGTTACAGGAATCTGGTCGTGAGTAGTTCCGGATCCTGCGGCGAACGAAACAGATGGGGTTATTATAAGCATGGTTATATGTTTCGAGGAAAGGTCTTTTATATAAGATGGTTTTATGGATAATTTCGGGTGGATATATGAATGCGAATTTGAATGTTAAGGATATTTGAGGTAAATGTTTGGACGGTTACGGGACAAAGAGTAAACAAATGCTGATTGTTGGTTATGTTTGAGATAGTCAAAGGATTTGAACATTGTGAACGGAAACCGAAGCGAGGATTGCTCCTGTTTGTAGGACGGTTACCTCCCGAGTTACCTGCAAAGCATAAAACACGATGCACATGAATATATATGGGGTTATTGTGAAAATTTAAACATGATGCAAATTCCTTACGGACCATGAGAGTTATCTTTGGATGATGAGGATGATGTCCTTAGACCATGACGTCCTGGGCCATGAAGCGTATGATAAGGGATTCGCAGGCCATGAAGTGGTGTCCTCGGGCCATGAGGATGGTGCATCTGGACTATGACGCCTTTGAGTAATGATGTGCATTTTTGAGAAATCCTCAGGCCATGGCATGATGTCTTCGGGCTATGAGGATGATTCCTTCAGGCTATGACGCCTTCGGACAAAGTGACGCATGATCCGTGTGGACAATAACTTTGTCACCCATGAAGTATGGGCGGAACTTCTCAATAGCAATAGCAAGGAGATCTTTCTTCTTAACGGTATAATTGACTTGAGTTCTATTCATGGTCTTACTAGCATAGTAAACTAGATGAAAAATGTTTTTGATACGTTTCCCTAAAACAGCCCCAACCGCTACATCACTTGCATTACACATGAGCTCGAACGACAAACTCCAATTTTGAGATGTGATGATAGGAGTAGTTGTCAACTTGAGCTTCAATTGTTCAAAAGCTATCATGCAATCCTCATTGAAATGGAATTTGGCATCCTTCTCAAGGCGTTTGCACAAAGGGTTCACCACTTTAGAAAAGTCTTTGATGAATTGTCGGTAGAAACTCGCATGGCCCAAGAAACTACGCACACCCTTCACCGAGGTAGGGGTGGAAGCTTAGAAATAACTTCAATCTTTACTTTTTCCACTTAAATGCCATTCTTTGAAATCTTATGGCCAAGGACAATGCCTTCCTCAATCATGAAATGACATTTCTCCCAATTGAGTGCCAAAAATGTTTCCTCATATCTAGCCAAGAATTTGTCCAAATTAACAAGACAATCATCAAAAGAATCTCAAACCACCAAAAAGTCATCCATGAAGACCTCAAGGTAGTCTTCCACCATGTCCATGAAAATAGCCACCATACACAGTTGAAAAGTCGTCGGTGTATTGCATAAACCAAAAAGCATCCGTTTGAAAGCAAAAGTAGCATATGGACATGTATATGTGGTTTTATCTTGAAACTCCAGAGCAATAAGAATTTGGTTATAGCCCGAGTAACCATCAAGAAAACAATAGAAAGCACGACTGGCCAACTTATCAAGCATTTGATCCATGAAAGAAAGAGGAAAGTGATCCTTCCTTGTGGCTTTGTTGAGCGTACGATAATCCATACAAACTCTCCAACCGGTGACCATTCTTGTAGGAATCAACTCATTATTATGATTCGTAAAACCCTTCATGCCCCCTTCTTTGGGACACATTGAACCGGAGAAGTCCATAAACTAACGGAAATAGGGTAGACAACCCCGGCATCCAACCACTTGATAATTTTCTTTTTGACCACCTCTTGCATAGCTTCATTGAGTCTTCTTTGATGTTCAATGAATGGCTTGGAACCAACCTCCAAATTGATCTTATATATGTAAAATGCATGGCTTATACACTGAATGTTCGCCAAAGTCCACCTAATAGCTTTCTTCCTCTTTTGCAACACCGCAAATGTGGAATCAACCTGCACGTTAGTCAAACAAGAAGAAAGAATAATTGGTAAAGTATAACAAGGGCGAAGGAATTCATACAAAATGTGGGGTGTCAATGGTTTTAACTCCAAATTAGGTGGCTCTTCAATAGAGGGTTTTGTAGGAGGAGTCTTCATATTCTCAAGATCCAAAGATAACTTCTAGGGTGCATAGTTATATGACCCCATACCTTGCAAAAAGTTCACACATTCCATGAAACCATCCATCTCATCATCATCAAAGTTGAGCAAAACGGCTTCCAACATATCACCAACATTAATTGTAGCTCTTATGTCATCAATAATGACATCAGTCACCAAGTCCACAAAAGAACACAATTCATTGCTATTTGGTTGACGCATAGACTTGCACACATGAAATACCACTTGTTCATCACCAACTCATAAAGTGAGTTCTCCGCTTCCACATCACAAAGGGCCTTACCCGTAGGGGAAAGTCCTCCCAAGAATGATAGATACTTCATAGTCAACCTCACAATCTAGAATCACAAAGTCCGCCAAAAGGATAAACTTATCAACTCGGACCAAGACATCTTCAATCACTCCCAACGGCCTCTTAATGGTACGATCAGCCATTTATAACCTCATAGATATGGGTTTTGGCTTTCCAATCCTCAAAGTTTTGAACACCGAGTAGGACATCAAATAGATATTCACCCTAAGATCACAAAGAGCTTTGGCAAAATTGGCACTTCCAATAGTACACGGAATCGTGAAAGCAACGGGGTCCTCCAAATTAGGAGCCATGGAATGAACAATTGCACTCACTTGATGTGTGACCTTGATAGTTTCAAAATTCATCAACCTCTTCTTGTTCACAAGATCTTTCATAAACTTGGAATAATCAGGCATTTGTTCCAAAGCTTCCACCAATAGCACGTCGAAAGAGAGACCTTTCATCATTTGAATAAACTTCTTGAATTGATTATCACCATTTTTCTTAGCATGTCTCTAAGGATAAGGAGGTGGAGGCTTTGGCAAGGGAAACTTAGCCTTTTGCGCTACTGGTTCTGGTATGACAATATTGTGTTCCCTATACGGGTTCACCTCTTCTTGGGTCTCCTCCACACTATCATCAATATCAGTCTGAACCTCATCATGTACTTGAGCATTATTAAGTGGGGTTTCTTACTCTTAGATCACTTGGTCATCATACACAAGTTGCCTTTCATTTGAGGTGGGTGCATTCCCGCCTCTTCCACTTCTCGTGATAACCGCCATAGTATGCCCCGTATTATTACCACCCTTTGGGTTTACTACCGTGTCACTTGGTAATGCACTCTTAGGATGAGTATTAAGAGGTTGAGAGATTTGCCCCATTTGAACTTCAAGATTACGGATTGATGTAGTATGTGAGGAACGTTGGGCATCTAAATCCACATTCTTCTCCATCATTTGATTGAACATGTTCTCAATATGGTCCATTTCATTATTTGAAGAACTTGAACCATGGAAGGATAAGGAGGTGGGTTGCTTGGTTTTTGGTACATTAGGGGCCTTTGAAAACCGAACCTCTATTTGCATGATTATTATTGTTTCCCTAATTTCCTTAATTGTTGCCTCCCCAATTCCCTTGGTTATTGTTGTTGCAATGCCAATTCCCTTGGTTTTTAGAATCCCAATTGCCTTGGTTATTTTGAGAAAGCCATTGATTTTGATTGGAGCCTTGAAAATTGATTTGTTTCCCTTGTTAATTATTCACAAATTGTGCCTCTTCTTCTTTCTCTTGATAAGAATCATCTTGGTCATAGCTACCATCATCTTAAGCATAATTCTCTACTCGGTATTGAAATTGTGGACCTTTAGTTCATTTGTTGTTGACCAAGACATTCATTCCCTCCATAGCATGAACTTGCTTAGGAGCTTGGGTTTGATGAAATTGGGCTTTAGCAAGTTGAGTCATGGTTGTGGTCAATTCGGCAATAACTTGCCAATGGTCTTGCAACTCTTTATGTAGATGGATCATGTTGGGATCACCTTGGGGAACATTAGCTCAGGATTGCCAAGACGAAGAAGTTTCTGTCATCTCATCAAGAATCTCACCTGCCTCTGCATAAGGTGTTATCATGAAATTTCCTCTGCATATGTGTATTTAATGCATGTTATTTTGTGGATTTTGTATGTGTAATTTAATGAGTTATGCTATTTTGCAGTATTTTTATATGTAGGAGTCACCCAGATGCAACGTGGGACGAAAGTGCATGATTTGAAGCAAAAAAAAGGACAAAAGAAGAAAATCGCTCAACTAGCGCCTAGGTCAGCGTGTCGCGTTGCCTGGGGCACAGAAACCAAGCGCAAAACTTTTTGGCACACAGCCCAAGGCAGCACTATCGCGTCACGCTGCCCTAGACACTGGGTGGCGGGGAATTTTTCACTTCGCTCGGGACATGGTTTTTCGACCCTACACGATCCTAACTCGTATAAAAAGAAGTTTAAAACTGTTTTGGAGGAAGAGGTGCCACTTTGAGAGACAAATACAAGCACGGAACACTCGGGAGCAAAGATTCTCAGTTTTTCTACATCATTCTTAGTATTTTCAAAAATTCAAACACTTGTGAAATTGTTTAACATTATCATGAGTGGCTAAGACCCATTAGTTTATGGGGTTATGATTTGGCCATCAATATTGTTGATCGAAGTTGATTTCCTCTTAATTATAATTCGCTATTACATGGTTGTTTCTTCAATTCTATGTTTAATTACTTGATTGTCTGGCCAACAGTCAAGTTCTATCAACCATATGAATTATGCTTGGGAAAGTTACACTTAGATTAGAGAAGAATTGAAGAGGGCATGATCTTAACTCTAAAGTAGGAGCAGATTTGTGGCTAGGATAGGAATACATCTGTCACGACCCCAATTTCCCTCCGTAGGATGTCTTAATGGCACCTAGTCTCTAGGATTAGGTAAGCATAACATTTGATAATAACTTGACAGAAATAATCAACAAAATAGTAAAACAAGTCTGATAAATTGATATAAACTTTCGAAATAGAATCTCAACAATACACTCTCTCAAAATCAGTAGAACTGTCATAAGCTCTACAGAGTAAGCTAAAATGTCTACTACATAACTATCTGAATGAAAATACAACAGGAAGTAAAGATAAAAGAAGGTGGCTCTGAGGCCTGCAGATGCCGAGCAGGCATACCTTGAAGTCTCCGTAAAGCAGCCAACAGATGATCACTAACGTCCGACACGAGTAAATGTACCTGGATCTGCACAAAAGATATGCAGAAGCATAGTATCAGTACACCACAATGGTACCCAGTAAGTATCAAGTCTAACCTCAGTAGAGTAGTGATGAGACTATATGAAGACACCTATTAGGATGTAAATAAATAGTATAAAAATATAAGAACGATAAATAATGGAAGGCGGAGAAATAACTGATACGAAACAAGTTAATAGCATGAACTAATACCGGAATTTTTAAGCATGGAAATAACATAAAAGAAGCAACTAAAGAGAACCACAATGAGAATATACTTACAACAACTAATAGAACAAGGAAGAACAAAATAACAAGAAGTGTTCCCACCAAAACTCTTTGCGACATTAGATAAACAACAAGATTCACAACTAGGTACCGTCTTGTGTACAATAAAAATCACAACCGAGGTACCGCCTCGTATTCATAATTCACAATCATAATCACAATCTTTCCTTATACCGCCACGTGAGCCTTACATTTAAATAGGTTTTGAAAACAGTTTTTCCGAAATGGCTACACGCACATTAGCCCACCTTATGACGCTGCGTGGCTTCACATAATTCTCGTACAAGCAACACGCACATAAGTACCGCCTTATACTGCCGCATGAACATTAACCCCAAGCCTTATATCGCCGCATGCGCTTCAATATCACATCACAATAACAACTCACACCACAAGTACCCATATGTCACAACTTGTCAACAATCAACAATATCAATATTTCCTAAATAATAGCCCATTCCTAAGCATTTTGTACCCACTCGTCACCTTGCGTACACTCCTTTCACATCGCACAAATAAATCAATCAATACCAATCCTAAGGTGTAGTCTCCTCCTCCAGGGGTAGTTCCCCCACACAAAGTTAGGTAAAATACTTACCTCAATTAGGCCAATTCAACCCTCGAAAATATCTTTTTCCCTAAAATTCGCCTTCACACGGCTCAAATCTAAACAAAATCGACTTAATATCATCAAACAATGCAAGGGAAATAAATTACAATAAAAAGCTAGGATCTTTACACTTTTCCCAAAAAGTCAACTCGGAGCTTGCGCGGTCAAAACTCGGGTCCAATGGTAGATTCCGACTATCCATGACTCCACAAGTTCATATATGTGATTAGTTTCAAAATTCGAGTCCAAATCGACTCTCAAAACTCGAATTCTTATTTTTCAAAAACTTGACAAGGTTTCACAATTTTTCACCTTGATTCAAATGATTTTGATGTTAAAATCTAAGATATATTGATGGAATACAATAATAACATCTAAAACTACGAATCGAACACTAAAACACATGAATTTCAAAGCAAAGTTCAAAATCTTTAGAATTACAACTAAACGTCTAAATCCTATCAAACCAACTCCAAATGATACCAAATTTTGCAGACAAGTTCTAAATAGCATAACAGACCCATTCCAAGTCTCAAAAATCGAATTCCGAGCTCGATAGCTAAAAAACAACCATGGTCAAACTTTTCAACTTCAAATTTTCAAATTTAAGAAAAACAACACAAATTAACCTACGGACTTTCGAAATTAATTTCGGGCATTTGCCCAAGTCTAAAATCACTATACGAAGCTATCGGAGCCATCAAAATACTGTTCCAGAGCATTTTCACAAAAGTCAAAGTTTGGTCAATATTTCTAATTTAAACTTCTAAGTCAAGAATCGAGGGGTCTGAATCCATCCGAAAGCTTTCTGGAACGAAACTAACTGACCCCTTAAGTTATAAAACCATAAACATACATGTGTGAAGCATAAAAAGGGGTAACGGGGCGCAATTATATAAAATGACTGATTAGGTCGTTACAACACCTAATATGCACGCTCAATTTAATAGCGTGATCTTAATGCGTTCTTGATAGATTGATTCCATAGGAATATAGGTGTTAATCTATTTTGAATAGGCGAGTATTAATTCGGGATATTACTACGAGAACACTCACTCGATTAATGAGCAACCATATGCGAATTGCATGAAAATGAGAGTTAGCTAGAACACAATAGGATTGGTGAATCGGCCACTACCC